>NW_028225186.1:44179669-44516809 GCF_052327205.1 Somniosus microcephalus | reverse complement strand
GTGAGTGATATCTTCGCAGTTTCCTCTCATGAGGACATATGGGTAGAACTGAAAAACAAAAAGGGGGCAAGCAGTTTGCGGGGAGTGTACTATAGGCCCCAAAGAGTCAGTGGGAGATAGAAGAACAGATATGTGGGCATATCTCAGAGAAGTGTAGAAATAATAGGGTAATGTTAATAGGGGATTTCAACTTCCCAAATATTGGCCCAGAAATTCGGGTCGGGGGCTTCCCGCAGGTGCAAGCCCCCGACCTGCACTTACCTTGCATGCCGGCAGTTGAGCTCTAGGCTCCCGTGGAATTCCGCAATGGGGCCTGGCCCAGCTGCTGGCGCTCTGTGCTTGCGTGTCCCAGGGACGTAGTTAGTGCGATGCATCCTCTTGCATCACGTGATCCATGGGCAGCCAATCGGAGGAGGGAAAACCCATTCATAAAATTGACAGGAAGACCTGTCTAAACTTATGAATATTACGGGCCCCAAAATAACAGTAAACCTTCAAATACTTGTTTTAAATATCACCCTTTTTAAATAACCTATAAATTACATTAAATAATTATTTCAAACGATAATTTAAATTTCTGAAAAAATAATTTTATTAAAAAACGGGGCTAAAAATAAACTTACATTGTTTTAAAGTATTTACAAATAATAAACCTGTGGAAAAATGTTTAATTTTAATTAATTGACCACTTACCTTGTAAGAAGCAGGCCTTATGCCTGCTTTTTAAATGTGTAAATCCTACAGGCTTAACCTCGCGTGAAAATATGCAAAAAAAAACGAAGTTCAAAGCGCACGTGCAGCCTCCCCTGTGCACGCCTTTGTTCAGAGAATCGGAAGTGCTGTATTCCCATGCATGCGCTGTGCATGCAGAAAACCCACACTTCCATTCGGCCTATGGGTGAGTACCCCATGCGTACTCACCCGTGGAGAGCAGAATTTGTGGGCCATTAACTGGGATAGTCGGAGTGTGAAAGGCTTAGAGGGTGTGGAATTTTAAAGTGCATCCAGGAGAGCTTGTTGAGCCAGCATGCAGAAAGTCCTATAAGAGAGGGGGCGGGATTGGACCTAATTCTGGGGAATGTAGCTGGGCAGGTGGCAGAAGTGTTAGTAGGAGAGCATTTTGGTGACAGTGACCATAATTCGGTGAGAGTTATGGTAGTCAATTAAAAGGTCCAAGATGGACTGGAAATAAAGTTTCTAAATTGGGAGCAGGCCGATTTTAAATATGATAAGGCAGGATCTGGCCAAGGTGAACTGAGAACAGCTACTTGTAGAAAAATCCACAGCAGAGCAGAGGGAGTCTTTCAGAAAGGAAACAGAGAGGGTACAACGCCAACATGGTCCCATAAAGGTCAAGGGTGGGACCAACAAGCCCAGGGAACCCTGGATATCAAGGATTATACAGGAATGGATTAGGAATAAAAGGGAGGCTTATGCAGATACAAAGGTCTAGAAATAGTGGAAACCCTAGTGGAGCATAGAAAGTCAAGGGGGTACTTAAAAAATAAAATAGGAGAGGAAAGAGGAGACATGAATAAGCATGGGCAGGCAAAATAAAGGAAAATCCCAAGGTGTTTTATAAGTATATTAAGGGCAAGAGGACAACCAGGGAATGAGTAGGGCCCATTAGGGACGAAATTGGCAATCTGTGTGTAGAGTCAGAAGATGAAGTTGTGGTTTTAAATGAATATTTTGCATCTGTGTTCACTGCGGAGAAGGACGATGTAGGCATAGAAGACAGGGCAGGGGGATTGTGATATATTTGAACATGTTAGTATTGAGAGGGAGGTGGTCCTAGCCGTTTTAGCGGACTTAAAAGTGGACAATTCCCCAGGCTGTGACGAGATTTTTCCCAGGCTGCTTTGTGAGGCATGGGAGGAGATTGCAGGGACTCTGGCACAATTTTTCAAAACGTCTCTGGCCACAAGGGAGATGCCAGACGACTGGAGCTCAGCTAAACTAGTACCATTATTCAAGAAGAATAGCAGGGATATACCAGGGATTTACAGGCAAGTGAGCCTAACAACAGTGGTAGGGAAGTTATTGTAAAAAATTCTGAGGGAAAGAATCAGTCTCCACTTGTGGAGGCAAGGATTAATCAAGGATAGTCAGCATAGGTTTGTCAGTGGCAGATTGTGTCTAACCAATTTGATTGAATTTTTCGAGGTGGTGACTAGACGTGTGGATGAGGGTAGTGCAGTTGATGTAGTCTACATGGACATCAGTAAGGCTTTTTACAAAATGCCACATGGAAGTATGGTCAAGAAAGTAAGAGCCTAGGGTATCCATGGCAATTTGTCACAATGGGTCCAAAATTGGCTTCGTGGCAGAAGGCAGAGGGTGATGGTCGAACGTTGTTTTTCGACAGGAAACCTGTGTCCAGTTGTGCACCGCAGGGATCGGTGCTGGAACTTTGCTGTTTGCATGCACATTAATGATTTAGATATGAACGTAGGAGGTATGATCAGCAAGTTCGCAGATGACACGGAAATTGGTGGAGTGGTAAATAGCGAGGAGGGAAGCCTCAGGCTACAGGACGATATAGACGGGTTGGTACGATGGGCAGAACAGTGGCAATTGGAATTTAACCCTTAAATGTCTGAGGTGAAGCAATTTGGGAGGACTAACATGGCGAGGGGATACACAATGAATGCTAGGACCCCAGGAAGGACAGCGCTTCAGTGTGACCTTAGCTTGCATGTACATAGATCCTTAAATGCAGCAGCACAGGTAGATAAGGTGGTTAAAAGGCATATAGGCTACTTGCTTTCATTAGCCGAGGCATAGAATATAAGAGCAGCGAGGTGATGATGTAGCTGTAGAAAACGCTAGTTCGGCCACAGCTGGAATACTGTGAGCAGTTCTGGTCGCCTCACTACAGGAAGGATGTGATTGCATTGGAGGGGGTGCAGCAGAGAATCACCAGGATGTTACCTGCGCAGCAGCGCATCAGCTATGAGGAGAGACTGGACAGCCTGGTGTTGTTTTCCTTAGAGCAGAGAAGGCTGAGGGGGACATGATTGATGTGTACAAAATTATGAGGGGCATAGATATGGTAGAGAGCATGTAACATTTCCCCTTAGTAGAGGGGCCAGTAACCAGGGGGCATAGATTCAAGGTAACGGGCTGGAGGTTTGGAGGGGATTTGACGAAAAACTTTTTCACCCAGAGGGTGGTTGGAATCTGGAACTCACTGCCTGTAAGCGTGGTAGAGGCAGTAACCCTCGCAACATTGAAGAAGCATTTAGATGAGCACTTGGAACGCCAAAGCATACAAGGCTACGGAATAACTGCTGGAAAATGGGATTATAATAGACAGGGCTTGATGGCCGGCGTGGATACGAAGGGCCTCTTTCTGTGTTATATAATTCTATATCATAATAAAGTCATGCAGAGTCAACTTGCTTTTATGAAAGGGAAATGGTGTTTGAAAAATGTATTCCTGTACTTTGATGATGTAATGAACATGGTGAATCAAGGGAAACCATTAGATATATTGTATTTGGAATTGCAAAAGGCATTCGAAAAGATGCCACATGAAGGGTTACTGCACAAGACAGGAGTGCACAGTGTTGGGTGTAATATATCAGTCTGGATAGAGGTTTGGCTAATTGTAACGAGTGGGGTGCCAAAGGGATCAGTGCTGGGGCCTCATCTGTTTACAATCTACTTTAATGATTTGGATAAAGGGAGCGAGTGCATTGTGTGGCGAGGGACTACAGAATGCTACTGCTGAGTCGGATTTGGTGTCCTCGTACATGAAACACATAAAGTTAGCATGCAGTTACAGCAAGTAATTAGGAAGGCAAATGGAATGTTGGCCATTATTGCAAGTGGGATGGTGTATAAAAGTAGCGAAGTATTGCTACAACTATACAGGGCGTTGGTGAGACCACGCCAGGAGTACTGCGTACAGTTTTTGTCTCTTTATTGAAGGAGGGATATATTTCCATGGGTGGCAGTTTAGAGAAGGTTCACTTGGTTGATTCCTGACATGAAAGGGTTGTCTTATGCGGAAAGATTGAGCAGGTTAGACATATACACATTGGAGTTTAGAAGAATGAGAATTGATCTTATTGAAACATACACAATTCAATGGCTTGAGAGGTCTTCTTTAATTTGTTCGCTTATGGGATCTGGGTGTCGCTGGCAAGGCCAGCATTTATTGCCCAAATCTAGTTGCCCTTGAGAAAATGCTGGTGAGCCGCCTTCTTGAACCACTGCAGTCGGTGTGGTGAGTGTACTCCCAGACTGCTGTTAGGTAGAGAGTTCCAGGATTTTGACCCAGTGACGATGAATGATCGGCGATATACTTCTAAGTCAGGATGGTGTGTGACTTGGAGGGGAACTTGGAGGTGGGGGTGTTCCCATGCGCCTGCTGCCCTTGTCCTTCTCTGCAATCATCCAGGCAAGTGGAGAGTTTTCCATCACATTCCTTACTCGTGCCTTGTAGATGGTAGAAACTCTTTGGGGAGTCAGGAGGTGAGACACGTAACTGCAGAAAACATAACACCTTGCCTACTCTTGTTGTCACGTTATTATTGTGGCTGGTCCAGTAAAGTGAATCTAGAAAAAGGGGACATATTCCATCGCCCATTAAAGACAGATATGAGAAGGAATTTGTTCTCTGAGAGTTCGCGATTATGGAAGCTAAGTCATTGAAAATATTCAAGGTGGAGATAGACAGAAATTTGAGCTACAGGGGAGTGAAGTTTTATGGGGGATCTGGCAGGGAATTGGAGTTGAGGCCAAGATCAGATCAGCCATGACTTTATTGAATGGTGGCGCTGGCTCGAGGGCCCGAATTATGATCTTATCTCTCAGAAGGCAGAAATTATTCACAACTGCAGAATACTTTCCACATTTTGAACTTCTCTCCAGGTGGCTTCATATTTTACAGGACAAGAAGCAATGGCAGAATCGTCTGCAGATAAACATTTGCAAGACTGAATCTGGGACAGCCCATTGCTCAGACAGTGTTGGCCAGATTGGCGCTAATGTGGAGCGCAGCTGGCAGGAAGTGAGCTGGGGGCGGGCGGACTTCTGGCCTGGTGCTGGACCTCATCAAAAATGTGCTAGGCTGCTTGGCCTCCTGCAGACCGGGCTGGAATGGGATGGGATGGGATGAGATCCTTAACCTCGCTGCCCACTCCCATGGCAAAAGGACCTCCACCTGCTGCTGTCTCCAGACATTCGGCTCCCGCTGCAACACACCCGGCCTCGGCTCTAGGCATGGGAACCTCAATGGCGTCGACCAGCCTCATGTGGAATAGGACACTACCGTCATCTTTATGCAGAGTGCCAGAGATGCTTTGGCTGTGCAGATCATGTGTGCCACCATATTTATGCGGGACACGGAGGTGGGTCGGGGGCACGTGGTCCTGCTGCTTCTTTCATTGAGCAACGCCGCTGTCTTTGTCTAGGTTATATCTGCCGGCATCTTAGTGTGGGCAGGAGTTCCGCTACCTTGCACAGTATGTTGGGGGCCACCATCGTTTTGTGTTCACTTTCCAGATGCAAATTAGAAATTGCCGTGTCACTCACATACAACATTTTGTAGATAGTCTGTCAATGAATGTGTTAATTTTCAGAAAGATCCGTTGCCTCATGGGGGTGAGCGGTTTGGACAATATATCAGTCGGCATTGACTTCTGGCACTGTAAATCTCCAGTTCTTCGCACAATTTAATTAATTTTAGAATTAGAGTAAAGGGATATTTCCACATATTCTTCAAATGGTCTCTGCACCTGCTCAGGGTCACAGCATAAATAGAAGTGTTTGTGCAGCAACTCAGGAGCTGGAGCATGAATCCTATTTCTTGCAAATAACGGTTTAGATATACAGACTGATACCCCAACCACTACATTCGGTGCCATATAGAATACACCATCAACACTGAGCCTAAGAGTATGAAATACACCGCGATAACAAACAGTAAAATGATGGATTTACTTCTGCTCTCCATCTTTTGTTTCTTTGAATCATAATTCCACTTTTCTGGAGTTCCTAATTCCCCTGTTTCAGGAGAAGCTAATTCCCCTGTTTCGGGAGCTCCTAATTCCCCTCTTTCTTGTTCTCCTAATTCCCCTGCTTCAGGAGCTCATAATTACTCTATTTCTGGAGCTCCTAATTGTACTGTTTCTTGAACTCCTAATTCCCCTGTTTCTCGAGCTCCTAATTCCCTTCTTACTGGAGCTCCGACTTCCCCTGTTTCGGGATCTCCAATTCCCCTGTTTCAGGAGCTCCTAATTCCCCTGTTTCTGGAGCTCCTAATCCCCCTCTTTCTTGTTCTCCTAATTCCCTTGCTTCAGGAGCTCATAATTACTCTATTTCTGGAGCTCTTAATTGTAATGTTTCTTGAACTCCTAATTTCCCTGTTTCTAGAGCTCCTAATTCCCTTGTTTCTGGAGCTCCGACTTCCCCTGTTTCGGGATCTCCAATTCCCCTGTTTCAGGAGCTCCTAATTCCCCTGTTCCTGAAGCTCCTAATTCCCTGTTTCTGGAGTTCCGAATTCCCCTGTTTCTGGAGCTCCTAATTGTACTGTTTCTTGAACTCCTAATTCCCCTGTTCCTCGAGCTCCTAATTACCCTGTTTCTGTAGCTCCGAATTCCCCTGTTCCTGGAGCTCCTAATTTTACTGTTTCTTGAACTCCTGATACCCCTATTTCTGGATCTCCTAATTCCCCTGTTTCAGGAGCTCCTAAGCCCCCTGCTTCTGGTGCTCTCTCCTAAATCCTCTGTTGCTGGTGCTCTCTCCTAATTCCCCTGTTTCTGGTGCCCTCTCCTAAATTCCACTATTTCAGCCGCTCCTTATTCCCCTGTTTCAAGAGCTCCTAATTCCACCTGTTTATGGTACTCCACCTAATACCCCTGTTTCGGAAGCTCCTAAACCACTTCTTTATGGAGCTGCTAAATCCCCTGTTTCTGGAGCTCATACGACCCCTGTTTATGGAGCTCCTTCGTCACCTCTGTACTTGATTATTCCAATGCACTCCTGGCTGGCCTCCCTCATTCCACCCTACGTAAATTTGAGGTCAACCAAAACACGGCTGCCTGTGTCCTAACTCCCACCAATTCCCGTTCGCCCATCTCCCCTGTGTTCGCTGAAATACATTGGCCCCTGGTTAAGCAGTGCCTCTATTTCAAAATTCTCATCCTTTTTTTCAAATTTCCTCCATCGCCTCGCCCCTCCCTATCTCAAATATAAATTATACCGGTTTCTGCATTGGAAATTATATCCGTTTGAGCATCAGATCCGCTTCCAATCTCGGAGCTTCCATTGTAAGTGAATTAAGAATAGTCGATTTACGATGGCTGGGAAATCGAACGTAGAACAGTTTCTTGGAAGGCAGCAATGCTCGCCACAACAACAGCATCATGCACTGCCAGATAGAAATCCAGTGTTTCTCTGGAGTTGTGGAGTGATCCGCTCCCTATGGGTTTCTCGTAAGAACATAAGAACATAAGAACATAAGAACTAGGAGCAGGAGTAGGACAATCGGCCCCTCGAGCCTGCTCCACCATTCAATAAGATCATGGCTAATCTGATCCTAACCTCAAATCTACTATCACTCTACATCCCTCCCGAACCCATGTGATCTCCTGGGAGAGGCAAAAAACCAATAAAAAACCCAATGGCCAATTTGGGAGAAAAAAAATCTGGGAAATTCCTCTCCGATCCATCTAGGCGATCGAAACTCGTCCAGGGGATCACTGTCGCTATATTTTCTACAGTACTTGCCTTCTGTAAAAGGTGGTCTCCACCCCAGCCAGGAACAGGAATAGAACCATCTCCTGAAATCTAACACATAATTAGAACACAAGAAGTAGGAGCAGAACCAGGCCACATGGCCCCTGGGCCCGCTCCGTTACCCACAGGTCCATGACCGTTCCGAACATAGTCTCATGTCCAATTTCCTGCCCGCTCCCCATAACCCCTAATTCCCTTTACTTCTAAGAAACTGTCTATTTCTGTTGTAAATTTATTTAATGATGTAGCTTCCACAGCTTTCTTGGGCAGCAAATTCCACAGACCTACAACTCTCTGAGTGAAGAATTTCTCCTCATCTCAGTTTTGGAAGAGCAGCCCCTTATTCTAAGATTGTGCCCCCTAGTTCTAGTTTCACCCATCATTGGGAACATCCTCACCACATCCACCCAATCAAGCCCCTTCACATTCTTTTATGTTTCAACTAGATCGCCTCTCATTCTTCTGAACTCCAATGAGTAGAGTCGCAATCTACTCAACCTCTCCTCATATCTCCACCCCCTTATACCCGGGATTAACCGAGTGATCCTTCTTTGTACTGACTCGAGAGCAAGTATGTATTTTGTTAAGTATGGACACCAAAACTGTATGCAGTATTCCAGGTGCGGTCTCACCAATACCTTGTACAACTGCAACAAAGCTCCCTGATTTTATATTCCATCCCTCTAGCAATAAAAGCCAACATTCCATCACAGACGGTAAAAATAATCCTAAACATCAGCCACTGAACAGGCTGTGGGATTCACATCTTATTTCAGCCCAGTCACCGTTTCTCAAACCTGACCGAGGGATTAACGCGGTACTTTACCAGGGTTAGAAGGATGTTTCTGAGGACTGAAAAGGACAGGAAAGCATCGAGCAGATCCTGGGAAGGAATCGACATTTAAATCAGGAACAGGAATCAGCAGAGGGAAAGAGGTTCAGCAAATGAATGAATTACACAGTATCAGGGTAATTCTCGCCCCAATCCAATGTAGAGATCACGGTAAATATTTATTATAAATATATACTGACAGAATCACAAAGCTGTGTAATCACATGTGTGTGGTTATCCCTTGAGAAGAAGGGCCCTTTCACACGAACAGACAGGCGACATTTCATGGTGTATTTTTACACAGTGAGCTGGATCTTTCTAAGTAAGCTGGGGCAGGAGAGAATATCCGGGAATGGGACATCCGGATTGCAGAGAGATTGATTGTTATTGGTGAAAGGCTTTAAATCTGATAGCTAAAGAGTGTGGGAGAGTCTCCAGGAATGTAAGTGTTTACTGGATGACCACTGGGAATGTAAATGATTAATAGATAGCCTCTGGGAATGTAATGGTTACCGGATCATCCCTGGGAACGAAATTGTTTACTGAATGAGCCCTGGGAATGTAAGTGTTTTTCGATTATCCTTGGGAATCTAAGTTTATATCGGATTGTCCCTGATTGTAAGTGTTTACCAGTTGGTCTTTGAGATTGTAAGTGATTACCGGATGGTCTCTGGGAATGTTAGTGTTTACTGGATTGTTTTTGAGATTGTAAGTGTTCACCGGATGTTCCCTAGGTATGTTCCAGTAAACATACCTCCGATAAGCCCCATTAGATCGTACGCAAACGCCTTATTCGATGACCCATTATAAACTTAGGACTCAGTCTCTCCATGGAACAGATTATTGGTCACTCTGGAATGCCCGTTTTGATGGGAGATTGGATTGAACACAATATTAAAAACAATTCATTTCTATTGCAGAAAATCCATCAGCTCTTGCCTTTATTTAATGAATTTACCAATTAGAGTGAAGGGATATTTCATCACAATCTTGAACTGCTCTCTGAACTTAGTCTGGGTCACGGCATAAATACAAGTGTTTGTGCAGCAACTCAGGAGCTGGAGCATGAATCCCATTTCTTTTATCCATCCAGGAAGTAATTCAACATCACCGAGAAAATTCCACATCCGGTTCCATACAGAATCCACCATAAACAAAGCCCATAACTGTATGAAATTCCCAGAGATAACAAACAGTAAAACAATGGATTTCCTTCGGCTCTCCATCTCTGGGTCTCTGGGACTCTCCCCACTGCTGGGACCCCGGAGTCTCCTGCGGGCTCTGCTGGCCACTAAAATGTGTCTGACGGTGAAAGCATTGAACAGCAGAACCAGAACAAATGGGACTCCCGGCGTGAGAATATAATGAAGGAGTTCGATTGCTGTCCACACCTGCGAATACATAACTTCACGTGTTACACTGCAAAACCACGGACTATTATAAAGGTTATAATTACCGGTATGCATGAAATACCAGAAAATGTCTTTTAAGCAACTCAGCAAAGTCACTGTTCCCAGAACCACAGCCGCCGTTTTCCCGGTGCAATATTTACTTTTGAGCTTCTGGCAACAAATGGCCACAAATCGATCAAAGGTGAAAGTGACGGTAAACCAGACAGAACAGTCTGTGGCTGCATAAAGCAGTACGGCGTGGATATTACACATGGGGATATACAACATGAAATGAAAGTGCTTCAGATAAATGATAGGAATCTGCCTCAATATAAGATCGAGTATAACGACCAATAGATCAGCCGCTGCCATGGCCACCAGGTAGCGAGTGACACATTTGGACAGACCACACTTTCCCCGAGAGAGGATCGCAATCGTCATTAAGTTAACTGTAAGGAAGGAGAAAAAAGGGATATTATACATCAGGCTTGGAGCAAAAGCCGAATTTTGATGGAACTCTAGGGAGAAATCTGAAATTCTTTACCGACATTCAATGATATAATTTAATTCTATGCCACTGGAGCTGAATATACGGTTTGTTGTAAGAATAATCGATTATGCATTGTGGAATCAATAAAGGAAATGGGGAAAATACAAGATGAAAGCAACCGATTTTAAATCAATGAGAGATTAAATGTTAGTTCCACTTTTAGTTTAAAGCCCCACCTGAGGTTTGGAGGGAGTAAATGGACCGGAACCTATAAGAATCATTCGTGACCCGGGATCAGTAAGCATTTGCAGCATTGTGAAGTCGCTTCTGTGCCCCAGTGTTACGGAGGGGAAGTCCCACATTGATTCCTGCTCCTCTTTAGAATAGTAATGCGTTTGCATTACATTTAGAACACAAATGAGTGACACATTAAATTTCAGAAAATGCACAATTGACATGCAACCCTTACAGGTAACTGTATTTAAAAACACATTGATGTAATTAAAAGATGCTTAGATACTAAATACAAGTGCGCTGCTGTTATTAAGAGAACTAGGCTGTAGGAAGTGTTTTGAAGATCGAGTATTCTGCATTTTTGTTGAAATACACAAATAATAATGGACCCTGGCCTTGATTAATTTTATATCATTGACTATGTAAAGTCCCACTAAATGCTTTTATTAGCATCGAAATCAGATTACTTATCCAAAAGGAAATGTGCCACCGAATGCTTTTGTAAAGTAGCTAACAACAAATGGAAAACTTTTATCGTTGTATATTTTCAACTGTTGGTTCCAAACTCGTGCACAGAATATTAGACGAGAAAATGTCAAATGATTGTCTTATCCTCAGTACCTCAGTTACAATCAGCTCGGGTCGCTTAACATAATATTCAGCATGAGGCAAGAGCGGTTTACATTGGTTCACACTGAGATATCTACTAAACTGTGCGAGACGTCTATGGGATTCAATTACAAATTCAAAGCAGAAATTGGAAAAAAATGTAATGCCAGCGGACTGAATGAACACTTCGTGAGGATGTAAGTTATCCTTGTAATCCTATTCCATCCGTCAGAAGCAGTGACACTAATGCAGAACTGGAGATGGTGGGAAAGGACACACTGACGGGAACAGTTGATATTTCAGACATTGAAAGGTGTGTATTTGATCAGCCAGGATTTGTTCATTTGACTCTGTGTAAGGAACCACACCGATCAGAAGGTGAAAAGTCTCCTAAGCCATGAAATCATTCCTCTGATCTGTTACAAATATACTGTGTAGATAGCAGACTCAAATTCACTAAATTAAGCAGCTCATCAAATATCTTTGCTTGAGATGGATAAAGAAATTTAGAATCACGTACAGAATATCTAGCTGATAGCAGCGCTGATGGGATGGGAAATGACAAGGAGTGAAACACTGTCAAGCATTATTTACATTATTAACATCTGAATATACAGATTATCAGGGGCACCAACCACAGGGAGGATTTGCCAGTATTGTTATAAGAACACCCTTAACGTTCATAAGGACATAACAAGTTATAGCAGAAAATAACATTAATAACTGATTATCACAAGGTAGATAGCAAGTACAATATTACATTGATACATGTTTTATAGAATTAATATCTGGACATAGATACCTACCAGGAACACCAAAAGCAGCGAGGAGGGGATAGTAAATCTTCTGTGTATCCTGAAATATTCTCATTATTCGCAATGCTTCAAACATACTTCCAAAATAAATTTTCAAAACCATGATTACGCCTCTGTGGGTTGCTGTTGCTATCTGTGGTGGATACAACGCGTTGATCATATGAGGTGACCGAGTGAAGGAAGTCCCTTATTTAGAGGAGAGAGAAATCCCCGAGTGACATCATGAGTCATTATTGAAACTGGCATTATTTACAGCCAATGAACAAACAGACTAATTGAACAATTGTCACAATACACTTGACGACAACATAATCTAGTTCAAGATAGTGTACAAAGTTTTACATTGAATGTGAGAGAAACCGAAATATTAATCCCGCCTCTAAAATACCGAGACAGAACAGAAATAAATGAGTTTCACTTCCTGTGTTGAACTAAAAGTGATAGAAAAAGGCAAGGAATAAAGGAAGAAAAAAGCTGGATTGCCTGAAGATTACTCGGATTTATTCCATCCCAAGCCAATTGGGTATATATTTCGCAATAAACACATGTTCTTAAATGGGCAGATCATAAGAAAATATGAACTAGAAGCAGGAGTAGGCCATCGTGGGATAGCGCAGGAAACTGGAGCAGAGGACAAAGATTAGCCCATCGAGCCTGCTCCACCATTCAATGAGCTCATGGCCCTGCACAATCCCCATATCGCTTGATTCCTTTACTGTCCACAAATCTATCGATCTCAGCTTTGAATATACTCAGTGACTCAGCTTCCACAGCCCATTGGGACAGAGAATTCCAAACCTCAGCTGCCAGACTGGGTTTGCGGCAGTTGGTGAAAGAACCAACATGAGAGAATAGACAGCTTGACCTCGTCCACACCAATCTACCTATCGCAAATGCATCTGCCCATGGCGACATTGTTAGTGCTGAACACATGTACAAGATTTGTGGAAAATAAGCCTCGCCTTCTTACTGAGGATATCCTTCATCGTATCATGTGCCACTACCATGGTTCTCAGTGGGATGAAAATGGGGAGCCAAGCGATCCCACAACCAACATATCAGATTATTTCAAAGCACTCGTATCCAGTTCTGAATATCATTTAACAATTAAGACGTTTCCTAATAGCCCTGAAAATTTCTGATGTTCAAGTATATATTCATTCAACTTTTGAAATTTACTATTAAGAAATAAATAAATACTTGAATTTCTACAGCACCTTTCACGGCCTCAGGACGTCCCAACGCGCTTCTCAGCAAATGAAGTACTTTTGAAGCGTAGTCACTGGTGTAATGTTGGAAACAGAGTAGCCATTTTCCGCAAAGCAAGCTCCCACAAACAGCAATGTGATAACCGTCAGATCATCTGTTTCAGTGATGTTGATTGAGAGAGAAATACTGGCCAGAACACAGGGGAGAACTCTCTGCTCTTCATGGAAAGTGTGCCGTGTGAACTGTGATATCCATGTGAGAGAACTGCGTGACAAAAAGTTCTACTCTTTGCCCAATGTTTCTTTTAACAATTATCTTGTGTCTGTGTCCTTTTAGTAATGACAAGGCAGCCAGTCGAAATTGTTTCTCTTTACATACTGTCTCGAGATCAATTAACATTCTGAATATTTCTATTCAATCGCACCTTAAACTTCCCTGCTATAAGTAGAACAATCCCAGCTTCCAGCTTAGAGAGAACGTTGCTTTGTGTCTAACCCATGCTGTGCCTGCCCAGTTAATGCTTGGTGGGACAGTGCAGAGGCAGAATAGAGTCTGGCCATGTGAACATGTCGTACCTCCGGTGGGAGGGGCTTGTGCTGCTTTGTGACCTCGATCCTGGCTGCTGTGTGATTGGTTCCTGGCTCCTGTGTGATGTCACCTGGAGACAGGTTTCTGGCCCTTATTATGGACAATCAGTGGTATGTCAGTGTGGCGGAGCTGCAGTTGGCAACTGACACTGGGAGTGACTTTAGTCCATATAAATAGGGGGAAGGAGAGAACAATTAACATTACAGTAAGTAATTCATATGAACATAAGAAATAGTAGCAGGAATAGGCCACTTGGCCCCTCGAGCCTGCTCCGCTATTCAATAAGAGTATGGTTAATCTAGGGCTCAAAGCCAATTGCCACACCACTCCCAATAACCCTTCGCGCCCTTATCTTGCAAAAAATTATCTATCTCCGCCTTAAATGTATTTCATGACCCAACCTCCACAGCTCTGTGGGGCAGAGAATTCCACACATTTACGACCCTCTGAGAGAAGATGATCCTCCTCATATCCGTTCTAAAATTGCGACCCGTTATTCTGAGACTGTGCCCCCGGGTTCTAGATTTCCCCACGATGGGAAATATCCTCTCTGCTTCTAGCTTGTTGTGCCCGCTCAGTAGCTTATATGTTTCGATAAGATCACCTTACGTTCTTCTAAATTCCAATGTGTATAGGCCCAGACTGCTCAACCTTTCCTCATAAATCAAACCGCTCCTCTCTGGAATTAACCAAGTGCATCGTCTCTGAACTGCCTCCTAGCAATTCTATCCTTCCTTAAATAAGGAGACCAAAGCTGTATCAAGTACTCAAGGTGCGGCCTCACCAATACCCTGTACAGATGTAGCAAGACTTTCCTGCGTTTATACTCCAACCCCTTTGAAATAAAGTCCAAAATTCCATTTGCTTATTTGATTACTTGCTCTACCTGCTGTGGTAAACCACTGTTATACCTGTCTGTATGTGTATGTGTATTCCACTAGGTACAGGTCTAGACATGCCTCGGCTGACTCCTCCCACTATTCCAGGTATATAAGTGACTTCCTCCCAGTCCCTGAGTATTCTGGACGGGTCGACCACTCGAGACAAGACCTTCATTCTGTAGTTAATAAAAGCCTGGTTGTTACTCGCTTAACCTCAGTCTTTTGAGCAATTGATGGCGCATCAATTTTATTAATTACATTTTTTATAATGGAGAAGATCCTCACACCAGCATGCCTGGACCTGGACAGTCGGGAAGCGGACGCTTCCACCAAGTTTGCTCACTGGCTCACGTGCTTCGAGACATTCCTGACTGCCTCCACTGCGGTCGTAACGGATGCGGACAAACTGTCTGTCCTGATCTCCAAGGTGAACCACCGAGCATACTCAGTCATCCGGGACACGACCTCGTACACAGCCGCCCTCCAGCTCCTCAAGACCCAGTACATGCGCCCTGTGAACGAAGTATACGCCAGGCACCTTCTGGGGAGTCGCAAGCAACAACCTGGGGAATCGACTGAGGAATACCTCCAAGCATTGTCCGTGCTTGGCCGGGCCTGTGGGTGTAAGGCGGTAAAGTGCGCTAAGTACACGGAGGAACTGACCCGGAATGCCTTCATAGCGGGCCACAGGTCCAACTACACCCGACAGCGACTGCTGGAGCAGGGTGACCTCACCCTCGACAAAGCCTCCAAAATCACACTAACGCTGGACGCAGCCTACCGGGGCATGGATGCCTATTCCTCTGCACCGTGGATGCCACGGGGAACGACAACCTGGGACACGGTAGGACAGCCCCAGCCACAGCCCAACAACGGCCCAACTACCGCAGCAGTGTCCCAAGGCCAGACAGCTGTATCCCAAGGCCAGGAATGCTCCTTCTGTGGCCAGGCCAAACACCCCAGAGTGCGCTGCCCGGCGAAGAATGCGACCTGCTCGGGCTGCGGGAAAAAGGGACACTACGCCAGCGTCTGCAAGGCAAAAGCCACCCCGAACGCCAGCAGCGCCGCGTGTGGGCCGGGCGAGCCGCCATCTTGGGCCCCCAACAGCGCCGCATTTGGGCCGTGCGGGCCGCCATTTGGGCCTCCCCAGCCATGTGCGAAACACCGCAGCAGCAGCCATCTTGGATGACTCCAGCCACATGGGAATCATGGATGCCGCCATCTTGGACACCAGCTGGGAAGCAGCAGACCGCCAACCCCCCCCATCTGATACCCGCAGCGACACACCGACCCCTACGCTGGCCTCCGTTACGCTGGACCAAATGAGACCGCACCAACTTGCTCGGTCCAAAATGGACGTTAAGGTAAACGGCCATGCAATAAACTGCCTTTTTGACTCCGGGAGCACAGAGAGCTTCATCCACCCCGACACGGTGCGGCGTTGCTCTCTCCCAGTCCTGCCTGCGCACCAGCGGATTTCTATGGCCTCCGAGTCCCAGTCAGCGGACATTAGCGGCTACTGCGTGGTGACACTAGTAGTAGACGGGACTGTGTTCAATAATTTTAAACTCCTGGTCCTGCCCGACCTCTGCGCTGCCGTCCTACTGGGGTTGGATTTCCAGTGCCACCTCAAAAGCGTTACGATGGCGTACGGTGGCCCCCTCCCCTCACTCACAATCCGCAGCCAGCAGCCTCCAAATTGCCCGCCGCGCACCAGATGCAACCTCTCCACATTCAGAGTCCCACCCCCTCACTGTTTGCTAACCTCACCCCGACTGTAAGCCCATCGCCACAAAGAGCAGGCGATACAGTGCCGGGGACGGGGTTTTCATCAAAACCGAAGTGGAGCGGCTCCTGAAGGAGGGGATTATTGAGGGCAGCTCCAGCCCCTGGCGAGCCCAGGTTGGGGTCGTTAAGACTGGCGAGAAACAACGCCTGGTCATCGACTACAGCCAAACAATAAAACGCTACACCCTGCTGGACGCCTACACACTCCCCCGCATAGCTGACATGGTCAGCCAGATCGCGCAGTACCGCATCTTTTCGACCATTGACCTGAAATCAGCATACCACCAGCTCCCCATCCACCCTGAAGACCGCCAGTATACTGCTTCTGAGGCAAACGGCCGCCTCTATCACTTCCTTAGGGTTCCCTTCGGCGTTACCAACGGGGTCTCCGTCTTCCAAAGGGAGATGGACCGGATGGTCGATCAAAACGCGCTGCAGACCACTTTCCCTTACCTAGACAATGTGCCCATCTGCGGCCATGACTTGCAGGACCATGACGCAAACCTCGAGAAATTCCTCCGCACGGCCCAACTCCTGAACCTGACATATAAGAAGGGGAAGTGCATATTCTGCACAGACCGCCTCGCCATCCTTGGCTGTGTTGTGGAACACGGGGTCATCAGTCCCGACCCAGACCGGATGCATCCCCTTATGGAACTCCCACTGCCCCACTGCCTAAAAGCCCTGAAGAGGTGCCTAGGGCTTTTTTCCTACTACGTTCAGTGGGTCCCCTACTATGCAGACAAAGCCCGTCCGCTGATCAAATCCACCTCTTTTCCCCTGATGGCAGAGTCCCGCTTGGCCTTCCACCGTATCAAGGAGGACATTGCCAAAGCCACCATGCACGCAGTGGACGAATCCATCCCCTTCCAGGTGGAAAGCGATGCGTCTGGCTTCACTCTGGCCAGCACCCTTAATCAGGCGGGGAGACCTGTGGCATTCTTCTCACGAACCCTCCTGGGCCCGGAGACCAGACACTCCGTGGTCGAGAGGCAGGCCCAGGCTATTGTGGAGGCTGTGCATCATTGGAGGCACTACCTGGCTGGAAAACGATTTACCCTGCCCACTGACCAGCGTTCAGTTGCTTTTATGTTCAACAACAAGCAGAGGGGCAAAATCAAAAATGACAAGATCTTGAGGTGGAGAATCGAACTTTCCACCTGCAACTACGAGATCTTGTACCAGCCTGGGAAGCTCAATGAACCCCCAGATGCCCTATCGCGTGGCACCTGTGCCAGCACGCAGATCGATAGGCTGAGGGCCCTCCACAATGACCTCTGCCACCCGGGGGTCACCAGGTTCTTCCACTTCATCAAGGCCCGCAACCTGCCTTATTCCATCGAGGAGGTCAGGACCATGACCAAGAACTGCCAAGTCTGCGCTGAGTGCAAACCGCACTTTTATAGACCAGACAGAGCCCACCTGATAAAAGCCACTCGCCCTTTCGAACGCCTGAGCGTCGATTTTAAAGGGCCTCTCCCCTCCTCCGACCGCAATGTGTACTACCTCAACATCATTGACGAGTACTCCCGTTTCCCGTTCGCTTTCCCCTGCTCGGACATGACCAGTGCCACGGTCACTAAATCTCTGAACAGCCTCTTCACCTTGTTCGGTTTCCCCAGCTATATCCATAGCGACCGGGGCTCATCGTTTATGAGCGACGAACTCCACCAGTACCTGCTCGCTAGGCGTATAGCCACAAGCAGGACCACCAGTTACAACCCCCGGGGGAACGGACAGGTGGAAAGAGAGAATGCAACAGTTTGGAAGGCCGCCCTACTAGCCTTAAAGTCTAGGGGCTAGATTTTCAGTATAGACAGTTTTGGGGCACTAACCTTAGCGCCCGCCCGAAGTTAGCGCCCGCCCCAAAGTAGCGCCCCGTTGCCGGAAATTCAGTGGCTTCGCCCTAAGAGGTTGGTGGAGCGCTAAAAGAGGCATTCCACTACTATCTTTAGGCGCTAAGCCGGCGGTGCAGAGCGCAACACCCGAGCTCGGGCGCAGCGCACGGCAGACACTCTGGTGCCAGTGAGCTCTTAAAGGGGAAGGGTGCATGTGTCTTTTTCAAAGGCAGAGTCTTGGGGGGAAAACAGGAGGAGGAGGAGGAGGAGGAGGAGGAGGAGGTGGTGGTTGTGGTGGCCGGAAACATAAATACACCGTTCACAACAACACACTGGATCCTTCCACACAACACATGCAGACTGCCGTTTATAGTGCAGGAGGAGTGCCCTTTAATTTGCGCTCCCCAGGGTGTGTTGCGTTCCATTTTACAAACGCTCTGGACGCCAGCCGCACAATGGGGCGGTCCGACTGAAGTTTGGATTCGGGGCGGCCAAAGGGCGTTGGACGAGGATGTGACGTCATTTTCTGCGCGCGCATCCGGGCGTCCGCTAAACTTTTCGCCGGCGCTAACGGGCAACTTAATTTGGGGCGGGGCGCAAACTGCGCTGCGCCCGGGCGCTACACGCATAGCGCCCGAAAATCACTTCTCTTAAGGCGCTAACTGCTGGCGCAAGCAACTGAAAATCTAGCCCTTGGGGCCTTCCGACCTCCCGCTGGCAGGAGGTGCTTCCCGATGCGCTCCACTCGATTCGGACACTGCTCTACACTGCCACCAATGCCACCCCTCACGAGAAAATGTTTGTCTTCCCAAGGAAGTCCACATCGGGGATATCGTTACCGCCATGTCTGACGTCCCCAGGGCAGGTACTACTGAGAAGACACGTGAGGGCCAATAAAACGGACCCCCTGGTCGAAAGGGTGGACCTCCTCCACACCAACCCCCAGTATGCTTACATTGCATACCCGGACGGGCGGGAGGACACAGTCTCCATACGAGACCTCGCTCCCTCGGGGACCGCTGTAACCCACTACCCATTACCACCCCCCCACGACCCGATTTCCAACCCCAGCAGCCGGCTCGCCTCGGACCGTCACCCACGAGGACTACACTCCAGGGCCCCAGCCTACACAGAATGCGACGCCGGAAGCTCCACCACCCCTGCCGTCGCCACGTCGATCACAGCGGCAGACAAGACCTCCGGAGAGACTCCAATACACGAACTTTTAAATACACTTCACACCGCCAGACTCATTTTTAAACAAGGGGTGAATGTGGTAAATCACTGTTATACCTGTCTGTATGTGTATGTGTTATTCCACTAGGTACAGGTCTGGACATGCCTCGGCTGACTCCTCCCTCTATTCCACGTATATAAGTGACTACCTCCCAGTCCCTTAGTATTCTGGACGAGTCGACCACTCGAGACAAGACCTTCATTCTGTAGTTAATAAAAGCCTGGTTGTTACTCGCTTAACCTCAGTCTTTTGAGTCATTGATGGCGCATCACCTGCATGCTAGCTATTTGTGTCTCATGCACAAAGACCCCCAGCTCCCTCTGAACTGTAGCATTTTGTAATAACTCTCTATTTAAATAATAGTTTGCTTTTTTATTTTTCCTGCCGAAGAGAATAACCTCACACTTTCCCACATTCTACTCCACCTGCCAAATATTAGCCCACTCACCTAACCTGTCTGTACCTCTTTACAGATTCTTTGTGTACTCTGCACAACTTGCTTCCCCACCCATCTTTTTATCATCCACAAACTTGGCTGCATCACACGCTATCACTTTATCAAATTCATTAATGTATATTGTAACTAGCTGGGGCCCAGCTCCGATCCTTGTGGCACCCCGCTCGTTACTGTTTACCAACCAGAAAATGATCATTTACCCCTACACTCTGCTTTCTGTAAGTTAGCCAATTCTCTATCCATGCTAAAGAATCAACCCAACTCCGTGAGCTCTTATCTTGTGCAGTAACCTTTTATGTGGAACTTATCGAATGCCTTCTGGAAATCCAAGTACACCACATCCACTGGCTCACTCTTGTCCACCCTGCTTGTTACATTCTCAAAGAACTCCAGCAAATTTGATAAACATGATCTCCCTTCCGTAAAACCATGCTGACTCTGTTTGACTGCAGTATCTTTTTCCAAATGCCCTGCTACTGCTTCCATAATGAAGGACTCCAGCATTTTCCCAAAGACAGATGTTAGGCTAACTGGTCTATTATGCCCTGCTTTCTGTCTCCCTCTTTTCTTAAATAGGGGTGCTGCATTAGCGGTTTTCCAATCCGCTGGGACCTCTCCAGAGTCCAGGGAATTTTGGTATATTGCAACCAATGCATCCACTATCTCTGTAGCCACGTATTTTAAGAGCCTGGGATGCAGGCCATCTGGTCCTGGGGACTTGTTGTCTTATGGTCCCATTATTTGTCTGAGAACTATTTCCTTAGAGATATTGATTGCCTTTAGTTCCCCACTTCCAGTGGCCCCTTGATTATGCATTATTTTGATGTTGTTAATGCCTTCCACATTGAAGACAGATGCAACATATTTGTTCAGAATCTCTGCCATTTCCCAGTTCCCCATTATTAATTCCAATCTCATCTACCCTCATCCTTTTTTATACCTGTAGAACCTTGTACTATCTCTTTTAATGTTTCTTGCCAGCTTACTCTCATAATTCATCTTCTCTCTCTTTATTATTTTTTTAGTTTTCCTTTGCTGGTTTTTTAAAAATTCCCAATCCTCTGATCTCCCACCAATCTTGGCAAAATTGTTTGCCTTCGTTCTCAATTTGTTACCTTCTTTACTTCCTTAGTTAGCCACGGATGCTGCTCCCTTCTCTTAAAATATAACATTCTCACTGGAATATGTTTTTTTGAGAGTTATGAAATATCTCCTTAAATGTCCGCCACTGCATTTCAAATTTTTAACAATTTCAATTGTTTTTCCAGTCCACTGTAGCCGGTTCTGCACTCATGCCATTATAATTGCCTATGTTTATGATCAGGACACTCGTTTGGAACACAACTTTCCAACCCTCCAACTGAATTTGAAATTCAAACATTCTATGATCACTAAATATCATTAATTACAAATACATTCAAATAAAATGAATAGTCACAAAATAATCCTTTAATATTCCAATTACAGATTGTAGAATTAACATTAACTGTTGCATTATAAAATTCTTGGACTGAGCAGTATCTCAGGAATGTAGAGAGAGAGAATTCCATTGATCAGCACATCAATTGGGACTCGAAAAAGTTCGCATGATTCACAGAGCAGATCTTGTGGGACCCAGACCTCCAGTTTCAAAGATGGGATAAAACAAGAAGCGTCAGCAATGATTGTAAAGGTGAGAAACTTTAGCTGAGATTCCAGTTAGTCCAGGATTTTGCCGAGGTGTGAACGTAACCAGCTACTGCAAGCTTCTTCGAAAGATAACAAAAGCCACGGCCTTTGATGCGGCAAGTTCAACATAGCTTAACTCGTATGTAAAGCTAGCCCATACCTCATCTGGGAGTTCTTGACATTTAACTGTAGAGGATTTGTTATTCATTATTCATCCAAGCCCCATTGAGCTGTTATGCTTCATTGGGGTTGTACTGCATTGCACATATTCTGTATCTGAGTAGGATATATTTGATTGAGCACTTTAGAGCAAGCTTCACTCAGTATCTAACCCGTGCTGTACATGACCTGGAAATGTTTGGTGAGACAGTGTATAGTGAGCTTTACTCTGTATCTAACCCCATGCTGTAACTGCACTGGGAGTGCGTGATTGGACGGTGTAGAGGGAGAGTAACTCTTTATCTAACCCTTGCTATACCTACACTCGGACTGTTTGATGGGACAGTGTAGAGGATGGTTTACTCTGTATCTAACCCGTGCTGTCCCTGCCCTGGGAGTGTTTGATGGGACAGTGTAGAGGGAGCTTTACTCTGTATCTAACCCATGCTGTACCTGCCCTGGGAATGTTTGTTGGGACGGTGCAGAGGGAGCTTTACTGTGTATCTAACCTGTGCTGTACCTGACCTTGGCGTGTTTGATGGGACAGTGTAGAGGGAGCTTTGCTCTGTATCTAACCCTTCGCTGTATCTGCCCAGTGAGTGTTTGATGGGACAGTGTAGAGGGAGCTTTACTCTGTATCTAAACTAGTGGAGCAGCCCTGGGCGTGCTTGTTGAGGCAGTGTAGAGGGAGATTTCCACTTTATCTGACTGAGACTGACAGAGCCCTTCATTGTCCATTTCTTTCACATACCCAGCAAAGGACTGAAATCAGATAAATGCTGCACACTCGCAGAGATCAGCATGAGATCACGAAACATCCCATTCATAGGAGTTTACCCTGGGATGGTGAAGCACTACCTCTGCAGGTACATGGGCAACCTGCAGAGTTGAGCCACTTTCTGCGTCCATTCTACTTTATCCTTTTCTTTAGAGTACAATTGGACTACCTGTGCATGTGACATCAAGGCTGAAGAATTTCCCAACAATAATCCCTTCAATTATTTTATTTCAGCTCATCTTTGAAGACCAGGACTGTCCTTCAGAGGTCACGCATTTACTGACAGCGCATTTCCAGGACGGTACAAGAGATAGGAGAGTGACACCAAAAAAGTAGGACATGTACAGTCACACTCACAAGTAACCACCGTGCCCACACCTGTTGCTGTGGCAGATCGAGAAATGCTGAAGCTCCCGCGTGGACGAAGTTAACGCCTGCTCTGCTCAAAAGGCAGTCAGCAACTCGATAGAAGAGATGGTGAAGTAAATAATCAGAAAATGGACAGCGTTGAGGATCGGGAATCTGAACAAATGAGGATCCTCAGATAATTGCGTGGCCATACCAGATACATCACTTAGAAATGTTTTCGTCCACAATTAATGCAGACTGCCTGTCGGTCAGGAGGAGTAACAGACAATGCCTGACTAACACATAAGAAGCCTGCCACAATGGTATGGGAATCCAAACAGGACAATGATAAATAGCACTGATGTACTGATTTGAAGGCGATGAAATTTGACCCTGCTGGAAGGAAGGGAGGTAAAAAGGAAGGTCGGTGCTACTCTGTATTAAGCGGGACAATGAAGCACGAATAGAAATATAGAAACATAAATGAGAGGAGCAGGAGTCGGCCATTCGCCCCTCGAGCCTGCTCCAACATTCAATGCGATCATGGCTGATCATCCAAATTCAGTACCCGGTCCCAGCTTTCTCCACATACCCCTTGATCCCTTTAGCCTTAAGAAATTTTTCCAACTTTTTCTTGAATATATTTAATTTACTGGCCTCCACCGCCTTCTGTGGTAGAGAGTTCCACAGGTTCACCACTCTTTGGGTGAAAAAATTCCTCCTAATTTCTGTCCTAAATGGCCTACCCTTTATCTTTAGACTGTGTCCCCTGGTTCTGCACTCCCCGACCATCGGGAACATCCTTCCTGCATCTAGTCTGTCCACTCCTGTCAGAATTTTATAGGTTTCAATGAGATCTCCTCTCATTCTTCTAAACTTCAGCGAGTAAAAGCCCAATCGACCCAATCTGCCTTCATAAGTCATTCGTGCCATCCCAGGTATCAGCCTGGTGAATCTTCGCTGAATTCCTTCCATGGCAAATACATCCTTCCTCAGGTAAGGCGACCAAAACTTCACACAATACACAAGATGTGGTCTCACCAAGGCCCTGTACAACTGCAGCAAGACAACCTTGTTCCTGTACTGAAACCCTCTCGCTACGAAGGCCAACATACCATTTGCCTTCTTAACCACTTGCTGCACCTGCATGCTTACCTTCAGCGACTGGAGCACAAGGACACCCAGGTGTCGTTGCAGTTCCCCTTCCCCCAATCTATTGCCGTTTAGATAATAATCTTCCTTCCTGTTTTTGCCACCAAAGTGGACAACCTCACATTTATCCACGTTATATTGCATCTGCCATGTTTCTGCCCAATCACCAAACATGTCCAAATCATCCTGGAGATTCTCGACATCCTCCTCACAGCACACACGCCCACCCAGCTTTGTGTCGTCTTCAAATTTGGAGATAGTACAGCTAGTTCCCTTGTCTAGTTCATTAATATATATCGTGAATAGCTGGAGTCCAAGGACCCCAGAATGTGCTGTGCCAGGGACTGACCCGGAGGATCAACATTCCTCACTCTCATATACTTTCCCACCGCTGCTTATGGAGTGGGCTGGCCACATTAGATGGGCTTACTTGTTTTTAACAACCAATTTGTTTAAACTCAGTTTATTGTTCTGTTCACTCCAGAGGCCGATGATACAGAGCTGAAATATGTACCGACATTCCTATCACCGAATCCCACACCAGCATCATCCTCGGGGTCACCATGACCAGAAACTTAACTGGACCAGCCAAATAAATACTGCAGCTACATGACCAGATCAGTGGTTGTTATTCTGCTGCGAGTGTCTCACTTTGTTACTCCCCAAAGCCTATTAATCATCTACAAGGCACAAGTCAGGAGTGTGATGGAATACGGTCCACTTGCCTGGATGAGTGCAGCTCCAACTACTCTCAAGAAGATCGGCACCATCCAGGACAAAGCAGCCTGCCCGATGCGCACCTGATCTTCCACACTATACATTCCCTCCCTTCACCACCGGCGCACCGTGACTGCAGTGTGTACCATCTACAAGGTGCACTGCAGTATCTCACCAAGGTTACTTCGGCAGCACCTCCCAAACCCGCGACCTCGACCACCAAGAAATACAAGGGCACCAGTGGCATGGGAACATCATCACTTCCAAGAAACCCTCTAAGCTACAGACTAAACTGACTTGGAAGTATATCACTGTTCACTCATAGTCGCCTGGTCAAAATCCTGGAACTCCCTCCATAGGGAGTATCTACATCACTCAGACTACAGCGTTTGAAGAAGGAGGCTCACACCACCTTCTCAAGGGCAACTAGGGATTGGCAATAACTGCTGGCCTTGCAAGCGATGGCCTACATCCCAGGAATGAATAATAAAAAAGAAGCCATTCACCCTATCGAGGTTGTTACATTAGGAGCAGGAGGAAGCCATTCAGCCCCTCGAGTCAGTTACATTAGATGCAGGAGGAAGCCATTCAGCCCCTCGAGTCTGTTACATTAGGAACAGGTGGAGGCCATACTGCCCCTCGAGCCTGTTACATTAGGATGAGTAGGAGGCCCTTCACCTTATCAAGCCTGCTACACAGGAGCAGGAGGAGGACATTCAGCCCCTCGAGCCTGGTACATTAGCAATGGAACGCGGCCATTCAGTCTCTTCAAGCCCGTTACATAGCAACAGAATTGAGCATTCAGCCCCTCCAGCCTGTTAGATTGCAACAGGAGGAGGCCGTTCAGTCCCTCGACCATGTTACATTAGGAATAGGAGGAGGACATTCAGCCCCTCGAGACAGTTACACACCAACAGGGGGAGGCCATTCAGCCCATCGGGACAGTTAGATTATGAACATGCGGAGATAATTCATCCCCTCGAACCTGTTACATAAGGACGAGGAGGTGGCCATTTGGGCCCTTGAGCCTGTTACACAGAAACAAGAGGAGAGCATTCAGCCCGTCGAGCCTTTTAGATTAGGAACAGGAGGAGGTCATTCAACCCCTCGATCCTGTTTCATTAGGAACAGGATTGGCCAATTTACTCCCCGATTCTGTGACACAGGAGCAGGAGGAGGCCAAACAACCCCTCGAATCTGTTACATTAGGAACAGGAGGAGGCAATTCAGCTCTCTACGGGTAAAGGAGGACGTCATTCAGCCCTCTGAATTTGATATATTAAGTACAGGAGGTGGCCTTCAGTGCTCTCGAGTCTGTTACACTTGGAATAGATGGAGGCCAGTCAGCCGTTTAAGCCTGTTTCGCAGTGAAAATAGCAGGCCATTCATCCGCTCGAGCTTTTTACACGAGATCAGGAGGAGGCCATTCAGCTCCAAGATCATGTTACATAGAAACTGAATATTGAGTATTGATGAGGGTGAATGGTCCTCTAGGGAGCACAGCCAGAGCCAAATAAATGGCACCACAGGTGGCTCAGCTGTACAGCGGTGGGGAGGGGAGAGAGGGGAGGAGGGAGATTGGGAACGCAATAGTGATAGAAGATTCGATAGTTAGGTGAACAGACAGGCGTTTGTGTGGCTGCAAGCGTGATTTCAGCATGGTATGATGCCGCGCTGGTGCCATGGCCAATGATGTTACTGAGCAGCTGCAGAACATTCTGAGGGGGTAGGGTTAACTGCCTGCGGTTGTGGTCCATATCGGTATCAATGACATAGGTAGCAAGAGGGATGAGGTCCTGAGAGCTGATTATAGGGAGGTAGGAAAGAGATTAAAAAGCAGGATCTCAAAGTTTGTAAGCCCCTGATTACTCCCGATGCCACGTGCTAGTGCATATAATAATTGGCAGATTTGGCAGATGAATGCGTGGCTGGAGAGATGGTGCAGGAGGGAGGCCTTCAGATTTCTGGGACATTCGTACCGATTTTGGGGGAGGTAGGGCACCTCAACAGACCTGGGACCAATGTCCTCACGGGGGGTCGGGCAGTTGCTAGCGCTGTTCAGGAGGGTTGAAACTGATTGGGCAGGGGTTGGCACTAGAGTGTAGCATTAGAAAGCAGAAACAAGGATGTGGAGAGACAGATAGCACTAGAGTAAGAAATACAACGGTTTTAGGTGGGTTCAGACCAAGAGAGAATACAAGAAAATCTAAGATCGTTTCATATTGCATGTGTATAAACGCTCGAAGCGTGCTAAATAAGACTGGTGAGCTGCTGGCACAAATAGCCACATGGAAATATGATATCATGGCAAAAACATTGACCCGGCTCAAAAGAGGGCAGGATTGGACTCTAAATAATTCTGTATATAAATTGTTCAGGAAAGCCAGGGAAGGTAAGAAAGCGGGGAGGCAATATTGGTCAAGGAGAAAGTTACAGTGATGGAGAAAGAGCATGTCCTGGAGGGATCATGGAAAGATTCTTTGTGGCTAGAGTTGAGAAAAAATAGAGGTGCCATTACCATTCTAGCTGCATTCTACAGGCCACCAACATAGTGGGAAGGATATAGAGGAGCAAAGTGGGAGGGAAATTGCAGAGATGCAAGAAATGTCGCGTAGTAATGGAAGGCTTCAGTTAGCTAAAATAGACAGGGTTAGTAATAGTGTAAACGGCAGAGAAGTGGAAAATGTATGAAATACGTTCAGGAGAAATTTCTTGACCAGTCTGTTTCCGGCACAACGAGGAAGAAGCCATTGCTGGATCTGGTTATGGAGAATAAGGTGCAGCACGTGGAGCAAGGGTCAGTAGGTGAACAGTGATCATAGTAGCAGAAGGTTTAGATTAGCTATGGAAAAGGACTGGGAGCAATCTATACTAAAAATATTTAATGGAAAAACATAGAAACATAGGAACATAGAAGATAGGAGCAGGAGTAGGCCATTCGGCCCTTCGAGCCTGCTCCACCATTCAATGAGATCATGGCTGATCATTCAAACTCAGTACCCTGTCCCTGCTTTCTCCCCATATCCCTCGATCCCTTTAGCCTCAAGAAATATATCCAACTCTTTCTTGAATATATTTACTGAACTGGCCTCCACCGCCCTCTGTGGCAGAGAAATCCACAGGTTCACCACTCTCTGGGTGAAGAAATTCCTCCTCATTTCAGTCCTAAATGTACTACCCCTTATCCTTAGACTATGACCCCTGGTTCTGGACTCCCCGACCATCGGGAACATCCTTCCAGCATCTAGTCTGTCCAGGCCTGACAGAATTTTATAGGTTTCGATGAGATCCCTCTCAATCTTCTAAACTCCAGTGAGTATAAGCCCAATCGACACAATCTCTCCTCATACATCATTCCTGCCATCCCAGTTATCAGCCTGGTGAATCTTCGCTGCACTCCTTCCATGGCAAGAACGTCCTTCCTCAGATAAGGTGACCAAAACTGCACACAATACTCAAGGTGCGATCTCACCAAGGCCCTGTACAACTGTTGGAAGACATCCTTGTTCCTGTACTCGAACTCTATTGCTACGAAGGCCAACATACATTAGCCTTCTTAACCGCCTGCTGCACCTGCATGCTTACCTTCAGCGACTGGTGCACAAGAACACCCAGGTCACTTTGCACTTCCCCTTCTCCCAATCTACTGCCATTCAAATAATAATGTGCCTTCCTGTTTTTGCCACCAAAGTGGATTACCTCAAATTTATCAACATTATAGTGCTTTTGCCATGTTTCTGTGCAATCACCTAACCTGTCCAAATCGTACTGGAGCTTCATGACATCCTCCTCGCAGCATACCCTCACACCCAGCTTTGTGTCGTCTGCAAATTTGGAGATATTACATCCAATTCCCTCGTCCAGATCATTACTATATATTGTGAACAGCTGGGGTCCATGGACCGATCCTTGCGGTACCCCACTAGTCACTGCCTGCCACTTGGAAAATGACCCGTTTATTCCAACTCTTTTCTTTCTGTCCGCCAACCAGTTCTCTATCCAAGTCAATACCTTGCCCCCAATCCCATGTGCCTTAATTTTGCACGCTAATCTCTTATGCAGGACCTTATCAAAAGCCTCCTGAAAGTCCAAATACACCACATCCACTGGTTCTCCCTGATCTATTTTACCAGTTACATCCTCATAAAATTCCAATAGATTAGTCAAGCATGATTTACCTTTTGTAAATCCATGTTGACTTTGTCCGATCCTGTCACTGCTTTCCAAGTGCTCTGCTATTACATCTTTTATAATGGACTCTAGCATTTTCCCCACTACCGATGTCAGGCTTACCGGTCTATAATTCCCCTCTTTTTCTCTACCACCTTTTTTAAATAGTGGGGTAACATTAGCTACCCTCCAATCCATGGGTACTGTTCCAGAGACTATCGAGTTCTGGAAGATGACCAGCAATGCATCTAATATTTCTAGGGCCACTTCCTTAAGTACCCTGGGATGTAGATTTTCAGGCCCTGGGGATTTATCGGCCTTCAGTCCCATTAATTTTCCTATCACCATTTCCATACAAATACTGATTTCGTTCAGTTCCACCCTTTCATCAGACCCTATGTTCCCCGGTATCTCTAGGTGGAACATCTCCACTGGGTCTACTGTAGGTGCCTCTTCTACCATTGGCAATGGTAGGCGTGATAAACCATCAGCATTCCCATGCTGTTTTGATCCTTTGTATTCTATGTCATATTGGTGTGCCCCTAGGAAATGGGACCACCGCTGTAGACTTTGCGCTGTCATAATGGGAACACACTTTTTAGGTTTGAATATGGAGACGAGGGGTTGATGGTCAGTCAACAAGGTAAATTTTTGTCCGTGTAGGTAATGGTTGAATTTCTTCACTCCCCATACCAGGCTGAGCGCTTCCCTGTCGATCTGGGCATAGTTACGCTCAGCTGAGTTCAATGAGCGTGACGCAAAGGCTATCGGCCGCTGCGAGCCATCAGGGAATCTATGCAATAATACCGCTCCTATGCCATAAGGGGATGCATCGCACGCCAGTCTGATTGGCAGTGATGGGTTGTAATGAGCCAAAACTTCCTTGGACGTGATCAAGCCTTTGCATTTATGGAAGGCACGTTTACAATCTTCGCTCCATTTCCAAATTACTCCCGTTTGTATTAGTTCGTTAAGAGAGTGCAGAAGAGTTGACAAGTTCAGTAAAAATTTATGATAGTAATTTATCAATCCCAGGAACGACCTTAATTGTGAGATATTTTCAGCTGCTTGGGCTTTTATGACTGCTTCAATTTTTTCAGGTGACTTATGCAACCATTCCTCGTTAATTATGTGGCCACAATATGATATTTGTTTCTGGAAAAATTCGCACTTGCGGTGATTTTCTCGTAGGCCGCGTTCTCTCAGCCTAGTGAGCACCTGCTCCAAATTGGCAAGGTGCTCGTTGTCGTTTTCTTCTGTTACAAGGATGTCCTCCAGGCAGCATTGAGTCCCCGGAATCCCTTGGAGGACTTGCTCCATAGCTCTTTGCCAGATAGCTGGAGCTGATGCTACTCCGAAAACCAGTCGTTGGACTGGTACAGGCCTTTGTGTGTATTTATCGTGAGATACTTTTTAGAGGCCTCTTCAACCTTCATCTTTAGATATGCCTGTGCCAAGTCAATTTTGGTGAAACGTTTCCCTCCGGATAGTGAGGCGAAAATATCTTCTATCCTCGGAAGAGGATACAGTACCGTGTGAAGGACCGTGTTTATAGTCACCTTGAAGTAGCCACAAATGCGAATTTTTCTCTGTTCTTCAGATTTATCATAATTCAACGTTTTCTTCATGACCGGGACGATGGATGCTGCCCACTCGCTCCAATCTATCTTGAATAATAAGCCTGCCTTTTCCAAATTCTCCAGCTCTGCCTCGACTGCTGGACGAATTGCGTATGGCACCGGCCTTGCCTTAAAAAACTTGGGAATTGCCGCATCTTCCACTTTTATTGAGGCGGTGATGCCTTTCAAGGTTCCTAGTTTCTGTTGAAACACTTCATTGGCGTTGGTCAAGATGTCTTTTAATCGTTCAGGTATGACGTCATCATCATTTTTTTTCTTACTGGTCACCGTCAGTGCTTGAATGGGGTGCCAGTCTAAACGTATCTTCCTGATCCATTCACGTCCCAACAGCGGCGGACCACCATCTTGCAGAACGTATAAATACAATTTCTGTATTTGCTTGCCGTTGTATACAACAGGCACCCTTATTTTCCCTTTGGGGTATACTTTCTGCCCCGCATATTTTTTCAAGATAATGGATGTGTGTTTCAAAGGTATATGCAGAAATAGCCGCTCGTAATCCCGTCGATTTATGACGGTCAGAGCTGATCCTGTATCTAGCTCCATTTTAACTGGGGACCAGGCTATCGTGAGGGTAACCCAAATGGTCTGCTAATCTTCTTTGGCAATTACATAATGTAATTTGAGACAGCTTAGTCTCTTGTTTCCGGAGTCGCTATCGCTCTTCTGGTCTTCGGAGCTACTGTCTGTCATCATTTGTACCTTACTCTACTTTTCCTTATTGATTTTTTTCCTGTCCGTGGACTTTTTGTGTCCAGATTGGCATACACGTGCAATGTGTCCAATCTTTCCACATTGCCTGCATGCTTTGCCCTTGAACCAGCAGTCTATCTGGTCATGGGTGGATCTGCAGCAGCGAAAGCATCTCTCAAAACCCTGTGTCATTTCATGGGTGCCGAAGTCCTGTGTCTTTTGCTGTATCTCTGCAGCTCCTCTTGCAGCTGCTTCGTATGATACAGCCATACTGAAAGCCTTGTCCAGTGTCAAATCTTTCTCAGAAAGTAGCCTTTTCTGTGTTCCTTCACTTAGGAGACCGCAGACGAATTTGTCTCGAAGAGAATCTGCCAGTCCTGCCCCGAATTGGCAGTGCTTTGATAGCTTCCTTAATTCGGTGAGGTAATCAGCGTTACTTTCATTCTTGTGCTGATTCCTCTTGAAGAATTTGAATCGTTCCGCTATCAGCAGCGGTGTTGGGTTTAAGTGCTCCTGTAGGGTATCAACAATCTGCTTAAATTTCTTGTCCTTTGGTTTGGCTTGAGTGATTAATTTCGTAACAGCCTGTATGTCCTTGCGCCCATTAGATTTAGAAGTACTGATGCCTTTTTATCATTTTCTATTCTATTTGCTGTGCAATATACCTCCAATCTTTCCACATATGTGGTCCAATCTTCTATATCGTTATCGAAAGCATTAATATTGCCAGCCTTAGTCATCCTGAAAAAAAATGGCGCCTCTGTGCTTTCCTTTCTTCCCTGCAGAAAGAAATGGCGCTTCCCGCGCTTTCCCGCCGCTGCTGCTGCTGACAACGCTGTTTTCCACGGTTTTTATTTACAGGTGGAGACTCATTCCCGCCGGACTCTCTGGGACCTTTTCCTCCCTCTGCTTGGTCCGAACGCCGACCTGCTTTGCAGCGCCGGCCGTCTCCCGAGTGCTCCCCCCCTCTGTCTCTGTTTGCCTCCGCCGTCGCTGCTTGGCCCCGCTGCAGAGCCAGCCGATGGAGCCCCAGCCCGCCGCCCAGGTACGATTATTGCAGTACCTGCCACCAGCTCAGCTAGCTGGTGAAACAACTGTTTTTTTTTTATCGTTCTTGCTTTTCTTCGACTTTCATCTGAGGAATCGATCTCCTTGAGGTGCTGCCGGATTGCAGGTAAGTCCGTTTCCAATTCATCGCCACTGTTGTATCCATGTGTTAATAGAGACACGGAAGGCAGGAGTTTGGTTCACAGGTGTTTACTGAACAAAGTCTGGAGGTGAACTAACAGATACAAGACAATATACAGGCTTATATAGCCCGAGTGGCCATTACCGGCATTACAGTACACAGGGGGCTCTAAAAGGCAAATACTCCACAGGTGCCACTGCCGCATGAATTGAAACCTATTTCTCACAGACCATTCCTTGAAACACGCTTTCATCTCACTAATCCTATTGAGCCTATGCCAATTTGTTGGTGGTTCAGGTAGTAATCCAAACTCTGAAATATTTACCCTAAAGGGTGGGACTGCTTCCTGGAACAAATTCTCCAGGTAAATTTCTTGCTCCCTGATGTATCGCAATGTCTGCAGTTTGGACTCCAGCTCATTACGTCTGCGCCGAAGTTCCTCCAGCTGCAGCCACTTACTGCAGATCTGGTCACCCTGGAACACACTGGTGTCCACCAGCTCCCACATGCTACAGCTGCAACAAATCACCTGCCCTGCTATCTCTATTTTATTTTATTTCATTAATTACGTAAATATCAATCAATTGCCTATTTATAGCTTTCAAACTAGGTAAACTAGGTAATAACCTTAATATGCTTCTTACATGTCTTCCTTTTTCCTCAACCGAGGATTCCCCTCTAAAGTGGTTGACTCGGCCCTTGACTGTGTCCGCTCTAACTCCCGCACTTCAGCCCTCAACCCTGCCCATCCCTCCCAGAACCAAAACAGAGTTCCCCTTGTCCTCACCTTTCACAACACCAGCCTCCACATTCAATGGATCATCCCCCGCCATTTTAGCCACCTCCAGCGTGATCCCACCACCAATTGCATCTTCTCCTCAATGCCACTTTCAGCATTCCATAGGGATCACTCCCTCCGCGACACCCTAGTCGGCCCTTCTATCACAACCAACACCCCTTCCCCTTTGTCCTGCACCTTCCCATGCAAGTGCTGGAAATGCACCACATGCCCTCATACCTCCCCCCTTCCCACTGTCCAGGGCCCCAAACACCCCTTCCAGGTGAAACAGCGAATTACTTTTACATCTTGCAATTTAGGTTTCTGTATTCGCTGCTCAGGATGTTAACTCCTCTACATTGGGTGACCAATCGCAGATAGGGTGGCCGCTTTTTGGAACATCTCCATTCAGTCCGTAAGGGGGACCACGAGCTTCAGATCGTCTGTCACTTTAATTCGCCGCTCCACTCCCATCAGACCTCACCATGCTCGCCCTCTTGCATTGTTCCTTGGAAGCTTAGCGTAAGCACGAGGAACAGCACCTCATCTTTCGAGAAGGCACTTTACAGCCTTCCATACTCAACATAAAGTTCAACAATTTCAGATCATATCCTCAGCTCCTATCATATATATATATATATTATTTCTTTTAACCTCACTCTGTCTTTTTTCTACTCCCCCACATGGCAGCCGTCATTCATTATGCCAATGCAATTTACACTTCATCCAGAGGTATTCTTGATTTCTTAACCTGTCCCATTGCCATCTCGTTTCACCTTGAATATCTCTTGAACTCAGTTAACCTCTTCCGCCATCCGTCCTATCACAAACCTTCCATTTTGATATTTCATCAACTCCCCCCTCTCCCAGCCTCTTCACTTGCTTAAAATCTGTTCCATTTCCTGCATTTTTACAGTTCTGAGGAAAGTTCATCGACCTGAAACGTTAACTCTGTTTCTCTCTTCAGAGCTGCTGCCTGACCTGCTGAGTTTCTCCAGCACTTTCTGTTTTTATTTTAGGTAGTAACATGTATTACATTTTTTAAAATAAGTTTAGCTTGTTGTAAGTTTAGTTAGTTATACATTTCGTTATATGTCGTTACTTTACATTTCCCCTCAGTCCAAAGAGAAAAGAAATACTCGCCACCATTCACTTACCTGTTTACCTGTGGCGTCAGACTTTTATTTTTTTGTTGTTGAATTCGGGTCTCGGTGCTCTTCCACATCTGGCTCTGCACTCAGGCCTCCTCACACCACGCACTTTATTCTGCTGCTGTTGCCGCTCCGGGTCCAACCAGGCCCACGAAAAACTAAGGAAAACACATGCAGTAGCAGGTAGTAGCACACGGCCACTCACACTGCAAAACGCTGTCAGTTGCGAATGATTGGAGATGATCCCTTTAAATAGCGTCGCTGGAGCCGGCTTTCTGCTGCTGCTCACCAGCGCAACCTGTCGTTGCTTTCTCGTTGGTAGATCGGGCGTCAAATGGGCGTTGCTTACTCACTGGAGTCATGCTCTCCGTTATTGCCATGTCCCCGGCACTCGAGTTAAGTGGCAGGGCTGCCGGCTTGATGGATATGTTGTGCGGTGCTGGAATGAGCACCAGGTGTCGTTGGAGCTCTCAGCTACGTTCTGGCGCCAACTCCTGGCGCTAAGTGTGAAACTAAACAAATAAACTGTTCCCCCAATAACATTCAATAACACTGCTTAACAAAATCTGAATTTATGCAAAAATTATTTCCACAAGGTTTTTCTAATATAAACGAGAAATAGTGAAATGTATAAACAAGAATTGGATTGGTCTGTCATAACCCAATTTACCCGGCAAATAGGCCCCGTTTTATGCAGAAATCATGACCTAAATAGGAATGTGATTACCACTTTGTGCTTAAATAGATCGGCGCCTGCGCTATCTAATTCCAACTAGTTCCACCACCGATTGAACCGAAGAGGCGTGACACAATTGAACGTTGAATTATTTTGTTGGCTCCAGAGGAGCAGGAGATTTACTCCCGGGACACAAACATATTCTAGACTGCTGCCTCCACCGGATCCACCCCCTCCCTCTGCGATTTTATTTCTCTCCAACAATTTGATTTGCTACCGGCAATTGCGGCCTGATTTTGAAGGCTGAATATGAGGAACTGCATCGCTAGGTGATATTTGATGGCAAATTTTAAAGAGGATGGGGCCTAAAATACGTGGGGTCTCTTCACGGCTGGTTAGTCTGATCCACCAGTCGTCCACCAAACAGTCATTATCTATTCCAGTCCGTTCAAAACATTCCCCATTTTAACCAAACCCGCCACGTTCTTTCTGGGCTGGTAAGGTTAAAACTGGGGCAATGTTGCAAAAGCAAGGCTTGAAAAAGTTTCGAGCCACATTTACATTATCAGCACATCTCAGCTCCGTAAACTCTGTCAGTGATCTGGATACCAGCAGCAATCTTACAGGAGCAGAACAGCCTCTGTGCATTTTCCCAATAAGGTGCCACATCTCACTGATTAGTTGCTCTATTTAGCTGATTTTCAGCTTCAGTTTGAGCCGTAAATGAAAATCATGCAAACTTTATAAGGGGCGTTTGAACCACACTATCATTTAAGCCTCCAGCGACGGTGAAAATTTCCCTGCATGTGATTGGAACGGACACTGTTTGAGATATGGCCCAACATGTGGGCTTTTGAGATTGATACTAGGACATAGGTCCATAAAGGTGTGGAGCCTCGTGCAAATAGGATGGTAGCAAATTGAAAATTATGTCACCGCACTGTATTCCTGGCACTCCGGCTGCTGTCATCTAGGGTAGGGTATGAGATGTGGGCCAAAGCCACGTCCACCTGTTTCCTGTCAGTCGACAAGGAATGAACAAATCGGAGTATTATGACCTATGGTCGGCACAGAGTGGTCTTAAACGGATTGCACTGAAACACAGTTTTAAAGTGGGGAATTTGGAGAGAGTTTATGTCTCTGGTAAGGACTGGGTGAGTACGAGCTGCGAAACGTGATATTTTGAATTTCACCTAGAACTTTAAGCACTGTAGTTAACAGAAGCTGCCTGTCAGTGGCAGTGAGCTTTCAGTCAGCTGTAAATATTTGTTTTGAAAAGGGGCTAATTACTGTGAGCAGGGAGCTGAGTATTTGGAGTTGAAGGGGGAAATGGTAAATTGGGTGCGGCTCAAAGGTGTATAAAACTAAACAGTATCTGCTGGCGCACAGAGTGGCCTGCACAGCATGGTCGTAAATGGAGAGCACTTAAACAGTGTTAAAGTTGGGAATTTGGAGATAATAGGAATTCAGAGCAAATGGTGAACCAGGCCTCCAATACTGGTCGTGGTTTGTATTACAGCTAAATATTTAATTGTATATACCTACAACTTAAACTTTAACTTCCCACACAATTCTTTGAGGCACAGATTTAACTCTCTGATCTGCTTGTCCCTATTCCAATTTGCGTGTGGCGCTGGTAACAATCCAGAGATTATTATCTTTGAGGATCTGTGTTTAATTTGCGCCCTTGCTCCTCAAATACTGACAGCAGAAACTAATTCCGAGATCTACCTATGTTGTTGGTTTCTACGTGGCCCACGACAACTGGATCTTTCCCTTCCCACTGCAAATCCTTCTGAAACCTCGTATAGATATCCTTAACCCTGACGCCATTTAGGGCTTGACAGCGTAGCTGCTCACTGGAAGATTCCTCTGGCTGTGGACTCTAGAAGTAGGGCATCAGATTCACAGAATACGGGTCGTCCATTTAGAACTGTGATGATGAGAAATTTCTTCACTCAAAGGATGGTGAATTATTGCAATTTTCTAACCCAACGATCCTTTACGTGCCCATAGTCAGAGCTCAGTCTTTGCGTTAATTCACAACAGAGATTCATAAGATTTTTGGATCTTCAGGGATTCAAGGGATATGGGGTTAATGCGGGAAGGTGGAATTGAGTTGGAATTTCAGCTATGATCTTATTGATTGGTGGAGCAGGCTGGAAATTCCTAATGGCCTGCTGTTGCTCTAATTTATTTTGTTCTTATGTTCTTAAATGAGACTCTTCATCCACTTCAACATCCGCACTGTTCACACAGATCAACACCAGGGTCACAGCAAAAGGATTTGCAATTTATCTTTGGATGACGTTTCAATGAAATCTAAAATTATTTTATTTTGCCTATCCTAAAATAAAAATATCTTATTAGACACAAATCCTTGGAGTAAAAGTGCTTCATTAAATCTGTTTGTTCGGTGGAATGTACCTAATGTCACTGATCATGCTCCCTAGATGACTTTCTCCGTGGAGGTTGCTTTATGGTATATCAAAGGGCTCCTCTGAATCAGCCTTTACGTTCACAAGTCAGAGCTCTGTACCTGATAGAACAGAGTTTGGTTCTTCACGCAAGAAATGGACGACCCAGTAATTTTCCAGATAGACCTCATTTACTACCCGGTTCTTGCAGCCCTTGGTGTTCCTGGTAAGACAGTAAAACGAGACGGTAAAAGCTTAATATTAATATGTGACTGTTCAGGGTATCCGTTCCCTGTTTGTTGTTACCAGTTAATTAGTTGATTGTCCTGTTTTCTTAATGCGATGTCTTAATCGAAATGATAATATTTTTTTCAATTTTCTCCACAGACAATGTTGAAACAATGGTCCCCTTTACTGTTTTCAGCAGAAACTCTTCCCAAGAGTTGATACTGACATTCGATCAGACATGAATTATTAACTCGTTTAATATCCTGATGTAGTTAAATGTGTGTCACGTGTAACGTGGGGATTTTAAGAATGATTGCTTTATAACATTATTTCCTGTTTACAATGGGTTACACTGTAGAAGTCTCTCTTGTTCTCCTGGCCGTCAGTTCTGCTCCGACTGTGTTTGTGTCTGCTTTAAATGGAAGCAAGAATCCAGTGATTTCTGTTAGCAGCCTGCGATCCACCCCACCAGATTTAATTTACCACCGAAATTTTTATTGTCAGCAAACTTGCATACATTAGACTCGGTCCCCCCATCAAAGTCATTGATATAGATTGTAAATAGCTGCGGCCCAAGCACTGATCCTTGTGCTACCGCTCTAGTTACAGCCTGCCATCCCGAATATAACACATTTATTCCTACTCTATGATTTCTGGCCCTTAACCAAGACTCAATCAATGTGACAATATTACCCCAATCCCACAAACCCTAATTGTGTGCGGCACCTGATGGAATGTTTTTTAAAAAAAATTCAAATATATTACAAATAGTGATTCCCCCTTACCTTCCCTGCAATTTACACCCTCAAAAAACCTAACAGATTTGTCAAACAAGACCTCCCTTTCAAAATTCCGCATTGACTCTGCCCAATCATATGATGATCTTCTAACTGCCCTGTTACTACCTTCTTAATAACAGATTCTGCCATTTTCCTGATTTGAAACTATCACTTTGAAGGAAAAGCACGATGTGATTGAACTAAATGGATAACTTATTGTTGTAAATCATCAGGTGTCATTGCAACTAATGGTCTCCTGCAGCTGTGCGGTTCATGGAACTTGAAATGTGATGGAGAGCTCACTGTACAGGCCATAACCCAACAATGGGAGAAAGCGCACGCTATGCTGTACAGACAATAACCCACAATTGTGAGAGAGCGCACTCCATGCTGTACAGACAGTAACCCATCATTGTGGGAGAGCGCACTCCATGCTGTACAGACCATAACCCTACATTGTGGGAGAGCGCACTCCATGCTGTACAGACCATTACCCTACATTGTGAGACACTGATCTCCATGCTGTACAGACCATTACCCTACATTGTGAGACACTGATCACCATGCTGACGCAGCATAATCCAACAGTGTGAGGGAGTGATCTCCATGCTGTACAGTCCATAAGCCAACATTGTGGGAGAGCGGTCTCCATGCTGTACAGACCATTACCCTACATTGTGAGACACTGATCACCATGCTGACGCAGCATAATCCAACAGTGTGAGGGAGTGATCTCCATGCTGTACAGTCCATAACCCAGCATTGTGGGAGAGCGATCTCCATGCTGTACAGACTATAACCCAACAAAGTGGGACAGTGATCTCCATGCTGTACAGACAATAACCCAACAGTGTGAGAGAGTGATCTCCATGCTGTACAAATCATAACCAAACAATGTGAGCGAGCGATCACTATTCTGTACAGACCGTAACCCAAAAGTGCAAATCTGATTCGCAGCTATATTAATTCGAAGGCAATGGTGCAAGTTAAATGGGCCCCTGTGTTGTTCGTCACCCACTTTCCCCAGAAATATCGCAGTAATATTTTGCCTCACCACCACTGTCGGTAGCTGAGTTCAACCACGTTTTCATTCCCCCCTTACCTTCAGTTGCAATATTTGCCACAGATTTTCCTGCCGCCCAATGCACAGCTTTTTAAATTAACATTTATATTTAATTCGAAACTAGAAAACTGACATTTCAACAGTTTCATAATGGAGTTGAGATGGTTATTTTACAAAACAAAATATTTGGCTAATTTAATGTTTGCTTTTTCTTACAGTGAACGTGGTTGCAATTGCGATCCTGTCCCGTGGAAAGTGCGGTCTCTCGAAGTGCATCACTCGTTATCTGTTGGCCATGGCAGCGGCGGATCTAATGGTGGTTATCATCGATGTGATATTACATCGGATTAATAGCATGTATTTGCCAATTAATTTCCTCTCTCTGAATCCGGTCTGCACTTTGACGTTTGTCGCCTACATTGTCGCTGTCGACTGTTCTGTTTGGTTTACTGTCGCCTTCACATTTGATCGCTTTGTAGCAATTTGCTGTCAGAAATTGCAATCAAAATATTGCACCGAGAAAACAGCGACCGTGGTTATCGCCACCGTGTTTGTGGTGAGTTGTGTGAGGAGAGTTCCATTTTACTATTCAGACGAACCTCTCATAATCATTGACAACGTGCCGTGGTATTGTGTTCCGACAGCTGATTATTTGACTTCCCCCTTGTGGAAGGCATACGAGTTGATCGATAGCCTGATCACCCCTTTATTACCAATCCTTTTAATTATTTTGTTCAATGCTCTGACTGTCAGACATATTATATCGGCAAATCGAGTCCGCAGTTTACTCCTGAGCAACAGCGACAATGTGAATGATGCTGAGATGAAGAATCGGAGAAAATCCATGATCTTGCTTTTATCTATTTCTGCCAATTTCATACTGTTGTGGATGACGTATGTTGTGCATTCGGTAAACTGGCCAGTGGTAAACTTTTATTACGATGACAAATATCTCAGTAATCCGATATATATCACTCAGCAAGTTGGGTTTATGCTGCAACTGCTCTGTTCCTGCACAAACACTTGTATCTATGGACTGACACAGAGGAAATTCAGAGAGGAGCTGAAGAAAGGGGCGAAATATTTGTTTACACTAAATGGGAATTTATAAGAAAGAAATAACTTGCATTTCTATCACGCCTTTCACCAGCTCAGGACGTCCCAAACCGCTTTACAGCCAATGAAGAACTTTTTGAAATGTTGTCACTGCTGTAATGTAGGAAACACGGCAACCAACATGCGCACAGCAAGCTCCCACAAACAGCAATATGACAATGACCAGATAATCTTCTTTATAGTGATAAGGATTGAAGAACAAATATTGGCCAGGACAACGGAGTGGAGCCCCCTGCTCTTCTTAAGAATCGTGGCAGTGAAATCTTTGGCGACCAGCTGAGACCTGGCCTCGGTTTAATGTCTCATCCAAAAGACGGCACCTCCGACAGTGCAGCACCACGGACTATCCTAGAGTGTCAGCCTAGAATTTTGTGCTCAAGCCTCTTGGAATGGGATTGTGAACCCACAACCTTCTGAGTCAAGAAACTGGAGCCGCGTTTACATCTTCACATCACACTGTGGGCAGGGGAAGTGAGATTTGGAGATCCATTATCTTCATCCATAGTTTGGATAATTATGTCTAATGGCCACAACATTAAATAGGACTTTAACGAACATCTCAACTTCTCTTCCTGGCCCCCATATTGGTTGATATTTAACACATGTCTCTCTTCTCAGCTTCTGCCCCCTTCTTTCAAAACCGGCACTCACCACTTCCTCAAAAATCCACGCTCAGTCCCTCTGTTGGTACAAACTGCAGCCCCATCTCCAAACACTCTTTAACTCCTGAGCCCTTCAACATGTCACTGCCTCCCAACGGTGCGCATCCTTCCGACAATTCCTTAATTGAATCTCTTCTATCAGGATTCTATCCCTGCCCCGGTACTGAAACGTTCCTGACATACGTAAAAATTCACACACTCTATCAGTGTTACCGTGGTGCACAATCCCTCCTCGGCCTCCTTAGCCTCTCTGCAGCCTTCGAAACGATTGACCATACTCCTTCAATTAGTCTGCTCCGCTGTCCAGCTCAGGGCCACTGCCCTCGCTTGGTTCTACTCCTACCTGTCCAATAATAGGCTCACTCTTTTCCTTGGAGTCTCCAAGGGTCTGCCTTTGCCCGCTACCGCTTCTTTTTCATCTACATACTGCCCTTTTGAATACATTATCAGAACACATGGGGACTGCTTACACATGCACGCTGACGACTCCAATCTCTCCCTCTCCACCCCCACTCTCAACCCTTACAATTTCGCTGTTATCAGATAGTTTGACCGACATCCAGTATTCCAGGTGTCGTAAATTCCTCCAGTTCATCATTGGGACGACTGAAGGCACCATGTTCAGCTCACAGCACAATCTCTGTAAACTCGCCATGATTTTCAGTCCCCTCCCTAGCCTCTGTCTCAGTCTGAGCCATAATATTTGCAAACTTGGCTCCCAGTTCGATCCCAGGAAGAACTTCAGAATTGCATACTGTCTCGATCACAAAGACTGCTCAATCCTGTAACATTATTTTCACTCATTCGCACCTCAGCCCACTTGCTGCTGAAGTGCTCATTCATACTCCTGTCTTCTCGAGACTCGATTATTCCAATGTGCTCCTGGTCGATCTCCTCATGTTACAACCTTCACAGTCTTTAGCTCCGCTGAAACGCTGCTGCCCACTTCCTATCCCTGACAATTTTCCTGATCCAGCTATCATGTAATTGTTGAACAACATTAGGTCCTAGGTCTCTAAAAAAACAAATTTAAAGTTCTCAACCTTGTGTTTAGCTGCCTCCACATGCTGATCTCTTGCTATGTCAGTAATGCTTTCTAGCCCTAGTAAAAGCTACTTCCATTCAGAACTATATTTCCTCTCACACCCTTTTGTATCTTTCCTATAACTTTGTCCTACCATTGGCGTTGGTGCCTTCAACAATCTAGTGCTCTGCAAAGTCTTGCTTAAGCCCTTCCGCCTCTTTGCCTCCATCTCCTCCTCTAAAACCTTCATTCATGGCAATTTCTTAAACAAGATTTTCTTTGGCTGAGCAAGCATTTATTTCTGATTGTCCCTCTACGATTCCCTTTGAATCACAGAATCATAGAATCGTAGAAGTTTATTGCACAGAAGGAGGCCATTCGGCACATCGTTGTGGCATGCCGAGCGAAAAAGAGCTATTCAGCCTAATCGCACTTTCCAGCTCTTGGTCCGTAGCCTTGTAGATTACAGCACTTCAATTGCAGTCGACGTAATTTTGTTTAAATGTGATGAGTGTTTCTGCCTCCACCACCCTTTCAGGCCGTGACGATTAATAACGTCACTCAGAATTTTTTCCAATAACTTTCCCTCCACCGATTTTATGCTGACGAGCCTGTAATTATTCAACCTATCCCTTTCTCCCTTTTAAACAAAGTTAGAAAGTTTTAACCTCGCTTTTCCTCCCGCACCCGTAGCCAGAGAGTGTTGGAAAATGAAGGTCAGAGCCTCCGCTATTTCCTCACTTGCTTCTCTGTTGTACATTTTTTCTGCCTGAAAGGCGCTATACAAATGAAATTTGGTGTTGCTGTGTTTCTCATTGCAACACCTGTGCTCAAAAAAAAGGCAGGGGTTAATTAATCTAACTGTAGGCAACTCAAATTAACATAGTCAGTGAGCAAGCTCTAAAACATGAATACTCAGCAGGCAATACATGTCCTGATTACAGGAGACCATGTATAATGTATATCACAGGCGGAGTTGCTCAAATTAGACACCGTTCTTTGAAAAAATTAATGTCCCTTGTAAAAGAAAATACAGTTGATTTTTATGCATTTTGATTTGCAAATGCTTTTTGATATGGAGTGACAGCGGGTCACTAAGTCTGCTAATTTGAGAACGAAGTTGGTTCTTGAGAGGTAACATACAATATTATTTAATAGATAGTTCTCAGGCTGGAGGGACAGAGATCACAGTAGTACACAGGGGTCACAGGGAGCTCACAGTGGGTCACAGTGATTAGTTTGGCACCAGTAATGTTCCTAAAACAAAAATGAGCTGGAGTTTTGTATCTGCCAAATTTTCATCATTTACACGAGAAAGAAATGGAACATTACTAACAGTTAGCGCTCACTCAGTCCTTACACATGGAGTGTCGGGCTGGATTTTGGGGCTCGATTCTTTGGAGTGGGGCTCAATGCCACGACCTACTGACTCAGTGATGAGACTGACACCAAGTGAGGCACGCCTGACAGCTGAGCAAGGTCTCCCGCTTCCCCCAGAGAGGACAGTGGACATGGTGAACCTGAGCAGCAAGTCGATTTATGGTCTTAGGATCAGAGCATCCTCCAGCACAGAAGGAGGCCATTCGGCCCAACTTGCCGTTGCTGGCTCTTTGAAAAACACGTCACTAACTGTGAGTATACGATGTAAGCATGTAAGAGACCTCAGGAGGATATAGACATTTTGAATCAGACACTCACCTCGTGCGGTGGAGCAAACGGGTGGTGTCGGATCGGCTGACCGTTGTGCACAGCGCCTGATAATCAGTTCCTGTGAATTCACACGTTTTGCGCCACCGCCCGAGACAAATTTCTAGGCCTTCAGGAGGATCCAGTCATTTTATGAGATCAGGCGGAGAGAAAAGAGAAAAAATGGATTTCAGCAAAATTTGAAAGGAATGGAGCAGCTAAGAAACTTGAGAAAGAAAGAAAAAAGAAATAAAGAAAGAAATAATTAAAGAAAGAAAACTTCCATTCCTCCAGCGCACTTCACATCTTCCAAAGCTGCCAGAACTCTTCACAGCCAAAGAATTGCATTTGAATTGCAGTCACTGTTGTTTTTGGAGCGAAATGTGAATACCAATCCACGCACAACAAGGTCCCGCAAACATGATGTTATTTAACACAAACATGAACCACATTTCTTCTTGGTTAAATTCCACAACAATCACAGCGGAAGTTAATTTTCTTTAGGTTTCGACTTGGCAGTTCCCACATTACAACATTGGCAGCAAAGCGCTTTGGGAAGCCCTGAGGTTGTGAAAGGCGCTCTCGAAATGCAAGTCTTTCTTTCCTATAATTTCTTTCATTCTTTCTACCATAGAAATCGATATAAGTTAAAACACATAACCAGGGCATTGGGCCCAATCAATCGGTGCTGGCGTTCATGCCCACAAGAGCAAGTGGTTGCGATCACATTTACTCACACTGTTCCGCTAACCCATCAACCACCTGTCCATCATCCACCTATTGGTTTAATTTTGATTGTTGACGTGGTTCTGGCCTCAAGCACTAAGCAGGAAGTAAATTTCACTGCCCCACAACTATCTGTTTGATGAAGTTTCTGCAGCTCTCTGTTCAGAATCGCTGACATTATATTATTGCATCCATAAACTCCCGCTCCTGTCCCCTGAACTACTGAACCAGTCTGCTTCTATCTATCCGTCCCTTCATTTAATACTTTAAAATCTTCAGATCAGAACTGCCCTAATATGTTGTTTTAATGAAAACAGACCCATGTTATCCATGCCTTCTGGTGTTCAAGAGAAGGAAGCACTGCCGTCGATCCACTTTCACCTTAAAGGGCCTTGGGCAGACAAGCTAATCTTTAGAACTTGAACTTGCATCTCCCCAGGAGCCAGTTAAAGAACAGTTAGTGAATCAGTTAGTCTTCGCTGTGACATGCGGCTTCCCATCAGACAAACCAATGTGGAAGTTGGGTAGAAAGGTATTGCACTGTACATAAAACCAGCTGATTAAACGGTCATCAGTTCATTTTTAGGCCTAGAATTTTGTCTCGGACGCTGGACATAAACGGGCGGTATCGGATCGCCCTTTATGTGCAGTCCAGCCAATCCAATCTTTCCCCATAGCTAACATTCTCTAGTCCTGGCAACATCCTCGTAAATCTCATAGTCCTGAAAATGATTCGCTTCCAGCATTTATCCAATATCCTTTAATGTATGCTATTGAACCTGCTTCCAATGCCCTTTCAGTCAATGCGTTCAAGATCTAAACAACTCCCTGTGTAAAAAATGTCCTTACCTCCCCTTCTGGTGCTTTAGTAAATTATCTTACATCTCTGTAATCTGGTTACGGAACCTTCTGGAAAGAGTTTCTCCATATCGCCTTCATGATTTTGAGCACCTCTAATAAATCTCTCCTTAACCCTCTCTGCCTTAAGGAGAACAACCCCAGCTTATGCAGTCTCTCCATGTAACTGAAGTCCCCCATCCCTGGTACCATTCTAGTAAATCTCCTCTTCACCCACTCCCAGCTCTTGGCCTCCTTCCTAAAGTGTGATACCCAGAATTGGACACAATACGCCTGCTGCTGCCTAACCAGTGGTTACTTCCTCACTTTTGCACTCTATGCCTGTGTTGATGACGCCGAGGACCCTGTATGATTTTAAACAGCTTTATCAACTTGTCCCGTTAACTTCAATGACTTGTGTTGGAGAACCCCACGTCTCTCTGTTCCTTCAGGTCCTCGTAAATTGCCCCGTTTCCTTTACTTTTAGGCGGAAATTTACGGAGCATAGGGCCTACGCAGCTAAATGCACAGTGGCCAAAGGTGGGGGGATGGAAATCAGGGATGTGCGAAAAGTCAGAATCATAAGAGCATAAGAAGAGAAGAAATAGGAGCAGGAGTAGGCCAATCGGCCCCTCGAGCCTGCTCCGCCATTCAATAAGATCATGGCTGATCTGATCCTAACCGCCAATCTACTATCACTGAAACAGCTCCTGAATCTAACAGAATTAGACACACGAAATAGGAGCAGGATCAGGCTACATGGCCCCTGGGCCGGCTCCGCTACCCACAGGGCCATCACCGATCCGAACCTAGACTCATGTCCAAATTCCTGCCCGTTCCCCATAAACCTTTATTCCCTTTACTTCTAGGAAACTGTCTATTTCTGTTTTAAATTTATGTAATGATGTAGCTTCTACAGCTATTTGGGGCAGCATATTCCATGGACCTACCACCCTCTGAGTGAAGTAGTTCCTCCTCATCTCAGTTTTGAAAAAGCAGCCCCTTATTCTAAGACTATGCCCTCTAGTTCTAGTTTCACCCATCATCGGGAACATCCTCCCCGCATCCACCCGATCCAACCCCTTCACAATCTTATATGTTTCAATAAGATCGCCTCTCATTCTTCTGAACTCCAATGAGTAGAGTCCCAATCATCTCAACCTCTCCTCATATGTTCATCCCCTCATCCCCGGGATTAACCGAGTGTACCTTCTTTGTACTGACTCGAGATCAAGTATGTCTTTTCTTAAGCATGGATACCAAAACTGTATGCAGTATTCCAGGTGCGGTCTCACCAATACCTTGTACAACTGAAGCAATACCTCCCTATTTTTATAGTCTATCCCCCTAGCAATGAAAGACAACATTCCATTGGCCTTCTTAATCACTTGCTGCACCTGCATACTAACCTTTTGAGTTTCGTGCACCAGGACCCCCAGATCCCTTTGTACTTCAGTACTTTCCAGTTTCTTGCCATTAAGATAATAACTTGCTCTGCGATTTTTCCTGCCAAAGTGCATAACCTCACACTTTCCAGTATTGTATTCCATCTGCCAAATCTCTGCCCACTTACTTAGCCTGTCTATGTCCCCTTGCAGGTTTTTTATGTCCTCCTCACTCAGTACTTTCCCTCCCATCTTAGTATCATCTGCAAATTTTGATATGTTACACTGGGTCCCCTCCTCCAAATCGTTAATATAGATTGTAAAGTGTTGGGGACCCAGCACTGACCCCTGTGGAACACCACTAGTTACTGATTGCCAGTCCGAGAATGAACCATTTATCCCAACTCTCTGCTTTCTATTAGATAGCCAATCCTATATCCATGCCAGAATATTACCCCCAATCCCATGATTTTTTATCTTAAGCAATAATGTTTTGTGTGGCACCTTGTCAAATGCCTTTTGGAAGTCTAAATACAGTACGTCCACTGGTTCCCCTTTATCCACCCTATATGTTACCTCCTCAAAGAACTCCAGCAAATTTGTCAAACATGACTTCCCAATCATAAAACCATGCTGATTTTGTCCTATTAAATTATGATTATCCAAATGTCCTGCTACTGTCTCCTTATTAATGGACTCCAATATTTTACCTACCACAGATGTTAGGCTAACCGGTCTATAGCTTCCAGCCTTCTGTCTACTGCCCTTTTTAAATAAGGGCATTACATTAGCAGTTTTCCAGTCTGCCAGGACATTTGCTGATTCCAGGGAGTTTTGGACAATTATTACCAATGCATCCACAATACCTAACGCCACTTCCCTCAAGACCCTAGGATGTAAGCCATCAGGTCATGGTGATTTATCCGCCTTGAGTCCCATTATTTTACCGAGTACCACTTCCTTAGTGATTTTGATCGTGTTTAGCTCCTCGCCCCCTATATCCCCCTGTTTGTCCAGTATTGGGATATTCTTAGTGTCTTCTACTGTAATGACTGATACTAAATATTCATTCAGTGTTTTTGCCATCTCCATATTTCCCACCATTAATTTCTCGGTCTCATCCTCTAAGGGATCAACATTTACTTCAGTCACCCTTTTTCTTTTTTATATAACGATAAAAACTCTTACTATCTGTTTTTATATTTTTTGCTAAGTTACTTTCATAATCTATCTTCCCTTTCTTAATCAATCGTTTTGTTACTTTATGCTGTCTTTTAAATTTTTCCCAATCCTCTATCCTCCCACTAGATTTGGCTACCTTATATGCCCTTGTTTTTAGTCGAATACTATCCTTATTTTCTTTACTTTGCCACGGATGGCTGTCTTTTCTTTTACACCCTTTTCTTCCCAGTGGAATATATATTTTTTGGATGTTGTAAAATAACTCCTTAAATGTACACCACTGATCATGTATTGACTTACCCATTAACCTATTTTCCCAATCCAATCTACTCAATTCCGCTCTCATACCTTCATAGTCTCCTTTATTCAAGCTTAGCACGCTTGTTTGAGATCCAAACTTCTCACCCTCTAATTGAATATGGAATTCAACCATGTTATGGTCACTCATTCCAAGGGGATCCGTTACTAGGACATTTTTAATTAATCCTGTCTCGTTACACAGGACCAGATCTAAGGTTGCTTGCCCCCTGGTCGGTTCAGTTACATGCTACTCAAGAAACCCATCCCTAATACATTCAATGAACTCGTCCTCAAGGCAGCCCTGCACAATTTGATTTGTCCAATTAATATGATAGTTATTTTCCCACATAATTATAGATGTTCCCTTATTACAAGCCTGAACTATTTACTCATTGATACTCCGTCCAACAGAGTTGCAACTGTTCGGAGGCCTACAGACTATGCCCACTAGTGTTTTTTTCCCCTTATTATTCCTTACCTCCACCCAAACTGTTTCATTATCCTGATCCTTTGACCCAATATCATATCTCTGTATTACAGTGATTCCTTCCTTTATTAACTTAGCCACACCTCCTCCCCTTCCTTCCTGTCTGTCCTTCCTGGTCGTTAAATAACCTGGTATGTTTAATTCCCAGGCATTGTCAGCCTGCAGCCATGTTTCTGTAATGGCCACAAGAACATACCCATATGTAGTTATTTGTGCCATTAACTCATCTATTTTGTTACGAATGCTACGTGCATTCAGATAGAGAACGTTAAAATATGTTTTGTGACACTTACTTCCTGCTTTTGCCCTTTTAATTACTTTACCTTTTACTCCATACCTTCTGCCCCTTCCTGACACGCTCTGGCTTTTAATTTCCCCACTGCTACCTAAGTCTATGACATTCTCTGTTGTCATTTTTATTATTTGCTCTCTAGGAACCTCCCCCCCACTAGTTAGTTTAAAGCCCTCTCTGCAGCCCTAGTAATATGATCCACCAGGACTCTAGTCCCAGCACTGGCCAAGTGAAGCCCATCCCAACGGAACAGCTCCATCCTGCCCCAGTACTGGTGCCATTGTCCCAGGAAGCAAAACCCATTTCTCCCACACCAGTCTTTGAGCCTCGCATTTAACTCTCTAATTTTATTTGTCCTAGCCAAATTCGCTCGTGGCTCTGGTAATAATACAGAGATTATTACCCTTGACGTTCTGTTTTTTAATTTGACCCCTAGCTGCTCATACTCCTTTAACAGAACCGGCTTCCTAGTCCTATTTACGCCGTTTGTACCAACATGGACCACGACAGCTGGATCCTTCCCCTCCCACTGCAAATTTCTTTCCAGCCCAGAGGAGATGTCCTTAACCCTGGCACCGGGTAGGCAACACAGCCTTCGGCACTCTCGCTCTCGGTTGCAGAGAACTCTATCTATCCCACTAATAATACTATCCCCTACCACTACTACATTTCTATTTACTCACCCCTCTTGAATGGCCCCCCGTTCCACGGTGCTGTGGCCAGGTTGCCCATCCTCCCTGCAGTCCCTGCTCCTGTCCCCACACGGAGTAAGAAACTCGAACCTGTTGGTCAAGAGCAAGGGCTGCGGCTCCTCCAGCTCTACCTCCTGGATCCCCGTACCTGCCTCACTCGTAGTCACACCGTCCTGTCCCTGACCATGGGCTACATCTGAATTACTTAACTTCATATGTGTGACCACCTCCTGATACACAGTGTCCAGGTACTTCTCCCCCTCCCTGATGTGTCGCAGTGTCTGAAGCTCAGACTCCAGCTCATCAACACGAAGCTGGAGTTCCTGTAGCAGCAGATACTTGTCACAGACGTAATCACCGTGAGCCTCAATGGGGTTCACCAGCTCCCACATCTCGTAACAGTAAAACATCACCTGCTCCATTCTATTTAATTAATTAAATTTTTTATTGTTGGTTATGGACACCCTCTGCCCGATTTTAGATGCTAGTATCCCCTTTACTTAATTGGATTTAAATTAAATCAATCCCTCCAGTTACACCAGTTAAATGGTTTACCAACAGTCACTCTGCACCCGAAAGACCTTGGTACACCACAGCAACCTTAAAAACTATAAACCACAGACTTAAAGTTTTAAAACGAGAGAAATACTCCAACCAATCACCTACCTGTTTTGTGGTGACGTCACACCTTGAATATTTTTACCTCTCTCCTTGCCTGAGATTGGAGATTGGTGAGGCCTACGTGAGCATGTTGGGCCTCTTGTAGTCGCTGTGCCACGCTCCTCCGTCTCCACCCGCTGCCGCACTGAGTCCTACCTGAGCCTCTGGGGCCTCTTGTAGTCGCTCTGCCGCGCTGCTCCGCCTCCACCCGCTGCCGATGCCGCACTGAGGCCTACCTGAGCCTGTGGGGCCTCTTGTAGTCGCTCTGCCGCGCTGCTCCGCCTCCACCCGCTGCCGATGCCGCACTGAGGCCAACCTGAGCCTCTGGGGCCTCTTGCAGTCGCTCTGCCGCGCTGCTCCGCCTCCACCCGCTGCCGATGCTGTGTAGTGCAGAAATCTCGGAAGGTAGAAGAACTACAGAACGTTATAGCAATAGGGAGGGGCGATGCCCTGGCGGGCTTTGAACATGAGGATGATAATAATAAACTCCACTGTTTAACTGACCGTGAGCCAGTGTAGGTCAGTGAGCACAGGGGGTGAAGGATGAACATAAGAACACAGGAAATAGGAGCAGTAGTTGGACAATTATCCCCTCGAGGCTGCTCCGCCATTCAATAAGCTCGTGGCTGAACTTGCACATCAACTCCACTTTCCTGCTCTATCCCCATATCCATTGATTCTCTTAATATACACAAATCTAACAACATATGCGTTGACTATATTCAACGAATGAGCATCCATAGACCTCTGTGGCAGAGAATTCCAAAGATTCGCCGCCATCTGGGTGAAGACATTTCTCCTCATCTGATTCCTACGTGGCCCACGCCTTATTCTGTGTCTGTGACCCCTGGTTCTGGACTCGCCAACTGAGGGAAACATAGAAAAACATAGAAGAAACATAGAATATAGGAGCATGAATAGGCCATTCGGCCCCGTGAGCCTGCTCCGACATTTATTGGATTAGGAAAGAAAGGGGGGCTTTTGGTAGATACAAAGGACTAAAGACAGAGGAAGCCCTAGAGGAGTATCAAAAGTGCAGGGGGATACTTAAAAAAGAAATTAGGAGAGCGAGGATAGGCCATGAATTAACACTGGCGAGCAAAAAAAAGGAAAATCCTAATTTGTTTTATAAGCATATTAAGGGAAAGAGGATAAATAGGGAAACAGTACTGCCCAGTAGGGACCAAAGTGGCAATATGTGTGTGGAGCCAAAAGATGTGCGTGGGGTTTTAAATGAATTCTTTGCATCTGTCTTCACTATGGAGGAGGACGATGTAGACATAGAAATTGGGCAGGGGGACTGTGATACACTTGAAAGTATTAGCATCGAGACGGAAATGGTACTAGCGGTTTTAATAGGCTTAAAAGTGGATAACTCCCCAGGTCCGGACGAAATGTATCCCAGGCAGCTGTGTGAGGCAAAGGAGGAGATTGCAGGGGCTCTGACACAATTTTTCAAAACCTCTCTGGCCACAGGGGATGTGCCAGCGGACTGGAGAACAGCTAACGTAGTACCATTATTCAAGAAGGGTAGTAGGGATAAACCAGGGAATTACAGGCCATTGAGCCTAATATCAGTGGTAGGGAAGTTGTTGAAAATATTTCTGAGGGACAGAATTAGTCTCCACTTGGAGAGGCAAGGATTAATCGGGGATAGTCAACATGGCTTTGTCAAGGGAAGATCATGTCTGACCAATTTGATTGAATTTTTCGAGGGGGTGACGAGGTGTGTGAATGAGGGTAATGCAGTGGATGTGGTATACATGGATTTCAGTAAGGTTTTGATAAAGTCCCGCACAGGAGACTGGTCAAGAAGGTAAGAGCCCATGGGATCCAGGGTGCCTTGGCACATTGGATCCAAAACTGGCTTAGTGGCAGAAGGCAGAGGGTGATGGTCGAAGGTTGTTTTGTGACTGGAAGCTTGTGTCCAGTGGGGTAACGCAGGGATCAGTGCTGGTCCCTTGCTGTTTGTGGTCTACATTAATGATTTGGATGTGAATGTAAAAGGTATGATCAGTAAGTTCGCAGGTGACAGGATAATTGTTGGGGTGGTAAATAGCGAGGAGGGTAGCCTCAGTCTGCAGGACGATATAGACGGGTTGGTCAGATGTGCGGAACAGTTGCAAATGGAATGTAACCCTGAGAGAGTGAGGTGATGCATTTTGGAGGGACTAACAAGGCAAGGGAATAAACAAGGAATGGTAAGACCCTAGGAAAAACAGAGGATCAGAGGGACCTTGGTGTGCATGTACATAGATCCCTGAAGGCTGCAGAACAGGTGGATAAGGTGGTTATAAAGGCATATGGGATACTTGCCTTCATTAGACGAGGCATAGGATATAAGAGCAGGGAGGTTATGATGGAGCTGTACAAAACGCTGATTAGGCCAGAGCTGGAATAATGTGTGCGGTTCTGGTCGCCACACTATAGGAAGGATGTGATTGCCTTGGAGAGGGTGCAGAGGAGATTCACTAGGATGTTACCTGGGCTGGAGCGCTTCAGCTATGAAGAAAGACTGGACAGGCTGGGGTTGTTTTCCTTGGAGCAGAGAAGGCTGAGAGGAGACCTGATTGAGGTGTACAAAATTATGAGCGGCAAAGATAGGGTAGATAGTAAGTAACCTTCACCTTAGTAGAGGGGTCAATAACAAGGGGGCATAGATTCAAGGTAAGGGGCAGGAGGGTTAGAGGGGATTTGAGGAAGAACTTTTTCACCCAGAGGGTGGTTGGAGTCAGGAACTCACTTGAAGAAAGGCTGATAGAGGCAGGAACCCGCACAACATTCAAGAAGCATTTGGAAGAGCACTTGAAATGCCATAGCAATCAGGGCTACGGACCAAATGCTGGAGAATGGGGTGAGATTAGACAGGGCTTGATGGCCAGCGTGGACGCGATGGGCCAAAGGGCCTCTATGTGTGCTTCATAACTCTATGTCTCTATGACTATTAATGAGATCACGGCTGATCATCCACATTCAGTAACCTGACCCTGCCTTCTCCCCATATCTCTTGATCCCTTTAGCATTAAGAAATATATCTACCTCCTTCTTGAATATATTTAATAAATAGGTCTCAACTGCCTTGTGTGGTAGAGAATTCCACAGTTTCACCAATCTCTGGGTGAAGAAATACCTCCACATTTCTTTTCTAAATGGCTTACCCATTATCTTTAGACTGTGACCCCTGGTTCTGGAATCTCCCGCCATAGGGAACATCCTTCCTGCATCTAGCCTGTTGTGTCCTCTTAGACTTTTATATGTTTCAATGAGAGCCCCGCTCATTCTTCTAAACTCCAACGAGTTTAAGCGTAATAGAGCCAATCTCTCCTCATACGTCATTCCTGCCATCCCAGGTATCAATCTAGTGAATCTGCGCTGCACTCCCTCCATGGCAAGAACATCCATCCTCAGAAAAGGCGACCAAAACTGCACACAATGCTGAAGCTGTGGTCTCACCAAGGGCCTGTACAACTGCAGCAAGCCATCATTGTTCCGGTACTCGAATCCTCTCACTATGAAGGCCAACATACCATTAGCCTTCTTAAAGGCCTTCTGCACCTGCATGCTTACCTTCAGCGATTGGTGCACAAGGACACCCAGGTCTCGTTGCACTTCCCCTTCTAGCAATCTATTGCCGTTCAGATAATAATCTGCCTTCCTGTTTTTGCCACCAATGTGGATTACCTCGCATTTATCCACATTATACTGCATCTGCCATCCATCTGCCTAATCACCCAACCTGTCCAAATCATACTGGAGTTTCTTGGCATCCTCCTCACAGCACACACGCCCACCCAGCTTTGTGTCGTCTGCAAACTTGGAGATATTACATCTAGGTCCCTCGTGTAGCTCATGAATATATATTGTGAATAGCTGGGGTATTAGCACCGATCCCTGCGGTACCCCACAAGTCAATGCATGCACTCTGAAACAGACCCGTTTATTCCAACTCTTTGCTTCCTGTCTGCCAACCAATTCTCTATCCAGCTTACCCCCAATCCCATGTTCTTTAATTTAACACGCTAATCTCTTATGCGGGACCATATCAAAAGACTTCTGAAAGTCCAAATACACCACATCCGCTGGTTCTCCATTATCTATTCTACCAGTTACATCCTCCAAAAATTCCAGTAGATTAGTCAAGCACGATTTACCTTTTGTAAATCCATGTTGACTTTGTCTGAACCTGTCACTGCTTTTCAAGTGCTCTGCTATTACATCTTTTATAATGGACTCTAGCATTTTCCCACTACTGATGTCAGGCTTACCGATCTATAATTCCCCGTTTTCTCTCTACCACCTTTTTTGAATAGTGGGGTAACATTAGCTACCTTCCAGTCCATGGGAACATTTCCATAATCTATAGAATTTTTGAAGATGACCAGCAATGCATCTACTATTTCCAGGGCCACTTCCTTAAGTACCCTAGGATGTAGATGATCAGGCCCTGGGTGTTTATCGGCCTTCAATCCCGTCAATTTCCCTAACACAATTTCCATACAAATACTGATTTCATTCAGTTCCTGCCTCTCATTAGACCCTATGTTCCCTGACATCTCTGGGCGGTTATTTTTGCCCTCCTTTGCGAAGACAGAACCAAAGTATGCATTTAATTGGTCTGCCATTTGTTGTTGCCCATTATAAATTCCCCTGAGTCTGACTGAAAGGGACCTACGCTTGTCTGTATACAACGCCCATTAATGTTTTCTGCCCCTTGGTATCATCCTCCCTGCACCTACCCGTTCAGGTCCGGTAAGAATTTTGTATGTTTCAATGAGATCACCTCTCATTCTTCTAAACTCCAGAGAATATAAACAGAATCAACCCCATCACTCCTTAAAGGACAATCCCCTCATCCCAGGAATCCTTCTGTTGAACGTTCGTTGCACTCCCTCTGTGGCAATTTTTGTTCTGCTTAGCTAAGTAGAACGAAACAGTAGACAATACTCCAGGTGTGGTCTTAACAGGGCACTATATAATTGCAGTAAGACTTCTTTACTCTTATACTCAAATCATCTTTTAATTAAGTCCAACATACCATTTGCTTTGCTAATTGCTTGCTGTACCTGCATGTGAACTTTCAGTGATTCATGCAGAAGAACACCGAGGTCCTTCTGAGCGACAACATTTCCCAATCTCTCACAATTTATAAATTATTCTGCTTTCCTATTTTTCCTACCAAAGTTAAAAACTTCTCATTTCTCCACATTATATTCCATTTGCCATGTTCTTTCACACTCAATTTGCCTGTGTTTAGCCACTTGAATCCACGTTTCAGGATCAATCTCCACAAATAATCTGTGACATGCTCGGGGTTTCCTGCTACTTTCTGTTTCCTTTTCAGTTTTACAACATTTGACTTTTGTGTTTTGTAATTAGGACAGTAAAGTACCCGATTTACTCGCCAAACTCAGCGATTCAGTTTGTTGTTTTGTACTATGAACAACACTTACCTTTGCATAATACGTCGATACAGGGAGGGATCGAAAGTCCAGGTAATGAGTGCGAAGAGTAGCTGATGGAATCAACTCAGCTCGACACGTAGATTAAAGCGGGAGTGTCTGAGAGGCGCCCGTGGAATTGGGGAGCGTGGCTTGTGGAGTGACATCAGGCAAACCCGTGATTCCACTCAGAAAATCAAAGTCTGAAAAGTCCTCATTCCCGCCCACACTGAGAGTATCTGAGGAAATCAGCAAGAGCGGCGCAGGGAGCTGCGCAATCTCACATTCAAGGGCTGGAAACTGGGCAGAAACGGCAGCTGTGGAATCAGCACTGGGCTGAATGGAAGGGGATACAATAATTGCACGGGGCATGTTAGCATTTCTGATGGATCAGTAATGGCGAGTGAGCGCTGCCAGGTGGTAAATGTGCATGGTGCATCTCAGCAGCTCCTTTTATTTTTATTTATTCATCCCCGGGATTTCGGCGTCACTGGCAAGGCTCGCTTTTGTGGCAAAAGCTTACTTTCCTTTATTCACTTTATAGATGGCACACACTGCAGCCACGGCGGGCTGGGGATGAAGGGACTGAATGAGTAATATAGTAGATGGGTTGCCGATCAAACATTTTTGCATGTCGGCAATATAAGTAATTGCGAATGAGCGCCCCCTGGTAGTTTACTGTACACGGTGCCTGTCACAGGTTCTGCAGTTTAAGTGACGGCCAGTATGCCGCCTCTGGTGGCATAATGTTTACGGTGCATGTCTGCAGTTCTTTAGTGATTAACTTGTGCTTCATTGAATTCAGTATCCAGTATTCGCTGCTCAGGATGTGGTCTACTCAACATTGGGGGAACAAACATTAATTGGGTAATCGCTTTGCGGAACTCCTCCATTCCGTTCGCAAGCATGACCCTGAGCTTCTGGTCGCCTGTCATTTTATTTTGCTCAGCCACTCCCATACTGACCTCTCTCTCGTTGGCCAGCTACACTGTTCAAATGGAGCTCAGCGGAAGCTCGAAGAACAGCACTTCATCTTTCGATAAGGCACTGTACAGCCTTCCAGACTCAACGTTGAGTTCAACAATTTCTGATCATATACACTGCTCCAGTTTTTTAGACTGCAGATGTTGTTAATGTTTCTGCTATTACCATTTACAAATCCGCTAGACATTATTGGTTTATTGTCCCATTCCCCTGGCTCTACTTGCTTAAAACATGTTGCATCTCAAACTTTTTTCCTAATTTGGTGAAAGGTCATCGACCTGAAATGTTAAATTTGCTTCTCTCGTGACATTCCAGCATTTTCAGTTTTTATTTCAGATTTCCAACATCCGAAAAATTTTGCTTTCGTATTTGCAGAAGTATCAGAAATGTCTAATGTGCGCCCCTGGAGGTTGCATGTGCACGGTGCATTTTAGCAGGTCTGCAGTTTAAGTAATGCAAATTTGTACCATCTGCTGATCTAATGTGCGCGGTGCAGGTAACAGGTCTGCAGTGAAGGTAATAGTGAGTGTGCGCCCTCTGCTGGTCCAACGTGCATGGTGCAAGGTGCACGTTATCGGTTCTGCAGTTTTAAAAACGCGAGTTTGCGACATCGGCTGGTCAAATGTGCAAAGTGCAGTTAACAGTTCTGCAATGTACACACATGTTGAATGGGCGCCCCCGGCTGGTCTAATGTACACGGTACCTGTTAGCAGGTCTGCAGTACAAGAAACGGCGAGTTTGCGCACCCTGCTGGTGGAGGTTAACCGTTCTGGTTGTTTAATGCAGAAAGTGCGATGCATTCAACCGTTAAAGTGCTTGTTCGATATTTAGTTATTTTTTTAATAAAATGCTTATGAAGACATTAAGTTCCTGACACTGAAATAATTCGACTCAGCTGGAAATATTACCAACTGTTCCAGCCGATAACGTATTCTACTGGTGAAAGGAATTCCTAATGGGCTTACCAAGTGTTGCTGAAAACGTTATTAACCTTTCCTTCATTGAACCAAAGATTAGTGAACTTTTATCTTTTCTCACTTGATAGACTGCATTTTAAGGTTTTATGTTGAAATGTTCAGTGTTTCTGACCCAGAGGTTTGTGTGAGGAGCTGGTGAGTGTAACAGTGTCAGCGCTGAATGCTGGAGTTTATCTGACAGTCTCTCTCTCTCTGATGGGTGGGGTGGTGTGGGCGCGGGAGGGTTGATTGACAGCTGAAGTCTGTTTGTGTTCATTAAATGCAGACATTTCCTTGCAGACTTGTTTATGATCGACAGCTGTAAACGACTGCTTTGTCTTAAAGCACATTAAGTTAATTAATCCCAGATCATTCCGTTTCTATTTGAAGGGATTTGTTGTCAGTCCAGGATCATTCTGAACCTGTTTGAATTTGGTTACTGTCGGTCCCGATCGAACTGTGTGTGTTAAAGTGGTTGTATCAGTCCTGGATCATTCTGCATCTGCTTAAAATACGTTTCCTCTCAGCCCTCGATCATTCAGTCCCGGAATATAAGAACAGAAGAATTATGAGTAGGAATAGTTAATATGGCCCATTTTATAACTTTCCATGAGATCACTTCTAATTATTCTAAACTCCGCAAGTATAGGCCCTTTCTACTCAATCTCTCCTCCTAAGACAGTCGTCTCATCTCTGGAATCAAGCTAGCGAAGCTTCTATGCACCCCATCCAATGCAATTATGTCCTTCCTTAGGAAAACAAGCCAAATTGCACACAGTACTCCAGGTGTGGTCTTACCAAAGCTGTAATATATTTGGAGCAAGTCGTCCTTACTCTTGTACTCCAAACCCCTTGTAATAAAGCGTAACATACAATTTACGTTCCAAATTGCTTGCTTTTCCTGCATGTTAACTTTTTGTGATTTGTGTACAACGACTCCAAATCCCTCTGAATAGCAAAGCTTACTAGTCCCACATCTTTTTAAAAAATCGACTTTTCCATTCACCATACCAAAGTGCATAATTTCACACTCACGCATTATACTCCATCTGACAACTTTTGCCCAATCACTTTACTGATCTGTATCCGTTTGTAGCCACTTTACGTTCGCCTCACACCTTATTTTCCTACCGAGCTTTGTATCGTCAGGAAACTTGGATATATTACACTCGGCCCCTCATCTAAGTAATTGATATAGATTTTAAATAGCTGAGGGTCAAGCACTCATCTTTCAGCACTCCACTCCTTACAACCTGCCATTCCAAATTGACCCGTTTATTCCAGCCCTGTGCTTTCTGTCCGTTAGCCAATCCTCAATACATGCTAATATATTACACCCAAACCCATGAGCACGAATCTTGTGTAACAAACTCTTTTGTGGCACCTTATCGAATGGTTTATGAAAATCCAAATATACTAATCCACTGGTTCCCCCCTATCTCTGCTGCTAGTTGCACCAGCAAAAGACGGATTGGTTAAACACGATTTCCCAATTCATAAAACCGTGTTGACTCTGCCTAATCATATTCTGATTTTCCAACTGTCTTGTTACCACGTCCTTAGTAATAGATTCTAGCATTTTCCCAATGCCTGATGTCAGGATAACTGGCTTCTAGTTCCCTGTTTTCTCTGTCCATCCTTTCTTGAACAGCGGGGTAACATTTCCTGCCTTCCAATGCATGGGGACCATTCTAGACTCTGGGGCATTCTGGAAGATGCAATCCATCCTCTGCTAACAGTTGCTTTATGCGTCAGCTGTGGCTCAGTTCGCAGCATCCTCGCATCTGCGACAGAAAGTTATGGATTCATAGTCCCAATCCAGAGACTTGAGGTCAAAAATCTAGGATGACCCTTCGGTGCAATACTGAGGGAGAGCTGCACTGTCGGAAGTGCCTAAATGAGATGTTTAACTGTTGGCCTCGTCTTTTTCTCTCACTTGGATGTAAAATATCCCATCCCACTATTTCGAAGAACGGGTATTATCCCCAGTTTCCTCACCCAACATCACTACAACAGATGATCCAGTCATTGTCACATGGTAGTTTTTGGAAGCTTGCTGTGCGCAAATTGGCTGTTAAGTTTCTTAAACTACAAGTGACTACACTTGAAAAGGTATTTCATTGGCTGTAAAGTGCTATTGCATTATATTTGCAGCCACTTCCTTTAAAACCAAAGGATGTAGGCCATCAGGTCCAGAGGATTTATCCTCGTTATGTCCCATTACTTTCTCCATTACGTTTTCTATAATAATATTAATCCCTTTAAGTTCCTCATGCTCATTAGACCTTTGGTTCGCCACAATTTCTGGCGTGTTATTTGTGCCTTCCACTGTGAAGACAGATGCTGAATATTTGTTTAACGTCTCTGCAATTGTTTTTCCCACATTATAACTTCTGCTATCTCTGCCTCTCAGGATCCAACGTTTACTTGCACTAACCGCTTCATTTTTACATACTTTAAAAGCTAAAAATTTATTTTTATTTTTATTTCTAATTGACTCTCATATTCTATTTTCTGCCACTTTATGAATCTCTTCATCATCCTTTGCTGAATTTTAAATCCCTCCCAATCCATTGGATAACTAGCATTTTTGGCAACATTTTAAGACTCTTACTTTACTCTATTACTATCCTTAACTTCTCCAGTTAGCCATGTTTGGGCAACGTTTCCAGTGGTGTGTTTTCGTTCCTCTAGGGATTTTACATTAATTGAAAATTTTGAATTGTTCATTTCAATGTTTGCCATTTTTTTACCAGCATATCGTTTAATATAATTTCTCAATCTACGTTAGTCAAGTCATCCTTCATATCCCCGTAACTGAACTTGTTTAAATTTTGAACCTACTTTCTGGCTTAACCACTTCACTTTCAAACATAATATGACATTTTATCATATCATGAACAGTCTTGCCCAGATGATCTTTTACTATCAGATTACTAATTAACTCGGTTTCACTACACAATACTAGATCTAACATAGCTTCTTCCCCAGTTGGCTCGACATATTGTTCCAGACAACTATCTCGAAGCATTCCATGAACTCGTCCTCCAAAACCTTTTTCAATTTTGTTTGCAGTCTTTATGAAGATTAAAGACCCACTTCATTATTGCATTACGCTTGATATATGATGCACTAATTTCCTGATTTATACACTCTCCAACACAATGACTACAATTAGCGTTCCTATAAACTAGCATTATCTGCTATTTGTTATTTCTTAGTTCCACCTGTACTGGTTCTACATTCTGATTTTCTGGTCTAAGATCTTTTATCACAACTGCCTTCATCACATCCTGTTTAATCAGGGCGACCGCCTCCTTTTCTCTTTTTCCTATCGTTTTTAAGCTTTAAGCACCTGGGAATATTTTGTTCCCAACCTTGGTCACCATGAAGCCACGTCACAGTACTGGCTACTGGATCAAACGTATTTATCTCTATTTGTAACATTAATGTATCTCTCTTGTTATGAAATTTTCGTGCATTCAGATAGAGCGCCTTTAATATTCACTGCTCTACATCCTTGACTTTTCTCTTTGGATTATACAGTTTCCCTTACCAGAACTCACCCTCCCACTTATTAAAGATTGTTTTCTTTGGATGAGAGAAGGTCAAGAGGTGTTCAAAATCAGGAAGGTTTTGACAGAGCAAATGAGGAGAAATTGTTTTCAGTGACAGAAGGTTTAGTAAACAGAGGACACAGATTTAAGATGATTGGTAAAATCACCAGAGTCGACATGGGGAAATATGTTTTTAGGATGGCTGTTGGTGTAGGGACCGGGTGCTAGGGTTTGGATGATCAGCCATGATCTCGTTGAATGGCGGAGCAGGCTCGAAGGGAAATGTCCTCCTCCTGCTCTTAGTTTCTATGTTTCTATGTTATGTTAATGCGTCGTGGAATCAGAATCAACAGTAACTTTCAAAACAGAATTGGACACTGATGAAGGAAAAATGTAAAGGACTATGTGGTAAGAGCAGAGGAGTTGTACAATCTGGATAGCTCCAACAAAGAGCCGTCACAGGCACTCTCACTCTCTGTCTCAGTATCCCTCTCTCTTTCTATCTTTCTCTTTCTCTCTCCCTCTTTATCTCTCTCTCTATCTCTGTCTCCCTCTTTCTCAGTTTCTCATTCTCTCTTTCTCTTTCTGTCGTTCTGTCTCCCTCACTTTATATATTTATCTCTTTCTTTCGCTCTCTTTATCTCTTTGTCTCTCTGTCTCTGTCGCTCGCTATCTCTCCCTCTCTCTCTCTCTCGCTCCCTCTCTCTCTCTTTCTCTCAATCAAACACGGTTTGTGGACCCCGAGTGTCTACAGCGGGTGAACTGCAGTTTAAACAACTAAAGTTCTGCAGCAACTAGCGTAGAGCACGGGTAATCTTGCACATTCCTTGTCAGGACATGTCACCCCTCCCCATTCGGGAACAAACATGCAGGTTTACCGGGAGTATGGTGGGAAACAGTCGGCAGCTGGATCACCGGTCACTGAGATATACCTCCCTGGAAAATCAGAGTCTAAATTGGATAGAGGCAGAAAGGCATCGAGGGGCACATGGTCACAAATCATTGAAAGTAGCAGCGCAGGTTAACAAGACTATAAAAAGTGCAAACCAAGCATTGGGGTTCATCTCTCTCCAGGAATGGAATTCAAAAGCAGAAAAAGTTATGTAAACTTTCTATAGAACCACGGGAGAATGCACTTAAGAATACTGCGCAGAGTTCTGGTCTCTACATTATTAAAGAAATAGAGAGAAGAACTGGGGTGAGTAAAGAATGTTGGTGGACCATTATGCTACTAACGGGAGGAGGAGGCTCCATGAATATCTCCATCCTCGATGATGACGGAGCGCAGCACGTGAATGCAAATGGCAAGGCTGAGGCAGTTGCAATAATCTTCAGCCAGAGGTGATGAGTGGATGATCCATATCGGCCTATACCTGAGGTCCCCACCATAACAGAAGCCAGTATTCAGCCAATTGGATTCACTACACGTGATATCAAGAAACGGCTGAGCTCAATGCATTCAGAGAATTATATGGGTCCCGACAACATCCAGGCTATCCTGCTGAAGACTTGTGCTGCAGAATTAGGTGTGCCTCTAGCCAAGCTGTTCCAGTACTGGTACAACACGGGTATCTATCCGACAATGTGGAAAACTGCCCAGGTTGCTAGCAAAAGGCACTAACTCACCGAAAATACTGCTCATCCACGCCCAGTTTAGGTTCCGCCAAGACCACTCGGTTGTCGACCTCATTACAGCCTTAGGCCACACATGGTCAAAGGAACTGCATTCCAGAGGTGAGGTTATGAGTTACTGCCCTTGACATCAAGGCAGCATTTCACCGAGTGTGGCAAACTGAAGTCAATTGGAATTGGGGGGGAATATGCTCCACTGGCTGGAGTCATACCTAACACAATGGAAGATGATTGTGGTGGTTGAAGGTCAATCATCACAGCCCCAGGACATCGCTGCAGCAGTTTCTCAGGGCAGTGTCCTAGCCGCAACCATCTTCAGCTGCATCATCTATGACCTTCTCTCCAACATAAGATCATAAATGGGGATGTTCGCTGATAACTGCACAGTGATCATCACCATTCACAACTCCTCAGGTAATGAAGCAGCCATGCCCGCATGCAACAAGACCTGGACGACGTTGAGGCTTGTGCTGATAAGTGGCAGGTAAAATTCATGACACAGATGTGCCAAGCAATGGCTATCTCCAACAAGCGAGAGTCTAACCACCGCCCCTTGATATTCAACGGCATTACCATCGCCGAAACCACCACGATCAGCATCCTGGGGTGGTCACCATTGACCAGAAACTTAACTGTAACAGCGATATAAATGCAGTGGCAAAAAGTGCGGGTCAGAGGCTGGGTAATCTGCTGCTAGTGTCTCACCTCCAGACTCCCCAAAACCTTTCCACGATCTCTTGTTCTTAGGTAGTCCCTCGGAACCGAGGATGACTTGTTTCCACATTAAAGATGAACTTGCAGGTGACTGATTAGTCCAATGCGGGACCTACAGTCTCTGTCACAGGTGGGGCAGACGGTGGTTGAAGGGACGGGTGGGTGGGGTGCTTGCTCCCGGCGAAGAGACTCGAGGTGTTCGGCGCCTTCCCAGATGCCTCTCCTCCAGTTTGTGCGGTCTTGGGCCAGGGATTCGCAGGTGTTGGTGGGGATGTTACACTTTTTCATGGAGGCTTTGAGGGTGTCCTTGAAGCGTTTCCTCTGTCTACCTGGGGCTCTCTTGCCGTGCCGGACCTCCGAGTAGAGCGCTTGTTTTTGGAGTCTCGTATCGGGCATGCGGACAATGTGAGCCATCCAGCGGAGCTGATTGAGCGTTGTCAGAGCTTCGATGCTGGGGATGTTGGCCTGAGCAAGTCGCTGACGTTGGTGCGCCTATCCTGCCAATGGATTTGCTGGATCTTGTGGAGGCAGCGTTGCTGGTACCTCTCCAGTGCTTTGAGGTGCCTGCTGTACATGGTCCATGTCTCTGAGGCATACAGCAGGGCAGGGATCACTGATGCCCTGTAGACCGTGAGCTTCGTGCCTTGTTTGAGGTCCTGGTCTTCAAACACTCTCTTCCTCAGGCGACCGAATGCTGCACTGGCACACTGAAGGCGGGGTTGGACTTCGTCGTCGACGTCTGCCCTTGTTGACATTAGGCTCCCGAGGTATGAAAAGTGGTCCACGTTGTCCAAGGCCTTTTCGTGGATTTTGATAATTGGGGGGCAGCACTGTTTGGCGGGGCAGCTTGGTAGAGGGCCTTTGTCTTACGGATGTTTAGTGTAACGCCCATGCTCTCGTATGCTTCGGTGAAGGTGTTTACGAAGGTTTGGAGTTCGACCTCGGAGTGAGTGCAGAAGCAAGCATCGTCTGCATATTGTAATTCGACGACAGAGGATGGGACGACCTTGCATCTGGACTGGAGTCGACGGAGTTGGAACAGTTTCCCGTTTGTTCTGTAAATTAGCTCCACTCCAGTGGGGAGCTTACTGAGGGTGAGATTGAGCATTGCAGCAAGGAAGCTTGAGAAGAGCGTTTGTGCGATGTCACAGCCTTGCTTGACTCCGGGTCATACGTGAATTGGGTCTGTGGTGGAACCGTTGGTCAGGATCACGATTTGCATGTCGTCGTGAAGTAGGCAGAGGATAGTGACAAACTTTTGAGGGCAGCCGAATTTGAAGAGGACACTCCATAATTCCTCACGGTTGACAGTGTTGAAGGCCTTTGTGAGATCAAAGAAGGCCATGTACAGTGGTTGGTGCTGTTCCCTGCATTTCTCTTGTAATTGACGTGCGGTGAAGATCATGTCCATTTTGCCCCTTAGTGGGCAGAATCCGCATTGCGAGTCTGGGAGGAGCTCTTTGGCTACTGGGAGAAGGCGATTGAGGAGTATTCTTGCGATGACTTTCCCTGTGGAGGATAGCAGGGAAACTCCTCTGTAATTATCGCAACCGGACCGCAATTCCACCATCAACAAGGCACAAGTAAGGAGTGTGATGGAAAACCCTCCACTTGCCTGGATGAGTGCAGCTACAACAACACTGAAGAAGCTCTACACCATCCAGGACCAAGCAGCCCGCTTGACTGGCACCCCATCCACCACGTTAAACATTCACTCCCTCCTCCACCGGTTTAGCTTGGCTGCAGTGTGTTCCATTGACAAGATACACTTCAGCAAGTCACCAAGGCTTCTTCGGCACACCTCCCAAACCCGCGACCTCTTGCACCTAGAAGGAGAAGTGCAGCAGGTGTATGGGAATATCACCACCTCCAAAGTCGCCTGCAAGTCACACACCATCCTGACTTAGAAGTACATCACCGATTCTTAATCGTTGCTGGGTCAACATCCTGGAACTCCACGTCGAGCAGGTTTCAATCCATCGAGCCTCAATCCCACTGTACTTCGAGACAAACGCAACAATCAATCAGATATCGTAGCTGAAAATATATCTCTTTTAAACAGGCACAGATACAGAATGATCAATCATAGAATCAAAGAGTGGTTAGAGCACAGCCCGCCGAGCACATGTCAGCTCTCTGCAAGAACACTTCAGCTAGTCCCACTCTCCCGCCCTTTCCCCGTAGCCCTGCAAGTTTTGTTCCTTCAGGTACTTATCCAAATCCCTTTTGAATGCCACGATTGAATCTGCCTCCACCACACAGTCAGGCAGTGCTTTCCAGGTCCTAGGTCCTAACCAATGCCTGTGTAAAAAAGGGTTTTCTCATGTCACCTTTGGCTCTTCTGCCAATCACCATAAATCCCTGTCCTCTGGTTTTTGAACGTTCCGCCAATGGGAACAGTTTCCCTCGATCTATTCTATCCAGACGCCTTATGGTTTTGAAAAGGTCCAGGAATGACATGATCCGTATTTAAAACACAGCCTTTTTAAACAGGCACAGAGTGATCCGGGACGGACAACGCATCCCTTTTAAACAAACACAGAATGATCCGGGTCTGAGAGCATATACCTTTTAAACAGACATAGAAATATCCGGGACTGACAGCACCTCCCCCATAATCAGACACAGAATTACCCTGGAGGAACAACACATCCCTTTTACGCAAACACAGAATGATCCTGGACGGACAGTAAATCCCATTTAAACAGACACAGAATGATCCGAGACTGACAGCACATCCCTATTAAACAGACACAGAATGACCCGGGACTGAGAGCACACCCCTTTTAAACAAATGCAGAATGATTCAATTTTGCACTGGGACAAGCAAGTCGTTTGCATTTTTCAATCGAAAAGAACTGTTGTCTGTGAGCTCTAGGTTTTTGATGAACCACAATCAGCCTTCAGTTGTCAATCAAGAGACAGACTTGCTGACATACAACGTGCACATTCACCCACCGGGAAGCACACTCGCCATTACTTACATTGCAGTCCTGTTAACATGCACCATGCACATTCAACCTCCAGGTGGGGCACTTTCGTCATCACCATTAAATTATAATTAGATTAATGCAGATTTTTTATTAAACAATTGTATTATATTCCCCTAATAACCTTGTCTGGCAACATTCTTTCGATCTCAGATATACAAATATTAATTGATCTAACGTCACCTGCCTTTTGTGGGAGTGAGTTCCACACTCGACCTCTCTTTCTATGAAGACATGTTTTCTAGTTTCTCTCCTGAACGACCTAGCTCCGATTTTAAGGTTATGCCCCCTTGTCCTAGACGCCTCTACCAGCGGAAAACGTTTCACTCTGTCTACTAAAGCAATTCCTTTCAAAATCCTAAAAATCTGAATCTGCCCACAAGGCAGACTGGAAAGCCAGGTCCATGGGATCCAAGAGAATGTGCCAAGTAGGAAACAAAACTGGTTCATTGGCATGAAGCAAATCGTAATGGTCGATGGCTGTTTTTGTGACTGGAAGGCTGTTTTCCAGTGGGGATCCGCAGGGCTGAGGACGAGCTCCCTTGCTTTTTGTGGTATATAACGGTGATTTAGACTTCAGTATAGGCTGCATGATTAAGACGTTTGCAGATGTTATAAAAGTGGCCATGTGGTTGATAGTGAGGAAGAAAGTTGTAAACTGCAGCAAGATATTAATAAACTGGTCTGTTGGGCAGAAAAGTTTCACATGGAATTCAATCCGTAGAAGTGTGAGGTAATGCAATTGGAGAGGGCAAACAGGCAAATACATATCTAATAAAGGGTAGGATACTAAAAAGTGTAGAAGAACAGAGGAACATTCGATTGCATGTCCACTGATCCATGAAGGTAGCAGTACAGATAGATAAGGTGTTTAAGAAGACAATAGCAAAAGACTACAGTTACTGGAATCTGATTAAAAACGGAAAATGCTGGAAATAATCATCAGGCCATTGTATCAGATTGTCTGCTGAATTTTACCAGCATTACTGTTTTAATTCAGAGGAGCCGCTCAATATTTACAGCAATTTCTGTTTTTATTATTGGTTAAGAAGTCTTGGGGTATACTTTCCTTCAATAGCCACGGCATAGAATGCAGGAACAGGAAGGTGTTGCTTCAGCTGTATGAAACAGTAGTTCGACCACAGCTACAGTACTGCGGACAGATTGGTCACCACATTACAGGAAAGATGTGATTGCATTAGAGAGGGTACAGAGGAGATTATAAAGATTTTACCAGGACGGGAGAATTTTAGCTATGAGGAAAGATTGGATAGGGTGGTGTTGTTTTCTTTGGAACAGAAGAGGCTGAGAGGAGACAGAATTGAGACGTATAACATTATGAGGGGCCTGGATAGATTGGACAGGAAGGACCTATTTCCCTTCGCAGAGTTGTCAATGATCAGCGGGCATAGATTTAAAGTAACTGGTAAACGGATTAGAGAAGCGTTGAGGAGAACCATTTTCACACAGAGAGTGGTGGGGATCTGGAACACACTGCCCATCATATTTAAGGAAAGCACTACGGATATATGCATGAAGTGCTGTACCTACAGGGCTACGGATCCAGAGCTGGAAAGTGGGATTAGGCAAAACAGTTCTTTATCGTTTGGCAAAGACACGATGGATCGAATGGCCTACTTCACTGGCGTAAATTTCTGTATTTCTATGATCCCACCCCTTAATCTTCAATATTCCAGGGAATACAAGCCTAGTTTCTGTAATCTCTCCTCATATTCTAACCCTTGGAGCCCTGGTAAAACACTCGTGAATCTGCGCTGCACTCCCTGCAAGGTCAATATACACTTTCTAAAGTGCAGTGCGCAGAACTGTACACAGTGATCTAACCAGGCCTCTGGACAGCTGCCACAAAACTTCTTCCATTTATATGGGCAGGGCAATTGTCTGATATTTAGCACCAGTCCTTCCACTATTGAAGCATTCCCACTGTGTAGCTGCGGTGACTGTGTGGTTAAGGCGTTGTGTTTGTAATCCAGTGGGATTTCCTGCGCAGGCTCGAATGCTGGTCGAACGACTTCGCTGCAAATTCTTCATTTTATTTCATCGGCTCCCTGTGGAGTTCACTGGTCCCGAAACTGATCAGAATTTCCTTCACTGCGCTTTATTACACTAATTACCGCAATGCTGTTGTTCCAATTGCAAACACTCATAATTTATCGGCATCAATTAGATATTGTGGATTTGTTGGAAACTATTTGCAAAGATCAGTGAGAAATATACACACAGAACAGCACGAAACAATTACATTTATTAAAGCGCCCTGCAATTTTTGCAAGAAAATGAGTGGAAACGCAGTTTGGTTTTATAAAGTTGAACAAGAATTAAAACGAGAGTAAAGCGACCACGGAAGGCCTGGATCCTGCAATTTTCCGATAACTTCAGAATCCACACCAAAGTCAGGCGCCTAATTCATTTGCCCATGTGGACACGGTCTCCGTCAGGTCTGTCACTATTTCTCAGGAGGCTCTAAAAGAAAGGCTTAAATTTATGTAGAATCTTTCATAGAATCATCGAATGGTTACCTCACAGAAGGAGGCCACTCGGCCCGTCGAGCTCCTGCTTTTTCTCTGCCAGATCACTTCAGCTGATCCCACCCCCCGCCCTTTCCCTGCAGCCCTGCATTGTTTTCCTTCAGGAACTTGACCACTTTCATTTTGAAATGCGCTATTGAATCTGCCTCCACCACCCTTTCAGGCAGTACATTCTAGGTACTAACCATAACATTTGTATTTCTTAATACAAACGGGGAGATTGCAGTAAAATGAAAAGCAAAATGCAGCAAATGCAGGATCCGGAGTTGTCCATTAAATGCTGGAAAGACTCCGCTGGTCCAGTAACATCTGTGGACAGAGAAACACCTGGTTAACCTTTCAGGTCCAGGATCTCTCGGCAGAAATAACTCGAAAGTTTTGCAGAAAATCTTGCATGTTCCGTGTGAATTTCCTTCCAATCTTTTTAAGCTGCTGAAAAAGAATAAGAAGAAACTAACCTCCCCACCAAAAATGTCCAATGGCTCGAATCCTCCACCTTGCCGGTATTAACACAGCGCTCTAACCAAGTGAATGGTGGCTACACCTCCCTTTTAAACAAACACAGAATGATTCGGGACTGACAGCACATCCCTTTTAAACAAATGTAAGAAGTCACACAACACCAGGTTATCATCCAACTGTTTTATTTGAAATCACAAGCTTTCGGAGCGCTGCTCCTTTGCCAGGTGAAGTGCAGAGATGCATAAAGACACAGCTTATATAGTCAGAGAATAATAAGAACATAAGAACATAAGAACATAAGAATAAGGAGCAGGAGTAGGCCAATCGGCCCCTCGAGCCTGCTCCGCCATTCAATAAGATCATGGCTGATCTGATCCTAACCGCCAATCTACTATCAGAGAACCATCTCCTGAATCTAACAGAATTAGACACACGAAATAGCAGCAGGATCAGGCTACACGGCCCCTGGGCCCGCTCCGCTACCCACAGGGCCATGTCCGATCCGAACCAGGACTCATATCCAAATTCCTGCCCGCTCCCCTTAACCCTTAATTCCCTTTACTTCTAGGAAACTGTCTATTTCTGCTTTAAATTTATGTAATGATGTAGCTTCGACAGCTTTTTGGGGCAGCATATTCCATGGACCTACCACCCTCTGAGTGAAGTAGTTCCTCCTCATCTCAGTTTTGAAAGAGCAGCCCCTTATTCTAAGACTGTGCCCCCTAGTTCAATTTTCACCCATCATCGGGAACATTCTCCCCGCATCCACCCGATCCAACCCCTTCACAATCTTATATGTTTCAATAAGATCGCCTCTCGTTCTTCTGAACTCCAATGAGTAGAGTCCCAATCTACTCAACCTCTCCTCATATGTCCATGCCCTCATCCCCGGGATTAACCACGTGAACGTTCTTTGCACAGACTCGAGAGCAAGTCTGTCTTTTCTTAAGTATGGACACCAAAATTGTATGCAGTATTACAGGTGCGGTCTCACCAATACCTTGTACAACAGAAGCAATACCTCCCTATTTTTATATTCTATCCCTCTAGCAATGAAAGCCAACATTCCATTGGCCTTCTTAATCACTTGCTGCACCTGCATACTAAACTTTTGAGTTTCGTGCACCAGGAACCCCAGATCCCTTTGTACTTCCGTACTTTCCAGTTTCTTGCCATTAAGATAATAACTTGCTCTACGATTTTTCCTGCCAAAGTGCATAACCTCACATTTCCAGTATTGTATTCCATCTGCCAAATCTCTGCCCACTTACATAGCCTGTCTATGTCCCCTTGCAGGTTTTTTATGTCATCCTCACACACTGCTTTCCCTCCCATCTTAGTATCATCTGCAAACTTTGATATGTTACACTCGGTCCCCTCCTCCAAATCGTTAATATAGATTGTAAAGAGTTGGGGACCCAGCACTGACCCCTGGGGAAAACCACTAGTAACTGATTGCCAGTCTGAGCATGAACCATTTATCCCAACTCTCTGCCTCCTGTTAGATAGCCAATCCTCTATCCATGCCAGAATATTACCCCCAATCCCGTGATTTTTTATCTTAAGCAATCATCTTTTGTGTGGCATCTTGTCAAATGCCTTTTGGAAGTCTAAATACACTACATCGACTGGTTCCCCTTTATCCACCCTATATGTTACTACCTCAAAGAACTCCAGCAAATTTGTCAAACATGATTTCCCCTTCATAAAACCATGCTGACTTTTCCTATTAAATTATGATTATCCATATGTCCTGTTACTGTCTCCTTAAAATTGGACTCCAAACTTTTACCTACCACAGATGTTAGGCTAACCGATCTATCGTTTCCAGCCTTCTGTCTACTGCCCTTTTTAAATAAGTGTGTTACATTAGCAATTTTCCAGTCTGCCGGGACCTTTGCAGAGTCCAGGGAGTTTTGGAAAATTATTACCAATGCATCCACAATCCCTACCGCCACTTCCCTCAAGACCATAGGATGTAAGGCATCAGGTCCAGGTATTTTTTCCGCCTTGAGTCGCATTCTTTTACCGAGTACCACTTCCTTAGTGATTTGATTGTATTTAGCTCCTCCCCCCGTATGCCCCCTGTTTGTCCAGTGTTGGGATATTCTTAGTGTCCTCTACTATAAAGACTGATACAAAATATTCATTCAGTGTTTTTGCCATCTCCATATTTCCCACCATTAATTTCCCGGTCCCTTCCTCTAAGGGACCTACATTAACTTTAGCCATCCTTTTTCTTTTTATATAACTATAAAAACTCTTACTATCTGTTTTTATATTTTTTGCTAATTTACTGTCATAATCTATCTTCCGTTTCTTAATCAATCTTTTTGTAATTTTTTGCTGTCTTTTAAAGTTTTCCCAATCCTCTATCGTCCCACTAGATTGGGCTACCTTATATGCCCCTGCTTTTAGTCGAACACTACCCTTCATTTCTTTACTTAGCCACGGATGGCTGTCTTTTCTTTTACAACCTTTTCTTCTCAGTGGAATATATATTTTTTGAAAGTTGTAAAATAACTCCTTAAATGTACACCACTGATCATGCATCGTCTTACCCTTTTATCTATTTTCCCAATCCACTCTACTCAATTCCGCTCTCATACCTTCATAGTCTAATTTATTCAAGGCATTAAAAGAGAAATTAAAGAAGCGTGCAATAAGGGCACAGCAGTCATCATGGGTGACTTTAATCTACATATAGATTGGTCCAACCAAATGAGTAACAATACTGTGGATGAGGAATTCCTGGATTGTTTGCGGGATGGTTTCCTGGACCAATATGTCGAGGAACCATCCAGACATCAGGCCATCTTAGAGTGGGTATTATGTAACGAGAAAGGATTAATTCGCAATCTTGTTGCAAGAGGCCCCTTGGGTCGGAGCGACCATAATATGATCGAATTCTTCATTAAGATGGAGAATTAAGTAGTTGACTCGGAGACTAGGGTCCTCAATTTAAATAAAGGAAACTATGATGGTCTGAGGAGCGAGTTGGGAAGGATTGATTGGGGAATGGCACTCAAAGGGTTGACGGTGGATAGGCAATGGCAAACATTCAAAGACCGAATGGATGAACTACAGAATTTGTTCATCCCAGTTTGGCATAAAAATAAAACAAAAAAGGTGACCCAACCGTGGCTAACAAGGCAAATTAGGGATAGCATAAGGTCCAAGGAGAGGGCATATAAATTGGCCAGAAAAAGCAATAATCCTGAGGATTGGGAGCAGTTTAGGATTCAACAAAGGAGGACAAAGGAATTAATTAAGAAAGGGAAAATAGAATATGAGAGTAAGCTTGCAGAGAACATAAAAACTGACTGTAAGAGCTTTTATAGATATGTGAAGAGAAAGAGATTGGTGAAGTCAAGCGTAGGTCCCTTGCAGTCAGAATCGGGGGAATTTATAATGGGGAGCAAAGAAATGGCCGAACAACTAAATACATATTTTGGTTCTGTCTTCACAAAGGAGGACACAAATAACCTCCCAGAGATGCCGGAGAACAGAGGTTCTGATGAAAGGGTGGAACTGAAAGAAATCAGTATTTGTAGGGAAATGGTGTTAGTAAACTTGATGGGACTGAAGGCCGATAAATCCCCAGGGCCTGATAATCTACATCCCAGGGTACTTAAGGAAGTGGTCCTAGAAATAGTAGATGCATTGCTGGTCATCTTCCAGAACTCGATAGATTCTGAAATGGTACCCATGGATTGGCGAGTAGCTAATGTTACCCCACTATTCAAAAAAGGTGGGAGAGAAAAGGCGGGGAATTATAGACCGGTAAGCTTGACATCGGTAGTGGGGAAAATGCTAGAGTCCATTATAAAAGATGTAATAGCAGAGCACTTGGAAAGCAATGACTGGATCGGACAAAGTCAACATGGATTTACGAAAGGTAAATCATGTTTGACTAAACTACTGGAATTTTTTGAGGATGTAACTGGTTAAATAGATAAGGGAGAACCAGTGGATGTGGTGTATTTGGACTTTCAGAAGGCTTTTGATCAGGTCTGCATAAGAGATTAGCGTGCAAAATTAAGGCACATGAGATTGGGGGCAAGGTATTGACTTAGATAAAGAACTGGTTGGCGGACAGAAAGCAAAGAGTTGGAATAAACGGGTCGTTTTCTGAGTGGCAGGCAGTGACTGGTGGGGTACCGCAAGGATCGGTCCTAGGACCCCAGCTGTTCACAATATATATTAGTGATCTGGACGAGGGAATTGGATGTAATATCTCCAAATTTGCAGACGACACAAAGCTGGGGGGGAGGGTATGCTGTGAGGAGGATGACGTGAAACTCCAGCACGATTTGGACAGGTTGGGTGATTGGGCAGAAACATGGCAAATGCACTATAATGTGGATAAATGTGAGGTTATCCACTTAGGTGGCAAAAACAGGAAAGCAGATTATTATTGGAATGGTAATAGATTGGGAGAAGGGGAAGTGCAAAGAGAGCTGGGTGTTCTTGTACACCAGTCGCTGAAGGTAAGCATGCAGGTGCAGCAGGCGGTTAAGAAGGCAAATGCTATGTTGGCCTTCGTAGCAAGAGGGTTCGAGTACAAGAACAAGGATGTCTTGCTGCAGTTGTACAGGGCCTCGGTGAGAACACACCTTGAGTATTGTGTGCAGTTTTGGTCGCCTTACCTGAGTAAGGACGTTCTTGCCATGGAAGGAGTGCAGCGAAGATTCACCAGGCTGATACCTGGGATGGCAGGAATGACATATGAGGAGAGATTGTGTCGATTGGTCTTATACTCACTGGAGTTTAGAAGATTGAGAGCGGATCTCATCGCAAACTATAACATTCTGTCAGGCCTGGACAGACTAGATGCAGCAAGGATGTTTCTGATGGCCGGGGAATCCAGAACCACGGGTCATAATCTAAGGATAAGGGTAAGCCATTTAGGACTGAAATGAGGAGGAATTTCTTCACCCAGAGAGTGGTGAACCTGTGGAATTATCTGCCACAGAGGGCGGTGGAGGCCAGTTCATTAAGTATATTCAAGAAAGAGTTGGATATATTTCTTAAGGCTAAAGGGATCAAGGGATATGGTGAGAAGGCAGGAACCGGGTACTGAATTTGGATGACCAGCCATGATCTCATTGAATGGCGGAGCAGGCTCGAAGGGCCGAATGGCCTACTCCTGCTCCTATCTTCTATGTATCTATGTATCTATGTATCAAGCTTAGCACGCTTGTTTGAGATCCAACCTTTTCACCCTCTAATTGAATATGGAATTCAACCATGTAATGGTCACTCATTCCAAGGGGATCCTTTACTAGGACATTTTTAATTAATCCTGTCTCTTTACACAGGACCAGTTCTAAGGTTGCTTGACCCCTGGTCGGTTCAGTTACATACTGCTCAAGAAACCCATCCCTAATACACTCAATGAACTCATCCTCAAGGCAGCCCTGCCCAATTTGATTTGTCCAATTAATATGATAGCGAAAATCCCCCATAATTATAGATATTTCCTTATTACATGCCTCAACTATTTCCTGATTGATACTCCGTCCAACAGAGTTGCAACTGTTCGGAGGCCTATAGATTATGCCCACAAGTGTTTTTTTCGCCTTATTATTCCTTACCTCCACCCAAACTGTTTCATTATCCTGATCTGTTGAACCAATATAATTTCTCTGTATTACAGTGATTCCTTCCTTTATTAACATAGCCACCCCACCTCCCCTTCCTTCGTGCCCGTCCTTCCTGATCGTTAAATAACCTGGTATGTTTAATTCCCAGGCATTTTTACCCTGCAGCCATGTTTCTGTAATGGCCACAAGATGATACCCATATGTAGTTATTTGTGCCATTAACCCGTCTATTTTGTTACGAATGCTACGTGCATTCAGATAGAGAACTTTCAAATATGTTTTGTGACATTTAGTTCCTGCTTTTGCCCTTTTTATTACTTTACCTTTTACTCCATACCTTCTGCCCCTTCCTGACACGCTCTGGTTTTTAATTTCCCCACTGCTACCTGTGGTAAACCACTGTTTGTATTCCACTGTGTACATGCCTGTACATGTCTCGGCTGACTCCTCCCACGAGTCCAGGTATAAAGGTGACTGCTCCACAGTCCCTCTGTATTCTGGACCAGTCGACCACTCGAGGCACACCTTCACTCCCTTGTTAATAAAAGCCTGTTAATTACTCGCTTAATCTCAGTCTTTTGAGTTATTGATAGCGCATCAATTTTATTAACAAGATTTTTATAATGGAGAAGATCCTCACACCAGCATGCCTGGATTTAGATCATCGGGAGGCGGACTCATCCACCAAGTTTACTCACTGGCTTAGGTGTTTTGAAAAATTTCTGATCGCCTCCGCTGAAACGGTCAAATCGGACGAGGACAAACTGGACGTCCTGACCTCCAAAGTTAACCACTGAGTGTACTCGATCATCCAGGATGCGAACTCGTACGCGGATACTATCAAGCTCCTCAAGGACGAGTACACGCGTCCAGTGAACGAAGTGTACGCTACGCACCTCCTGGGGAGTCGTAAACAACAACCTGGGGAATCGAACGAGGAATACCTTCAGGCACTGCCTGTGCTTGGCCGGGCCTGTGGTTGTAAGGATGTAAAGGCCGCCGTGTACACAGAGGAACTGATCCGGGACACTTTTGTAGCGGGCCACAGGTCCAATTACACCCGACAGCGACTGTTGGAGCAGAGTGACCTCGATCTCAACAAGGCCTCTGAACTCGCACTATCATTGGATGCAGCCTACCGGGGCATGGACGCCGACTCCTCTGCACCGTGGACACCGCGGGGAACGACAGCCTGGGACACGGTAGGACCGTCTTATAGCGCCGTGCCACCTCAGCCACATCCCAGCAACGGCCCAACTACCGCAGCAGTGTCCCAAGGCCAGACAGCAGTGCCCCAAGGCCAGAAATGCTACTTCTGTGGCCTGGCCAAACACCCCAGAGCGCGGTGCCCGGCGAAAAATGCGATCTGCTCGGGCTGCGGGAAGAAAGGACACTACGCCAGCGTCTGCAGGGCCAAAGCCACCCTGAACCCCAGCATCACCGCGTGTGGGCCGTGCGGGACGCCATCTTGGGCCTCCCCAGCCATGTGCGAACCACCAGAACAGCAGCCATTTTGGACGCCTCCAGCCACATGGGGATCATGGACGCCGCCATCTTGGACGACAGCCGGGATGCAGCAGGCCCCCAACACCGCCTCATCTGCTACCCGCAGCGACACACCGAGCCCTACGCTGGCCTCCGTTATGCTGGACCAAGTGAGACCGCACCAGCTGGCACGGTCCACAATGGACATTAAGGTAAATGGTCACGAAACATTCTGCCTTTTTGACTCTGGGAGCACGGTGAGCTTCATCCACCCCGACACGGTGCGGCGTTGCTCTCTCCCAGTCCTGCCTGCGCAGCAGCGGATTTCTATGGCCTCTGTGTCCCAGTTGGTGGACATTGGCGACTACTGCATGGTGACACTCGTAGTAGACGGGACTGTGTAAGATAATTTTAAACTTCTGGCCCTGCCCCACCTCTGCGCTGCCGTTCTACTGGGGTTAGATTTTCAGTGCCACCTTAAAAGTGTTACGATGGCGTACGGTGGACCCCTCCCCCCACTCACAGTCCGCAGCCAGCAGCTTCCAAATCGCCCGCCGTGCACCAGGTGCAACCTGTCCACACTCAGAGTCACCCCCCCCCACTGTTTGCTAACCTCACCCCCGACTGTAAGCCCATCGCCACAAAGACCATGCGATACACTGCCGGGGACAGGGTTTTCATTAAAAACGAAGTGGAGCGGCTTCTGAAGGAGGGGATTATTGAGGGCAGCACCAGCCCCTGGTGAGCCCAGGTTGTGGTCGTTAAGACCGGCGAGAAGCAGCCCCTGGTCATCGACTACAGCCAGACAATAAATCGCTACACCCTGCTGGACGCTTACCCACTCCCCCGTATAGCTGATATGGTCAACCAGATCGCGCAGTACCGCGTCTTCTCGACCAGTGACCTGCAATCAGCGTACCACCAGCTCCCTATCCGCACTGAGGACCGCCAGTATACTGCCTTTGAGGCAAACGGCCGCCTCTATCACTTCCTTAGGGTTCCCTTTGGCGTCACCAATGGGGTCTCCATTTTCCAAAGGGAGATGGACCGGATGGTCGATCAAAATGCGTTGCAGGCCACCTTCATATATCTGGACAATGTGACCATCTTGACTTGCAGGACCATGATGCAAACCTCGAAAAATTCCTCTGCACCGCCAATCTCCTCAACCTGACGTATAGCAAGGAGAAGTGCATAATCTGCATAACCCACCTCGCCAGCCTTGGCTGTATTGTGGAACAATGAGTCATCGGTCCCGACCCCGACCGAATGCGTCCCCTTATGGAACTCCCACTGCCCCACTGCCTCAAGGCCCTGAAGAGGTGCCTAGGGTTTTTCTCTTATTGCGCCCAGTGGGTCCCCTACTATGCGAACAAGGCCCATCCACTGATCAAGTCCATCTCTTTACCCGTGACGGCAGAGGCCCGCTTAGCCTTCCACCGTATCAAGGAAGACATTGCCAAAGCCACCATGCACGCAGTGGACGAATCCATCCCCTTCCAGGTGGAAAGCGACGCATCCGACTTTGCCCCGGCCGCTACCCTTAATCAGGCAGGGAGACCCGTGGCCTTCTTTTCACGAACACTCCAGGGCCCGTAGACCAGACACTCCGCTGTTGAGAAGGAGGCCCAGACTATTGTGGAGGCTGTGCATCATTGGAGGCACTACCTGGCCGGAAAACGATATGCCCTGCTCACTGACCAGCGTTCAGTTGCGCTTATGTTTAACAACAAGCAGAGGGGCAAAATCAAAAACGACAAGATCTTGAGGTGGAGAATCGAACTTTTCACCTACAATTACAAGATCTTTTACCGGCCCGGGAAGTTCAATGAACCCCCGGATGCTTTATCGCGTGGCACCTGTGCCAGCCCGCAGATCGATAGACTGCGGGCCCTCCACAATGAACTCTGCCACCCGGGGGTCACCAGGTTATTCCACTTCATCAAGGCCCGCAACCTGCCTTACTCCATTGAGGAGGTCAGGACCATGACCAGGAACTGCCAAGTCTGCGCTGTGTGCAAACCGCACTTTTATAGACCAGACAGGGCTCACCTGATAAAAGCCACTCGACCCTTCGAGCGCCTGAGCGTTGATTTTAAAGGGCCTCTCCTCTCCTCCGAATGCAATGTGTACTTCCTCAACATTATTGATGAGTACTCCCGTTTCCCGTTCGGCATCCACTGCCCGGACATGACCAGTGCCACGGTCATTAAATGTCTGAACGACCTCTTCACCCTGTTCGGTTTCCCCAGCTATATCCATAGCGACCGGGGCTCATCATTTATGAGCGACGAACTCCGTCAGTACATGCTCGCTAGGGGTATTGCCACAAGCAGGACCACCAGTTACAACCCCCGGGGGAACGGACAGGTGGAAAGAGAGAATGCGACAGTTTGGAAGGCCGCCCTGCTAGCCTTAAAGTCTAGGGTCCTTCCGACCTCCCGCTGGCAGGATGTGCTCCCCAATGCGCTCCACTCGATTCGGTCACTGCTCTGCACTGCCACTAATGCCACCCCTCATGAGAAAATGTTTGTCTTCCCAAGGAAGTCCACATCGGGGACATCGCTACCGCCATGGCTGACGTCCCCAGGGCCGGTCATACTGAGAAGACACGTGAGGACACATAAAACGGAGCCCTGGTCTAAAGGGTCGACCTCCTCCACGCCAACCACCAGTATGCTTACATTGCGTACGCGGACGGGCGGGAGGACACAGTCTCTATACGAGACCTCGCACCCACGGGGGCCGCAGGAACCCACTACCGACTACCACCGCCCCCCACGCCCCGATATCCAGCCCCAGTAGACGGCGGGCCTGGGCCCTGCGACCCGCTCGACACCTACGAGGACTACACACCAGTGCCCCAGCCTATGCGGGACTCGACGCCGGAAGCTTCACTACCCCTGCCGTCGCCACGTCGATCACAGCGGCAGACAAGACTTCTGGAGAGACTCCAATACATTAACTTTTAATACACTTCACCCCGCCGGACTCATTTTTAAACAAGGGGTGAATGTGGTAAACCACTGTTTGTATTCCACTGTGTACATGCCTGTACATGTCTCGGCTGACTCCTCCCACGAGTCCAGGTATAAAGGTGACTGCTCCACAGTCCCTCTGTATTCTGGACCGGTCGACCACTCGAGGCACACCTTCATTCTCTTGTTAATAAATGCCTGTTAATTACTCGCTTAATCTCAGTCTTTTGAATTATTGATAGCGCATCACTACCTAAGTCTATGACCTTCTCTGTTGTCATTTTTATTATTTGCACTCTCGGAACCTCCCCCCCACTAGTTAGTTTAAAGCCCTCTCTACAGCCCTAGTTATATGATCCGCCAGGACACTAGTCCGAGCACTGGCCAAGTGAAGCCCGTCCCAACGGAACAGCTTCCTCCTGCCCCAGTACTGGTGCCAGTGTCCCAGGAACAAAACCCATTTCTCCCACACCAGTCTTTGAGCCACGCATTTAACTCGCTAATTTTATTTATCCTAGCCAAATTCGCTCGTGGCTCAGGTCATAATACAGTGATTATTAGCCTTGAGGTTCTGTTTTTTAATTTGACCCCTAGCTGCTCATACTCCTTTAACAGAACCGGCTTCCTAGTCCTATCTACCTCGTTTGTACCAATAATGCCAGATGACTACAGGTAACCTTTCTAACTGCCATTTAGCACACCTCAGCAGAGAGATAATCACAGCAATCAAAGGTGGTGTGTTCACGTGTGATGATGGTATCTTTGTTGATGATCTGGCATGTCTTTCAGAGGTTGTTGTGGCAGGGTTGTGTGCTGTCGTGCTCGCTGTTCTCCTGAAAGCTGGGTAATTTGCTGCGAACGATGGTCTGTTTGAGGTTAGGCGGCTGTTGAAGGCCAGTAATGGAGGCGTGGGGATGGCCTTAGCGAGGTGTTCATCATCATCGATGACATGTTGAAGGCTGCGAAGAACATGGCATAGTTTCTCCGCTCCAGGGAAGTACTGGACGGCGAAGGGTACTCTGTTGGTTGTGTCCCGTGTTTGTCTTCTGAGAAGGTCTATGGGATTTTTTGCTGTGGCCCGTCAGAACTGTCGATCGACGAGTCGAGCTTCATATCCCATTCTTACGAGGGCATCTTTCAGCGTCTGTAGGTGTCCATCGCGTTCCTCCTCGTCTGAGCAGCTCCTGTGTATTCGCAGATGATGATGAACACCTCGCTAAGGCCATCCCCACGCCTCCACTGCTCACCTTCAAACAGCCGCCAAACCTCAAACAGACCATCGTTCGCAGCAAATTACCCAGGCTTCAGGAGAACAGCGACCACGACACCACACAACCCTGCCACGGCAAACTCTGCAAGATATGCCAGATCATCAACATATATACCATCATCACACGTGAGGACACCACCCACCAGTTACATGGTACATACTCATGTGACTCGGCCAACGATGTCTACATCGTACGTTGCAGGAGCGGATGCCCCGGAGCATGGTACATCGGCGAGACCATGCAGACACTGCGACAACGGATGAACGGATGTCGCACAACAATCGCCAGGCAGGAGTGTTCCCTCTCAGTCGGCAAACACTTCAGCAGTCAAGGACATTCAGCTTCCGATCTTCGGGTAAGCATTCTACAAGGCGGCTTTCGAGACACACGACAATGCAAAATCGTAGAGCAGAAGCTGATAGCCAAGTTCTGCAGTCATGAGGATGGCCTCAACCGGGATCTTGGGTTCATGTCACGCTACATGTAACCCCACCTGATGTAGGGTCATCCAGACTCGAGTCGTCGTTGGCTTGTTCTCTCTACACAGATGCGGCCAAACCTGCTCTGATTTCCAGAAAAAAAAATGTTTTTTTGTCTGTTTTTTGTTTTTCATACAGACCCCAGCATCTGCAACATTTGACCCCTTGTGACCCCACCTCATTGTGCTTTGATGTAATGTTTTCCTGACTGACCTGTTTGGACACCATTCACACCTTTCATTGCTGTGATTATCTCTCTGCTGAGGTGTGATAAATGGCAGTTAGAAAGATTACCTGTAATCATCTGGCATTATTCTCTGACTCTATAAGTTGTGTCTTTATGCATCTCTCCACTTCACCTGACGAAGGAGCAGCGCTCCGAAAGCTTGTGATTTCAAATAAAACTGTTGGACTAAACCTGGTGTTGTGTGATTTCTTACATTTGTCCAACCCGTCCAACACCGGCATCTCCACACTCTTTTAAACAGGCACAGAATGATCCGGATCTGACAGCACATCCCTTTTAAACAGACTCAGAATGATCTGGGATTGACATCACATCCCTTTTAAACAGACACAAAATGATTCGGGACAGAAAGTGCATCACTTTTAAATAGACCGTTAAATGATCCGGGACTGACAGCGCATCCCTTTTAAATATACACAGAATGATCCGGGACTGACAGCTGATCCTTTTTAAACAGACACAGAATGATCCGGCACTCAAAGCAGATGCCTTTTAAACAGACACAGAATGAACCTGGACTGACAGCACATTCCTTTTAAACAGACACAGAATGAACCGGGCCTGAAAGTAGATCCCTTTTAAACAGACATAGAATGCTGCCTGACCTGCAGAGTATTTAGAGCATTTATCTGTTTCTATTTCATATTTCCAGCATCATAACAATTTTGCTTTTGAATTACAATTACATGTAAACGGATCGTCCTCCGCCATTTCCGCCACCTCCATCTTGATCCCACCACAAATAACACATTCCCCTCACCTTCCCTTTGAGCATTACGAAGGGACCACTCCCTCTGCGACACCCTGGTCCACTCCTCTATCACCCGCAACACTGCTTCCCCTTCACCCAGCACCTTCTCTTGGAAGCGCATGAGATGCAAGACATGCCCTTGTACCTCCCCCTTCCCACTCTCCAGGGCCATAAACACTCCTTTCAGGTGAAGCAGTGATTTATTTGTACTTCTTGCAATTTAGTATGCTGTATTCACGACTCGCAATGCGGTCTTCTCTACATTTGGGAGTGCAAATGCAGATTGGGTGACCGCTTTGTGGAACACCTCTGGTCCGTCTTCAAGGCTGACCCTGAGCTTCCGGTTGCTTGTCAGTTTAATTCTCTGCTCCACTCCCACTCAGTCTTCATTGTCCTCGGCCTCCCACACTGTTCAAATGAAGCTCCACGTAAGCTCAAGGAACCACAATGCATCTTTCGATTAGGCAATCGACAGCCTTCTGGACTAAACATAGATTTCAAATTCAGCCCATAACCTCCGCCCTATCGCTTTTTTTTCCATTTGCTTTAATTTTTAATTTATTTTTTCTCTCTCCCACATGGCAGCTGTCTTTCATTCTGCCAATGCCATTGGCACTTCATCTTGAGCTTTCTTTTGTTTCTTAACTTGTCCCATTGCCTTGTCCATTTGCCTTGCACCATCTCTTAATCTCACTTAATGTCTCTTAATCTCTGCTGTCCAGAGCATTTTTTGCTTCTCAATTTGTCCCATTGGAATCTCACTTTGCCTTGCGTCATCTGTTAATCTCTCAATGTCTCTTAATCTCTCCTGCCTTCCATCCTATAACAGACATTGCCTTTTGTTCCTTCCTCCCCTCCCGCCTTTCCCTGCCCCTGCACTTGCTCAAAAGTCTGCTCCATCTCCAGCTTTTTCAGTTCTTACGAATGGTCATCGACCTGAAAGTTTTCCTGTGTAACTCTCTACACAGATGCAGCCTGGCCTGCTGAGTATTGACAGCATTGTCTGTTTTTATTTAAGATTTCCAGCATCTGCTGTATTTTGCCGTTGCATACCTAATGGCCTTTGTGTCGCATTGGCTATTGTATTGGGCTTCTAGTTGTAGATAAATCAAGTCATTAAAGGTTGTGTGTTCGAGTCCCACCAGATTCTGATTTTGGTCAAGGTTCGGTATTTCCTATGCTGGACGGACTATTTTGCAGTAAATCGGTAACTCAGAGAAGGGAAACTGCTGCCCCTACACTTCCTATGACTCAAGTGGCTCCACTCCCACCCCACTTTCCCTCTAAATCCTCATAACTCCTGAGTCTGTTACACAGGAACATTCAATTCAATTCAATTCAAAGCCTCGAGCCTCTTACAGAGCAACAGGAGCATACCATTCAGTCCCATGGCCCTTTTACAAAGGAACAGGAGGAGGCCATTCAGACACTTGACCCTTTTACATAGGAACAGGAGGAGGCCATTCAGACATTGGCTATTTTACATAGGAACAGGAGGAGGCCATTCAGTCCCATGATCCTTTTACAAAGGAGCAGGAGGAGACCATTCAGTCCCATGGCCCTTTTACATAGGTACAGGAGGAGACCATTCAGTTCCATGGACCTTTTACATAGGAACAGGAGGAGGCCATTCAGTCCCATGGCCCTTTTACATAGGAACAGGAAGAGGCCATTCACTCTCATGGACATTTTACATAGGAACATGAGGAGGCCATTCAGTTCCATGGACCTTTTACATAGGAACAGGAGGAGCCAATTAAGTCCCATGGCCCTTTTACATAGGAACAGGAAGAGGCCATTCAGTCTCATGGCCATTTTACATAGGAACAGGAGGAGGCCATTCAGTCCCAAGGCCCTTTTACATAGGAACAGGAGGAGGCCATTCAGTCCCATGGCCCTTTTACATAGGAACAGGAGGAGGCCATTCAGTCCTAAGGCCCGTTTACATAGGAACAGGAGGAGGCCATTCAGTCCCATGGCCCTTTTACATAGGAACAGGAAGAGGCCATTCACTCTCATGGACATTTTACATAGGAACACGAGGAGGCCATTCAGTTCCATGGACCTCTTACATAGGAAAAGGAGGAGGCCATTCAGTCCCATGGCCCTTTTACATAGGAACAGGAAGAGGCCATTCATCTCATGGCCATTTTACATAGGAACAGGAGGAGGCCATTCAGCCCATAGCCCATCAAGTCTTTTATACAGGAACAGGAGGAGGCAGTCCAGCCCCGCAAGCCTGTTATACATGAACAGGAGGAGGCCATTCAGCCCCTCGAGCCTGTTACACAGCAAAGGCAGGAGGCAATTCAGCCCCCTGGGCCTGTTATAAAGTAACAGGAGGAGGCCATTCCGCCCCAGGAGTCTGCTAGATAGGTACCGGAGAAGGACACTCAGCCCCTCGAGCCTATTATATGGGAACAAGAGGAGGCCATTCAGCCGCTCGTCCCTATTATACGGGAACAGGTGGAGTGCATTCAGTCACTCGCACCTTTTATACAGGAACAGGAGGAGGTTAGTCAGCCTGTCTAAACTGTTACACAGATTCAAGAGGAGGCCATTAAGCCCCTCAATCCTGTTACTCAGGGTTAAGAGGAGGCCACGGAGCCCCTCGAGCCTGTTATATGGGAACGGGAGACTAACTACCCTGTCAAGATCCTTCAGAATCTTGTATGTTTCAACTAAATTACATTTAATTGTTCAAAAATCCAGAGAGTATTGGCCCATTCTGAACAATCTCTCATCATAGGACAGCCCTCTAATTCCAGGAATCAATCTAGTGATTTTTCATTGCACCGCCTTTAAGGCAAGTATATCCTTCCTTGGATATGGAGACCAAAACTGCGCACAGTATTTCAGCTGTGGTCTCACCAAGGCCCTGTTCAATTTTAATAAGATTTCTTTACTCCTGTACACCAACCCCTTTAAATAAATGCCAACATGCCATTTGCCTTCCTTATTGCTTGCTGTACCTGCATGCTAGCGTTCTGTGTTTCTTGCACGAGGGCACCAAATTATTAATAATAATAATAATAATAATAATCAACTTTATTGTCATAGTTAGTGCACAAGTGCAGTACAACGAAATGTAGGGTTGCAGCTTCCGAGAGTGTACATTTAGATTAAGACATTTAAACATTCAACATTCATTTGGCTTGTAATACATTAACATAAACATAACCATAATAAAGTGCATTGGCAGATGTGCAGGCTTTAGAGTTTATTTGTGGAGTTCAGTAGGATGACAGCCCTGGGAAAGAAGCTGTTCCTAAATCTGGTCGTTCGGGTGTGAATGCATCTGTAGCGTCTCCCAGATGGCAGGAGGGCGAACAGACTGTGGCTGGGGTGGGTAGGGTTTTTGATGATGGTCCGTGACCTCCGTAAACAGCGTTTCTGGTTTATGTGCTCTATGGTCGGTAGCCGGGTGCCGGTAATGCGTTGGGCAGTTTTGACTACCCGCTGCAGGGCTTTGCGGTCATAGTAGCTACAGCTGCCATACCATACTGTGATACAGTTCGTCAGGATGCTCTCTATTGTGCAGCGGTAAAAGTTAGAGAGGATCAGGGGTGACAGGTTACATCCCTTCAGCCTCCTTAGGAAATATAGGCGCTGCTGGGCCTTCTTCACCAGACAGGAGGTATTAAGGGACCAGGAGAGGTCTTCCGTGATGTGGACTCCGAGCAACTTAAAGCTGTTAATCGCTGATGATAATCGCACTGAGCACCAACATATGCAAGTTTCTTAACATTTAATAAATCTTCAGTTTTTCTATTCTCCCTACCAAAGTGAATAACCTCACATTTTCCTACATGATACTAACCGTGAAACCTTGTTGCCCATTCACTTAGTCTATCTATATCCCTTTGCACACACTTTGTATTCTCCTCGTAGCTTACTGTCGCACCTAGCGTTGTCTCATCCAGAAAACTTGGATGCATTACACTCGATCCCTTCATCTAAGTCATTAATATAAATTGTAAATAGATGAGGCCCCAACACTGTACCCTGCGGCACCACACTAGTTACAGCCTGCCAACCTGTAAAAGGTCAATTTATCCCTACTCTCTGTTATTTGTCAGTTAACCAATCCTCTATCTATGCAACTTTTTTACAGCCAACCCCATGAGCTTTAATGCTAGCACAATGGCAATATACTGAAGTTCCGAAATAACAACAGAAATTGCTGGAAAAACTCAGCACGCCAGGCAACATCCGTGGAGAAAAAATAGAGTCGACGGTTCGTGTCTAACCCATTGGTTTGAGTCGAACGGCTTCCTGTATGACGAGGGACATAGAGGAGATGATAAAACAAATAAAAGGTGTATGATGCATGTCAGATTAATTCTCCAAGGGAAAACAAGACCAAATACAATAAGTTGAGATGGGATTTGATGCTGAAATTAAGATTGGCAAAGAGATAATATGAGAGTAGAATGGCAGTTAACAAAAAAGAGAAACCAAAAATCTTTTGTTAACAGAAAGTGGGTAGTAAGAGACGGGGTGGGGCCTATTAGAGTAAAATAAATAGATATATGCTTAGAGGCACAGGGCGAGGCTAGAATACTTAATGAGTACGTTCTAACGGTGTTTACTAAGGAAGTGGATGCTGACAAAATATCAGTAGAAATGGAAAAGGTAGAAACATTGGAAGGGTTGAAACATGATAGAAAGGCTGGCTGGGCTTAGAGAGGATACATCGCCTGGTCCAGATGGCTCGCATCCAAGGTTGCTAAGGGAATTGGGGGAGGAGATAGCGGAAAGGCTTGCCTAATTTTCCAATCTTCCTTAGATGCGGGGAAGGTTCCTGAGGATTGCAAAATGGCAAATGTGACACCATTGTTCAAGAAACCCCCCTTCTGCCATTGGGAATAAGCAACCCTTTACTCGGACTCTCTGCTTTCAGTCCTGAAGCCAGCCAGCAAACCTTTCTGCTACTTGTCCCCTGACTCTGCATTCTCTGACCTTGTTCATTAGTCTGTATTGGGTAACTTATAGAAGGCCTTTTGAAAATCAAGATAATTTACATCAACCGCATTACCACTGTGTACTCTGTCAGCTGTGGCTCAGTTGGTAGCACTTTTGCCTTTGAGTTAGAAGGTTCTGGGTTCAGGTCCCACTCCAGGGACTTGAGCTCAAAAATCTCCGCTGACACTCCAGTGCAGTGCTGAGGGTGTCATGCACTGTTGGGAGTGCCGTCTTTATGATGAGGCATTAAACTCCCCCAGGTGGACCTAAGAAATCCCATTGCACTATTTCGAAGATGAGCAGGGGAGACCTCCCCGGTCGGTGTTCTGGCCAATATTTATCCCTCAACCAATATAACAAAACAGATTAAATGGTCATTATCACACTGCTGTTTGTTGTAGCCTGCTGTGTGCAGATTGGCTACCACATTTCCCAGATTACAACAATGACTGTACTGAAAAGTACTTCATTGGCTGTAATCGCTTTGAAATATTCGGTGGTCGTGAGAGGCGCTATAGAAATGCAAGTCTTCCTTACACTCAAAATTATTTCTTCAAAAAACTCAACGTGGTTTGTCAAAATAGACTTTCCCTTTTGAAGTCCATGCTGACTGTTCATTTTTATATTTTTTGCTTTCTAGATATTCTACTATTTTCTCCTTTAGTAGGGATTTCATTATTGTTCCTACGACCGACGTTAAGCTGACTGGTCAATAAATCCCTGGACATGTTCATTCCCCCTTCTTAAATATCGATATAACGTTAGCTATCCGCTACTCCTCTGGCAGTGCCCCTTTTTCAAACCAATTATTAAAGATGCGTAATAATGCCTCTGTGACCTCTTCCCCAGATTCTTTTAAAATGCGAGAATTAAATCCATCTGGATCAGGGGTTTTATTCTCTTTTAGTTTGATTAGTTTATTTAATATATCCCTTTTTTGTTTTAAATGCACTTATCTCATTACTAACCTCAAAATCCAATGTCATGTCCACCTGTTCTATCTCCCTGTTAAATACTGAAGCAAAATATGTATTTAATATTTCTGCCATCTCTCTATCGATACCTGTGCTATTATCCTGTCTTTCTCTTCAAGGCCCTATTCTCATCCCAAACTTCCTTATTTATTGACGTGCCTATGAAATATTTTACTATTTTGTTTTATGTTCCTCGTTAATTTAATTTCATAGTTCCTCATTGCCTCCAGAACTGTTTTTTTTACTTCTCTCCTAGGCTTTTTGTATTCTCTCTTGTCGTGTACACCCTTGCTTTCGATGTACTTAATGCATGCCTCTTTCCTTACCCTCAATTGTTCCTTTATGGCTTTCTTAATCCATGGAGTCTCATTGCTGTTAAGTTTTTTCTTTCCTGTTAGTGGAATATATTTCTCCTGAACTCTGTTGAACACCATTTTAAATGTTTCACATTGCTGTTCCACATAGTTGTTTGCCAATATTGTTAACCATTTTTTCACCCAAGATTTATTCCCAGCTCCTCAAAATCAGCTTTTTCACAATTGTTTAACCTGGTTTTCGTCATACTTGTGTCCTTCTTAATTAGCATTTGACAGCGTATTATATTGGCCAAGATTTTCCGATTGCAGGCCTCCCGTGGGCAGAGAGCTGCGATTTGGAAAAATCTGCACTCTTATCTTAGGACTCACGGGAGGTGCACAGTTCTGATGCCGTGCCTCTCCAAACTGTCGGTGTGCAGGGCCCACGTATCCCAGAGGCACAGGTAGTTCGCAGCGTCCCTGTGATCATGTAGGTCATGGGGAGCCAATCAGAGTAGGGCATCTCCCTTCATACATTTGTCAGGAAGGGATTTCAAATTTATGAATGGAGGTCACCCCCAAAACATAGTAAAACTTCAAATAAATTTTTAAATAACATCACATTTGTAAAATGACTTGAAATTACATAAATTAACTAATTTAAACAAAAATTTAAAACTTTGAAAAAAGTTATTAAAGATTTTAACGCGTCTAAAAATAAACTTACCATTCTTTAAAGTAATTTTAAATGATGAATCAGCGGGAAAATATTTCTTTTACTTTTTTCAACTCTTATCCTGGTAAAAGGAGGTCTTGCACCTGCTTTTACCAGGCACAAGAATAGTAACTGTTTTGTGCGGGTGGAGGGTCGCCAAACAACGGACCTGACCGCCCGCAGATGCTGTACTCATGGGCAGCAGGAGGATCTGCCAAGAGCTTTCTTGACAGATCAGAAATTCCGGTTTCCAGCACATGCGCAGTGCATGCCTGAAACCGGCATTTCCGATGCGCGTACCACTCATAGGGATCAGACTATCCATCAAATTATGTCACTATTGCCTAGGTGTTCCCCTAATTTTACTGCACTTATCTGCCCAGTTTCATTCCCCATTGCTAGATCGAATAGCGAATCCTGCCGCATTGGGCGTTTTGCATATTGGGTTAGAAAGCAGTCTTGTACACATTGTAGGAATTCCATTCCTTTATTCTGTTTACCTAACTCTTCTGTCTAATTAATATCGTTGGATTTGAAATGCCACGTGATTATTAATTTATGCACTTCACTCACTTCCATCATTTGTTTGCATATTTCTTCCTCCACCTTCTTTCCACTATTAGTTGGTCTGTAGACTCCGCTTATTAGCGTGATTGATCCTTTATTATCTTTTATCTCTATCCATAGCATTCACTTTTTGACATGCTTATATCTACGTCACATTTTCTACTGCCATTATGATTTCACTACTTAGTACATCTGCTCCACCCTTCCTTTTTCCCTCCTTATCTTTTCTAATTATGTTATACACAGTAATGTTTTCTTCCCAGTTCTGATTTTTCAGCAGCGATGTCTCAGTATTCCTTACTATGTCTGGTTCCTCGCCCCCTGTTTTAACACAGAAACTTTGTGCGTTGTTATACAGAGATGTTAACTGATTCTTAATAGGATTTCCTCTTATTTATGCTTAATGGTCCTTTTATACTTCTGTTCGATAACTCTATTTATTCACTTGACATCAATGTCCTCCCTTACTTTATTTTGACCATTGCTCTCTGTTCCAGTATTGCCTATAATAAGGATGGTTACTTTTATTATGGATCCCTCCCCCACCATTTTACTTGTTTAAAGCGTTTGCCACCTCCCTATTTACCCCTTCTCTAGGACACTTGTGCCATCCCGTTTCAGGTGGAGCACCTCCCATCGGCACAGCTCTTTCCTGTTCAAGAACTGGTGCCAGTGTCCCATGAAAATGGAATCCTCTTTCCCACACGAGACCTTTAGGCACGTGTTAATTGTCCTGACCTGTCTGCTTCTATGCCAATTTGCACCTGGCTCGGGCAATAATCCAAAGCTTATTACCCTCGTGGTGATGATTTTTAATTTAGCTTCTAAATCCTGATAATGTTTCATCCGGATCTCCTCCCTGTTCCTAACTATGCTGTTTGTTCCAACATGCTCCACGACAACTGAATTTACCCCATCCCTTTCCAAGTTCCTTTCCAGCCGCCGTGAAATATTCCTTAGCCTGACACCAGGTAGTCAACACACCCTTCAAGATACTCATTCCTGGGCGCAGAGGATGCTATCTATCGCTCTAAGTATAGACTCGCCTATCTCTATCACAATTCTATTCTGCTATTGCTTGGATAGCCTTCTGAGCCACGGTGCCTTGATCTGCATTGTGGCTGTCCTCCCTGTGGTCTTTCTCCTTGTCATCACAGGTAGCGAATAAATTGTACCTGTTGGACAGGGCCAATGTCTGCGTGACCTCCTTCTGAACCATTCTAAATCCCCACTACCCATCTCCCTAACATTCACCGCCTGCCTTTCCTGAACCTGTGCTTTCCTCTGGGGAGGGACTGTATCTTATATATATAAACGAGTCGATCTGTCTGTCTATCTGTCTGTCTGTCCTCGGGTGTGCGTCTGTCCGGCTATGCGCTCGAATGTTATAGAGCGGACCTACACGCGCGTTACCTCCGAAGAAAGCTTACAGTTCCAGGACGGTCGTAAGCGTATTTACTTTTCGGTCGGACGAAAATTGTTCGCGCCTTATGCAAAAAACCTTCAAAATTAAACTCATTATCTGCTACTTAGCATTGATTGACTGACGTCAAGGTTCGACCAATCCTGTGCCGTCACGATTGACCAATCCTACAGTACAGTCCCCTGATGGTTGGCCAATCGGTGTGTGTGTGTGGGCGGGACTAATCGTTTTCTTCTCAGGGATGAGCCAGCCATTGTTTCACTGCTTCCAGCTCAAACTACTCTGTTCATCCAGCTTTAAAAAAGATAGTATCTCTTTTAAAAATAACATAAGATTTACCAAAAACGTTTTATAAGTACTTTCACTTCCATCTTTCAAGGTATTAAAAGGTAGAAATGTTGCCCGGCAGCAGATTGAGAGAGGGACACAGACAGGCCCCAAAGCCTGGGACTCCATTTAAACCGCCCGGCCCAAAACAGCCCTGGCAATGCCGGGCTCCCACCAGATGGCTGTGGATAAAACTGCTCAGAAATTCCTCCCCCTCCTTTATGTGTCGTAGTGTGTCCAACTCGCACTCCAGCTCAATGACGTTGAGCCGGAGAGATTCGACATGGAGACATCTCCTGCAGATATGTTTGCTCGGGAAAGACTCATTGTCCACAAACTCCCACGTACTACATTCCAGACAAAGAACCAGCCCTGCCACATCTTAGTCTAGACTTATTTGATTTATGTAATTATCTAAAGTATTTATTCCACAATCATTTTTAGTTATGTTAATTCCTTTAATTTGTTCAGGTATCATAGAAACATAGAAAACATAGAAGATAGGAGCAGGAGTAGGCTATTCGGCCCCTCAAGCCTGTTACGCCATTTAATGTGATCATGGCTGATCATCCAAATTCAGTACGCTATCCGTGCTTTCTCCCAATATCTATTGAGCCATTTAGCATTAAGAAATATATGTAACTCTTTCTTGAATATATATATCATAACTTGGCCTCAACTGCCTTAAGTTGTAGAGAATTCCACTGGTTCACCACTCTCTGGGTAAAGAAATTCCTCCTCATCTCAGTTCTAAATGGCTTAACCCTTATCCTTAGTCTGTGACCCCTTGTTCTGGACTCCCCCACCATCACAAACATCCTTCCTGCATCTAGTCTGTATAGTCCTGTTAGAATTTTATAAGTTTCAATGAGATCCCCTCTCATTCTTCTAAACTCCAGCGAATATAAGCCCAATCGACCCAAACTCTCTTCATACGTCAGTCCTGCCATCCCAGGTATCAGTTTGGTGAATCTGTGCTGCACTCCCTCCATAGCAACAACATCCTTCCTCAGATAAGGCGACCAGAACTTCACACAACACTCAAGGTATGGTCTCACCAAGGCCCTGTACAACTGCAGCAAGACATCCTTGCTCCTGTACTCGAACCCTCACGCTATGAATGCCAACATACCATTTGCCTTCTTAACCGCCTTCTGCACCTGCATGCTTACCTTCAGCGACTGGTGCACATGCACTGTTCGAATTTTCCCAATCCTTTGCTAGTCAGATACTAATCTGTCTTCCTGTTATTGCCACCAACGCGGAGAACCTCGCATTTATCCACATTATACTGCATCTAGCATGTAAATGCCCAATCATCCAACCAGTCTAAATCATACTGGAGTTTTTCTGCAACTTCATCAGAGCACACACGCCCACCAAGCTTTGTGTCGTCTGCAAACTTGGAGATATTACCATAGTTCCCTCGTCTAGATCATTAACATATATTGTGAATAGCTGGGGTCCTAGCACCGATCCCTGCGGTACCCCACTAGTTACTGCCTGCCACTCGGAAAAAGACCCGTTTATTCCAACTCTTTGCTTCCTGTCTGCCAACCAGTTTTCTAATCTAGTCAGTACCTTACCCCAATCCCATGTGCTTTAACTTGGCACGCCAATCTCTTATGCGGGACCTTATCGAATGACTTCTGAAAGTCGAAATACACCACATCCATTGGTTCTCCCTTATCTATTCTACCAGTTACATCCTCAGAAAATTCCAGTAGATTATTCAAGCATGATTTACCTTTTGTCAATCCATGTTGATTTTGTCCGATCCTGTCACTTTTTTCCAAGTGCTCTGCTATTACATCTTTTATAATGGATTCTAGCATTTTCCCCATTACCAATGTCAGCCTTACCGATCTATAATTCACTGTTTTCCCTCTACCACCATCAAATTAACACACTATGTTATAGTATCCCACTCCTTCTTTTACGCACTGCCTTAGTTTAGAAAGAAACATGAACCTTAATTCTCACAAACCAATCACCTACCTGCTGCCCTGTGACATCTCATCTTCTAATTACTGGAAACAATGGAAGGGTCTGCCATCACCGCTGCCTCCGATTAGGTCTGCGCTATTCCTCTGCGCATTCCTCTGTGTCCGCCCATCGCCGCTGCCTCATTCAGTATAGAACGAACTTTATTATGTATCTAAGTCCGTGGCGTACCTGCTTTGGGAGTCTTGGCGAGTCCGTTTAGGGGGAGCCTTATGCGTTATCTTGTGCTGCTCCTGCCCTGGGAGTGTTTGATCAGATGATGTCGGGCAGTTTTACTCTGTATATAACCCGTGCTGTACCTGCCCTTCGTTGTGTTTGATGGGGCAGTGTAGAGGGAGCTTTACACTGTATCTAATAATTGCTGGACATGCCGTTGGAGTGCTTGATGGGTACTGTATAGGGAGTTTTTCTATGTATGTACCCATTGCTGTACTTGCCCTGGGAGTGTTTGATGGGGCAGTGTAGAGCTAGCATTACTCTCTATCTAAGCCGTGCTGTACCTGTCATGGGAGTGATTGATGTGACGATATAGGACAGTTTTACTCTGTGTCTAACCAGTGCGGTACCTGCTGTGGGAGTGATTTATGGGAATGTGTAGAATACTTTTACTCTGCATCTGACCCGTGCTGTACCTGCCATGGGAGTGTTTGATGGGACGATGTAGCACAATTTTACTCTGTATCTAGCTCTTGCTGCACCTGGCCGGGGAGTGTTTGATGGGACAAGGAGGCTATTTGTTGTTAACACAGTACCTGGAGATTTATTACAGAGTCCGAACCCTCACTGGGAGAGAAATATATTGTACACAGGAACCCGGATTACAAAATGAAAAACAGATGCATGTCTCATCATTATGTTTAAATCCTGTCCCCACTGACTCCGAAGGCTCTCTCACACACATCCGCTGTCTTACTCGGTCCTGAATTTCTCACGCTCGGTCTCAGCCAATTTTCTCATTCTCTTCCTGTCTCTGTGTCTCTCTCCCTATCTCTTGCAATGTGTTTATCTGTCTCCCCTCTGTTTCTATCTTTCACTCTCCATATCTTTCACTCTCCCTGTCTCGCAAACCCTCTATCTCTCAACCTGTTTTCTCCCTCACTCTCTGTCTTACCATGCTGTCTCTCTCTCTTTCGTCCCTTCTTCTGATCTGTCACATTTTTTACTATACTTTCTGCTGTTTCTTTCTTTCAATCTCCCAATCTCCCATTCTTTCTCTCTCACTCTCAAAAGAATATATACAATAGGACATAAGACCAGGAGTAGATCATATGTCCCCTTGATCATTCTACTGCATTCAATAGAATCATGGCTGATAATTCACCTCAACTCCACTTTCCCGCCTGATATCCATATCCCTTGATTCCACTAGAGTCCACAAATCTATCTATCTCAGTCTTGAATATATTCCAAGACTCAGAATCCACAGCCCACTGGGGACAGAGAATTCCAAAGGTTCACAAACCTCTCTCTGTTTGTGTCAGGTACGATACAGCCATTATGTGTATCTCAGTTTCAGCTCCTGTAAATGTAGAGCACAGAGCGCGTAAGCTGCCATGATTCACCTCCGCCAGGTACTGCATGGACCGTGCATGTCAGTGCCAGCTCCTATATATGTACAGCACAGAGCTGGTAAAAGGGAACAATACACTCCCGTCTGCTAATGCATGGCCCGTGAGTTTCTCAGCATCAACTCCTGTCTATAATGTGAACATCGGTTCAAAGATAGAGGATGTGAGAGAGATTCAGGCTAGGAAAAATCATGAGTGAGCGAGAGAGAGACCTGAGGTATTCCAGGCGAGAGATAGCAAGAGAGAGAGTGGTGAAGTAGGCCAGCGGACAGAGTATGTTAGTGAGATAGAGAGAGGGAGAGAGGTCACGTGAGAGAGAGGCAGGCTAGGTAGCCCAGGAGAAAGAGAACGAGAGGGAGGTGAGGTAGGCCAGGCAAGAGAGTATGCGAGTGACTGCGAGGGAGAGGAATGTGACTGGCCAGGTGATAGAAATAGAGAGAGAGGGACAGGTGAGGTAAGCCAGGTGAGAGAGTATGTTTGTGATTGAGAGAGAGTGGAGAGAGAGAGAGAGCCAAAGAGAGAGACTGGCCAGATGAGAGTGAGAGGAGAAACGAGAGAATGGGTCAGTGTAAAAGAGGGAGAGGGGAGGCAGGCCAGCTGGGTGTGAGATAATCCTACAGTGTTACTATGAACAATGTGTTTCTGCACGTGTGTTAATATTTATTTCTGATTTTTGGGGGAATTTTATTGCCAAAAAAATGACTCTAGTAGTACATAGATACATAGATACATAGAAGATAGGAGCAGGAGTAGGCCATTCGGCCCTTCGTGCCTGCTCCGCCATTCGATGAGATCATGGCTGATCCTTTAATTCAGTATCCCGTCCCCGCCTTCTCTCCGTAACCCTTAACCCCTTTTGCCCGTAGAAATATATCTAATTCCCTCTTAAATATATTTAATGAGCTGGCGTACACTGCCCTCTGTGGCAATGAGTTCCACAGGTTCACCACTCTCTGAGTGAAGAAATTCCCCCTCATCTCTGTCCTAAATGGTTTAGCCCTTATCCTTAAATTATGTCCTCTAGTTCTGTTCTCACCCGCCAAGGGAAACATTCCTTCTGCATCCAGTCTGTCTAGACCTGTCAGAATTTTATACACTTCTATGAGCTCCCCTCTCAATCTTCTAAACTCCAGTGTGTACATCCCTAAACTACATAGTCTCTCCTCATAGGTCATTCCCGCCATTCCTGGTATCAGCCTGGTGAATCGCCGCTGCACCCCCTCCATGGCAAGAACATCCTTCCTCAGATGGGGCGACCAAAACTGTACACAGTACTCGAGGTGTGGTCTCACCAGTGCCCAGTACAGCTGCAGCAAGGTATCCCTGTTCCTGTATTCTAACCCTTTTGCTATGAAGGCCAGCATACCGTTTGCCTTCTTGACCGCCTGTTGCACCTGCATGCTCGCCTTCAGTGACTGGTGTACAAGAACACCCAGGTCTCTCTGTACTTCCCCCTCTCCCAATCTATTGACATTAGTGTTCTAATGTGTGCAGGCTTTTCAGTGTTTCCACTAATATATACATGGGGACTGGGTGTAGATTTAGAGGGGCAAACTGTCCCTCTCACGGAGCGAGAGTTGGCGGGAGTCGCGGGCTGAGCGGTGAGCGGTGAGTATAAAAGGCTCCAGAGACCAGGTAGGCTCAGTGCGGAGCGAGAGTCGGCGGGAATCACGGGCTGAGCGGTGAGCGGTGAGTATAAAAGGCTCCAGAGACCAGGTAAGGCCTCAGTGTGGAGCGAGAGTCGGCGGGAATCACGGGCTGAGCGGTGAGCGGTGAGTATAAAAGGCTCCAGAGACCAGGTAAGGCCTCAGTGTGGAGCGAGAGTCGGCGGGAATCACGGGCTGAGCGGTGAGCGGTGAGCGGTGAGTATAAAAGGCTCCAGAGACCAGGTAAGGCATCAGTGCGGAGCGAGAGTCGGCGGGAATCGCGGGTTGAGCAGTGAACGGCGAGTATAAAAGGCTTCAGAGACCAGGTAAGGCATACAAGTCTCCAATCTCTGAACACCGAGGGAAGGAGGGAAGTTTAAAGAAATCGAAGTGTGCCGTCACAAGGAGGAAGGTAATGATTGGTTGGTGAGTATTTCTCTCTTTTTAAAACTTAACTCTGTGGTTTATAGTTTCTAAAGTCTCTGTAGTGTAGCGGGGACTGTTTATATAGCAGGGCCCTTATCTTAATCATTAAGCTGTAAGGAAACTTCAGTTCTGCGGTTTATATTTTGTAGGGTCTCTGTGGTGTAGCGGGGACTTCTGCCATACAAGCGCCCTAGAGCATATCTTAAATTGGTGGTATTGAATTAATTTTAATTAATTAAAGGGTAAGTCATGTCAGGACAGCCCAGCTGCGTGTAATGCTCCACTGCTCTATGTGTGAAATCAGGGACACTGCCGGAAATGTATCCAGCTGCAGCTTCTAGCAGACCGCATTGAGGCTCTGGACCTGAGGATGGATGAGTTTTGGAGAATTCGCGATGCTGTGAGGGTCATGGATAACATGTTTAGTGAGTTCGTCACACCGCAGGTAAGGGCTAGACAGGCACAGGCACAAAGGAAATGTGTGACCATCAGGTGGAGCAGTAGAAGCAGGCAGGTAGTACAGGGGACCCCTGTGGCCATCCCACTCTCAAACAGGTATACCGATTTGGATACTGTTGAGGGGGATGGCTTACCAGGGGAAGGCTGCAGCAGCCAACTTCCTGGCACTGCGGGTGCTTCTGCTGCTCAGGAAGGGAGGAAAAAGAGTGGGAGAGCATTAGTGGTAAGGGATTCTTTCGTAAGGGGAACAGATAGGCGTTTCTGTGGCCGTAGACGTGACTCCAGGATGGTTTGTTGCCTCCCTGGTGCCAGGGTCAAGGATGTCACTGAACGGCTGCAGGGCATTCTGAAGGGGGAGGGTGAACAGTCAGTGGTCGTGGTTCACATTGGGACAAACGACATGGGTAGGAAGAGGGATGAGGTCCTGCAGCAAGAACTTAGGGAGCTAGGTAGCAGATTAAAGAGCAGGACCTCAAAGGTTGTAATCTCTGGATTACTCCCGGTGCCACATGCTAGTGAGTATAGGAATAGGAGGAAAGAGCAGATGAATGTATGGCTAAAGATTTGGTGCAGCAGGGAGGGCTTTAGTTTCCTGGATCACTGGGTCTGCTTCTGGGGAAGTTGGGACTTGTACAAGTCGGACGGGTTGCACCTGAACCAGAAAGGGACAAGTATCCTTGCGGGGAGGTTTGCTAGCACTGTTGGGTGGTGTTTATACTAACTTGGCAGGGGGATGGGATACAGAGTGGCGCTATAATAGAGGGTGAAGTACAACCAAATATAGAGGAAAAAACAAGTCAGCTTGGAAGGCAGAGCAAATATGTAATGGCGCAAGGGAGTAGGGCAAGGCTGGATGTCATTTATTATAATGCAAGGAGTCTTGCAAATAAGGTGGATGAACTGAAGGTGTTGCTTAATACATGGGAGTATGATATTGTTGCTATCACGGAGACATGGTTGAGGGAGGGGCAAGACTGGCAGCTCAATATTCCGGGGTATAGAATCTTCAGGCGAGACAGGGGGGGGGTGGTAAAAGAGGAGGGGTTGTCGCAAAATTAATTAAGGAGTCAATTACTGCTGTAACGAGGGATGATATATTAACAGGTTCCTCTAATGAGGCCATATGGGAAGAACTTCGAAACAAAAAGGGGGCAAGCACTTTGCTGGGAGTGTACTATAGGCCCCCAAACATTCAGCGGGAGATAGAGGAACAGATATGTAGGCAAATCTCAGAGAAATGTGCAAATAATAGGGTAATAATAGTGGGGGATTTCAACTTCCCCAATGTTAACTGGGATAATCAGAGTGTGAAAGGCTGAGAGGGAGCAGAATTCTTAAAGTGCATCCAGGAGATCTTTTTGAGCCAGCATGCAGAAAGTCTTACAAGAGAGGGGGCGGTATTGGATCTAATTCTAGGGAATGTAGCCGGGCAAGTGGAAGAAGTGTTACTGGTGAGCACTTTGGTGACAGTGACCATAATTCGGTGAGATTTAAGTTAGTCATGGAAAGGGACAGAGATCAACTGGAAGTAAAGGTTCTAAATTGGGGGAAGGCCGATTTCAATATGATAAGGCAGGATCTGGCCAAATTGGATTGGGATCAGCTACATGTAGGAAAATCCACATCGGAGCAAAGGTAGTTTTTCTGAAAGGAAAATGAGAGAGTAAAATGGCAACATGTTCCCGTAAAGATCAAGGGTGGGACCAACAAGCCCAGGGAACCTTGGATGTCAAGGGATGTACGAGAATAGATTAGGAAAAAAAGCGCAGCTTTTGGCAGATACTAAGGACTAAAGACAGAGGAAGCCCTAGAGGAGTATAAAAAGTGCAAGGGGATGCTAAAAAAGAATTAGGAGAGCGAGGAGGGGCCATGAAATAACACTGGCGAGCAAAATAAAGGAAAACCCTAAGGTGTTTTATAAGTATAATAAGAGCAAGAGGATAACTAGGGAAAGAGTAGGGCTCATTAGGGACCAAAGCGTCAATCTGTGTGTGGAGCCAGAAGATGTAGGTCGGGTTTTAAATGTATTTTTTGCATCTGTTTTCACTATGGAGAAGGACGATGTTGACATAGAAGTCGGGCAGGGTCACTGTGATATACTTGAACATATTAGCATCGAGAGGGAGGAGGTACTAGCCGTTTTAGCAGGCTTAAAAGTGGATAAATCCCCAGGCCCGGATGAGATGTGTCCCAGGCTGTTGTGTGAGGCAAAGTAGGAGATTGCAGGGGCTCTGACACAAATTTTCAGATCCTCTCTGGCCACAGGGGATGTGCCAGAGGACTGGAGAACAGCTAACGTAGTACCATTATTCAAGAAGGGTAGTAGGGATAAACTAGGGAATTACAGGCCAGTGAGCCTAACATCAGTGGTAGGAAAATTAATGGAAAAAATTCTGAGGGACAGAATTCGTCTTCACTTGGAGAGGCAAGGATTAATCAGGGATAGTCAGCATGGCTTTGTCAAGGGAAGATCATGTCTGGCTACGTTGATTGAATTTTTCGAGGTGGTGACTAGGTGTGTGGGTGAGGGCAGTGCAGTGGATGTGGTATACATGGATTTCAGTAAGGCTTTCAATAAAGTCCCACATAGGAGACTGGTCAAGAAGGTAAGAGCCCATGGGATCCATGGTGCCTTAGCACATTGGATCCAAAACTGGCTTAGTGGCAGAATGCAGAGGGTGATGGTCGAAGGTTGTATTTGCGACTGGAAACCTATGTCCAGTGGGGTACCGCAGGGATCGGTGCTGGGTCCCTTGCTGTTTGTTGTCTACATTAATGATTTGGATGTGAATGTAAAAGGTATGATCAGTAAGTTAGCAGATGACACGAAAATTGTTGGGATAGTAAATAGCGAGGCTGGAAGCCTCAGTCCACAGGACGATATAGATGGGTTGGCCAGATGGGCGGAAGAGAGGCAAATGGAATTTAACCCTGAAAAGTCTGAGGTGATACATTTTGGAGGGACTAACAAGGCAAGGGACTACACAATGAATGGTAACACCCTAGGAAAGACAGATGATCAGAGGGACCTTGGTGTGCATGTACAAAGTTCCCTGACGGTAGCAGAACAGGTGGATAAGGTGGTTAAAAAGGCATATGGGATACTTGCCTTCATTTGCCGAGGCATAGAATAAAAGAGCAGGGATGTTATGATGGAGCTGATTAGGCCACAGCTGGTTAGGCCACAGCTGGAATATTGTGTGAAGTTCTGGTCGCCACACTAAAGGAAGGATGTTTTTGCTTTGGAGAGGGTGCAGAGGAGATTTACCAGGACGTTACCTGGGCTGGAGCGCTTCAGCTATGAAGAAAGACTGGACAGGCTGGGGTTGTTTTCCTTGGAGCAGAGAATGCTGAGGGGGGACCTGATTGAGATGTACAAAATTATGAGGGGGCATAGATAGGGTAGATAGAAAGGAACTTTTTCACTTAATAGAGGGGTCAATAACAAGGTGGCATAGATTCAAGGTAAGGGGCAGGAGGATTAGAGGGGTTTTCAGGAAGAAATTTTTCACCCAGAGTGTGGTTGGAATCCGGAACTCACTGCCAGAAAGAGTGGTAGAGGCAGGAACCCTCACAACATTCAAGAAGCATTTGGATGAGCACTTGAAATGCCATAACATACAAGGCTACGGACCAAATGCTGGACAATATGATTAGATTAGAGAGGGCTTGATGGCCAGTGCGGACGCGATGGGCAAAGGGCCTCTTTCTGTGCTTTATAACTCTATGATTCTATGACTCTATAAATATGAGCTATGGGCCTATGGGAGGGTTTAATTGATTACTTTCGGAATTGGCAGAATAATAGCACCGGCAGAGTGTCTCAGAGAACTTTGTTAATATTACCCTGTTGCCTCTGTCAGAATGTTAATATTCCCGAGGGTAGTTGGAAGGATTACAGTACACAGGTTGTCTCTGGCGGCTGGTTATGTTGCACACAGTGTGTCCGTGAGTGTGGTAATATTAAGGAATATCACTGACCCCGTGGCTTGGATAGAATAAGTGGTGGGATTTAGTTCTGATGCTGGAAAGTTCTTTTCATCATTTAATGAATTTTACAATTAGAGAAAAGGGATATGTCACACATTCTTCAACTGCTCTCTGAACTTAGTCTGGGTCACGGCATAAATGCAAGTGTTTGTGCATCATCTAGGGCGCGGAAGCATGAATCCAATTTCTTTTACATAAATAGGTAGATATGCAGACGGATACCCCAATTTCTGCATCCGGTTACATAAAGAATGATATACCTATCAATTTATCCAATGAAAAGCAACGAGTTAATAAAGTAACTATAGGTTTTTATTGGCTAAATGACAGAGCCCACCCACGTGGGTGATCGGATCCAACAAGGAGGAATACCAGCCAGTCGACCACCTTTATACCTGGGCAGGTAGGTGGAGCCGTGGGCGGAGTGAGCAGTGGTCAGCCCAGGTGTAACAGTGTGACAAGAGGCGACCTCGTATAGTGATACAACAGTGTGAACAGTGATAACCATAGAGTAATGATATAACAGTGATAACTATAGTGTAACGATAGTGAACGATAAAAGTGGTTTACCACATTCACCCCTTGTTTAGATTTGAGTCCGGCGGGGTGAAGTGTACTACCAGTTCTGGTATGTCAGTCTGTCCGGAGGCCTCGTAAGCCTTTCTGATCGTCGCAGCGGCGGTGTTGCATTATCCGGTGTTAATGCTGGTGTCTGCATGGTCGGCGAAGGCTTGTGGGGTTCCAGCATGCCGTCTACCTCGGGTGGCATTGGGGGGGTGGTGGGGGGGATAACGGTGGTGTCTCAGGAGTGCCCGAGGGTGCGAGGTCTCGTAAGGAGACTGTTTCCTCCCGCTCGTCTGGGTATGCCACATAGGCGTACTGGGGGTTGGCGTGCAGGAGGTTCACCCTCTCGACCAGGGAGTCCATTTTATGGACCCTCACGTGCTTTTGCAGCAGGACGGGCCCCGGAGAGGTCAGCCAGGTTGGTAGCGTGGTTCCTGTAGTCGACTTCCTGGGGAAAACAAACATTCGTTCATGGGGGGTGGCGTTAATGGCAGTGCACAGTAGTGACCGGATGGAATGCAGCACTGCCGGGAGGACTTCCTGCCAGCGGGAAGTTGGGAGGCCCTTAGACTTTAAGGCTAAGAGGACGGCCTTCCGTACCGTCGCGTTCTCTCTTTCCACCTGCCCGTTCCCTCAGGGGTTGTAGCTGGTGGTCCTGCTTGCAGCGATACCTCTCACTACTAGGAACTGACGGAGTTCCTCGCTCATGAAGGAGGAGCCCCGGTCACTATGTATATAGCTTGGGAACCCGAACAAGGCGAAGAGGTCGTTCAGGCATTTAATGACCGTGGTACTGGTCATGTCTGGGCAGGGGAAGGCAAAGGGGAAACGGGAGTACTCATCAACAATGTTGAGGAAGTACACATTGCTGCCAGAGGACGGGAGGGGCCACTTAAAGTCGATGCTCAGGCGCTCGAAGGGGCGGGTGGCCTTGATCAGGCTTGCTCTGCCCGGCCTAAAGAAGTGCGGTTTGCACTCGGCACAGGTCTGGCAGTTCCTAGTCATGGTCCTGACCTCCTCGATGGAGTCGGGCAGGTTGCGGGCCTTAATGAAGTGGTAAAGCCTGGTGACTCCGGGGTGGCAGAGGTCGTTGTGGAGGGTCTGAAGTCTATCAGTTTGCGCGCTGGCGCATGTAATTCGAGAAAGAGCATCAGGGGGTTCGTTCAGCTTACCTGGCCGGCACAATATATCATAATCATAGGTGGAGAGCTCGATTCTCCACCTCAAGATCTTGTCATTCTTGATTTTGCCCCTCAGCTTGTTATTAAACATAAAAGCGACCAAACGCTGGTCGGTGAGGAGGGTAAATCGTTTGCCTGCCAGGTAATGCCTCCAGCGTCGTACCGCCTCCACAATCGCCTGGGCCTCCTTCTCGACCGATGAGCGTCGGATCTCAGGGCCCTGTAGGGTCCTTGAGAAGAAGGCCACCGGTCTCCCCTCCTGGTTAAGGGTAGCGGCTAGGGCGAAGACGGATGCATCTCTCTCCACTTGGAAGGAGATGGGCTCATCCAATGCGTGCATTGTGGCCTTGGCAATGTCTCCCTTAATGAGGGAGAAGGCTGCGCATGCTTCCTCCGTAAGGGGGAAGGATGTGGACTTCATGAGGGGTCTGGCTTTGTCCGCATAATTGGGCACCCATTGGGCATAGTAGGCGAAGAGCCCCAGGGTTCTCTTTCGTGCCTTTGGACAGTGGGGGAGGGGTAGCTCCATGAGGGGGCGCATTCTTTTGGGGTCGGGGCCGATGACTCCATTCTCTACTACACAGCCGAGGATGGCAAGGCGCGAGGTGTTAAACACACATTTCTCCTTATTGTAGGTGAGGTTCAGCCGTTGGGCCGTCCAGAGGAATCTCTCCAGATTAACATCATGGTCCTGCCGGTCACGGCCGCAGATGGTGCCGTTATCTAGGTAGGGGAACGTGGCGTGCTGCCCGTTCTGGTGAACAATCCGATCCATCTCCCTTTGGAAGACCGAAACCCCGTTGGTGACGCCGAAGGGAACCCTAAGCAAGTGGTAGAGGCGGCCATTCGCCTCGAAGGCGGTATACTGGCGGTCCTCAAGGCAGATAGGGAGTTGGTGGTAGGCCGACTTAAGGTCGATGGTCGAGAATACTCGGTATTGTGCGACCTGATTGACCATATCAGATATGCGGGGAAGGGGGTATGCATCCAGCTGGGTGTACCTGTTAAAGATCTGGCTGTAGTCGATGACCAGGTGGTTTATATTGCCGGTCTTAACGACCACGACCTGGGCATGCCAGGGGCTGGTGCTCCCCTCGATGATGCCCTCCTTCAGGAGACGCTGCACCTCGGAGCTAATGAAAGCTCTGTCCCCGGCGCTGTACCGCCTGCTCTTGGTAGCGATGGGTTTGCAGTCGGGGGTGAGGTTAGCGAACAGGGAAGGTGGCGGGACCTTGAGGGTGGATAGGCCGCAGGTGTTACACGGTGGGCGGTTTAAAATCTGTTGGTTGTCGACTGTGAGTGGGGGGAGGTGTCTGCCGTATGCTAGCGTGACGCTTTGGAGGTGGGATTGGAAGTCTAGACCTAGTAGGACGGCAGCGCATAGCTGGGGCAGGACGAGGAGTTTAAAATTTTTATACTCCGTGCCCTTAACCGACAGGGTCACAACACATTAGCCGCTGATGTCTGTGGCGTGGGACCTCGATGCCATCGAGATCCGGTTGCGCATTGGCCGGACAGTGAGGGAGTAGTGGCTCACCATTTCTGGGTGGATGAAACACTCCGTGCTTCCGCTGTGGAACAGGCAGGTCGTGGCGTGGCCGTTTACTTTGATGTCCATCATGGAGTTGGACAGGTGGTGCGGGCGGGCTTGGTCCAGTGTGACGGAGGCTAGTGTATAGCTGAGCGAGTTGCTGTCGTCTGCGGGTGAGGCACTTGTCGGGTCTGGAGGCACAGTGGCGGTAGAGCGTGGTGGGTGAAATGGTGGTGCCCACGATGTTGGACAAAATGGCGGAGAAGATGGCTGCCCCCACAACTCACATGAGGCACTGCTGGTGTCGGTTGCCTGGATCAAATATGGCCGCCCCCATGACTCACATGTGGGGATGCTGGCCTCTGTGGCCTTGATGGAAGATGGCCGCCACCACAGCTCGCATGAGGCACTGCTGGCCTCTGTTGATCTCCCCCTGCAGGCCTTTGCAAAGTGGCCTTTCTTCAGGCAGCTCGAGCAGGTCGCATTTCTGGCTGGGCAGCGCGCCCTCGGGTTTTTCGCCTGGCCGCAGAAGAAGCAGCCGGCGGCCCGATCGCGGGGGTCCGATGTCGCAGCCGGTGCCGGGGGTGGCGGTCCCGATCGGGTCCGGGACGCCGAAGCTGAGGTAGGTCCTGGGGGGGTGCTGCTGGGGGTATTGCGGTCGGGGTCGGTCCCGAGTCCCAGGGTCGCAAATTACAGTACCTGGAATATGCCTCGAGGTCCCGATGGGGCACTTCTAGGGAGCGAGCGAGGGCTGCAGCTTTGTCCAGGTCGAGGTCCTTTGCTTCAAGCAGTCTTTGCCGTGAGTAGTCGGACCGCAGGCCTTTCACGAAGGCATCGCGGACATTGTCTTCTGTATTTTCTGCCGCCGTTACCGCTTTAAAGTTACAGTCCCTGCTGAGTGCTTGTAGCGCCTGTAAAAATTCATCTACAGACTCTCCTGGCTGTTGCGGGCGGGATCTTAGGAGGTGTCTGGCATACATGGAATTTACCGGGCTCTGGTACTGTCATTTCAGCTGGTTGATGGCGACCGCATATGTTTTAAGGTCCCGGATGAGTGCGAATACTTTAGGGCTCACTTGGGCGGTCAGAACACTTAGCTTGGATTTCTGAGGCACGCCGGATTCTCTCAGATAGGACTCGAAACAGCTCAGCCAGTGTTCGAAGTCGAGGGCTGAGTTTGCTGCCTGTGGGTTTAGATCCAGGTACGGTGGTCGGAGGGCTCGCAGCCAAGCCGGCTGCTGTGGCTGTTGTAGCTGGGCGTCTGGCTGGTCGTTTGGCTGCTCGTCTGGCTGCTCATTTGGCTGCTCAAGTAACGACATTTTAAAATTTAGCCAATAAAATTGATATACCTATCAATTTATCCAATGAAAAGCGACGAGTTAAGAAAGTAACTATAGGTTTTTATTGGCTAAATAACAGAGCCCACCCTCGTGGGTGATCGGATCCAACAAGGAGGAATACCAGCCAGTCGACCACCTTTATGCCTGGGCAGGTAGGTGGAGCCGTGGGCGGAGTCAGCAGTGGTCAGCCCAGGTGTAACAGTGTGACAAGAGGCGACCTCGTATAGTGATACAACAGTGTGAACAGTGATAACCATAGAGTAACGATATAACAGTGATAACTATAGTGTAACGATAGTGAACGATAAAAGTGGTTTACCACACAGAATACACCATGACGATTGTCCATAACAGGAAGAAATTCCCCGAGATAACAAACAGCAAAATAATGGATTTCCTTCGGCTCTCCATCTCTGGGTATTTTGGACTCTCCCCGCTACTGTGACCCCGGAGTCTCCTGCGGGCTCTGCTGGCCACTTAGCTGTGTCTGACGGTTAAAGTGTTGAACGGCAGAATCAGAACAAATGGAACACAAGGGGTTAGAATATAATGAAGAAGTTCGATTGTTGCCCAGACCCGTGAAAACATTAATTCCAATTTTGCAAAACAAAACCAACGAGTGTTCGTAAGCCCATATTTACCAGTTAACATAAAATACCAGGTGATATCCTTGAAACAGCTCAGAACAGTCACTGTTCCTAAAACTAAAGCTGATGTTTTCTCGGTGCAATATTTATTTTTCAGCCACTGGTAACAAATGGCCACAAATCGATCAAAGGTGAAATTGACGGTGAACCAGACAGAACTGTCTGTGGCTGTATAAATCAGGACGGCGTGTATATTACACACGGGTATAGACGGCACAAAATAATAAAGCTTTTCCTTATAAACAATCGGAATGTGCCTCAATATCAGATCAAGGATAACGACCAGTAGATCCGCCGCTGCCATGGCCACCAGGTAGCGAGTGACACATTTGGAGAGACTGCACTTTCCCCGAGACAGGATCACAATCGTCACCAAGTTTACTGTGAGGAAGGGAAACTAAGAGGAAAACTTAAATCACGCTGGGAGCAAACGCAGCAGTTTGGTGGAATCCGGTGTGAAATCTCTATCTCATTAAAGATAGGCAAAGATATAACCGAATTCTATTATCAATCTTTAGCTGAATACAGGGATTATTGTAAAATTAATTCAGCGATAAATGAAATGGAATATGTACAACATGAAAATTACAGATGTTTGATCGATGAGAGGTTAAATGCTGGTTCAACCTTCAACCCAACAGACAAAAGCACCGCCCGAGGTACCAGGGATACAAAGGACCAGAGCCTCTCAGGAAGCCTTCGTGTCCCAGGTTCAGTCAGCCTTTGGAGCGGTGCAATTCACCTCCGTGCCTGTGTTAGCGAGGGGGAAAATCCCGCTTGGCTTCCTGCTCCTGGTTAGAATATCCATTATATTTAGAACTGAAAATGATTGCAGCAGCAAGATACAGAAACATCATCCCTTGGCATGCAATAATTACAGGCAATTATGTTTACAATGAACGGATGTAATATGCAAATGCTAATAAAATACATAGAAGTGCACTGCAGTTATAAAGATAACTGGACGGCACAATGAGTTTTGAATATTTAGTTTTCTGCAGTATTTTGAAATACATAAATTTCAGCCTATTGAAAGGAAGATTTTCCAATTTACAGTTCAACGAATGGACTCTGGTTTAAAATAAACAGTTATCATTGACCAGGTAATGATGCATTAAATGTGTTTATTAGCAGCCAAGACAGACGATTATCCCAGAGGCAAAGTGCTGCTGTTTGGTTTTGTTAAGTATCTGAACACAAATGGAAGATAAGTATCCTTTTACCTTTTCACCTGTTGGTTCCCAACTTGTGTACAGAATATTACGCGAGGAATATCCGAGGATTCCTTCACCCTCATTACTTCAGTTATTATCAGCTGCGATTGGTTATCCTGGAGTGCAGCAGGAGGCAATAGAGAATCAATCTGGGTCTCATTGAGAGATCTACTGGACTGTGACAGGGGGGCATTGGATCCAAAGGCAAATTCAAAGAAAAATTGGAAATAAATATATTGATAGCTGGCGGAATTAAAATTTTGCAAGAATGTAAATTATACTCGGAATCCTATTCTATCCACCAGAAGCAGTGCCAGAAATGCAGAACTGGAGATAGTGAGAAATGAGACACTGACTGGAACTGAATGATAAGCGGATATTTTAGACATTTAAAGATGTGTATGTGATCTGCCAGGATTTGTTCCTGTGACTTTGTGTAATTAAACATACCGAGCATTAGGTGAAAACAAAAGCAAAATACTGCAGATGCATAAAATACTAAATGAAAACAGAAAATGTTGGAAATATTCAGCAGCTCAGGCAGCATCTGTGGAGAGAAACAGAGTTAACGTGTTAGGTCGATGATCTTTCAATATTCGGTGAAACAAATCCTAAACCAAGAAAACACTCTTCTGATCTGTTACAAATGTTCAGTGTGGATAGCAATAAGAAATACATAATTTAAAGGGTCTCGCCCGGTATCATTGCTTGAGTTGAAATTAGAGTGATTGAAGCTTATCATGCACAGAATAAATGGCCGACAGCAGCGCAGATGGGATAACGAATGGCAAGGAGAATAATAGAGTTAGGCATCATTTTCAGAATTAGTAACAGGATACAGACAATTACCAGGGACTCCAACAACAGCGAGGAAAGGATAGGAGGGAATTAATTTCAAGACCATTAATGCAGATAGAAACGATTGAACGTATTTTTATATAACAACCCAATCGTTAACAATCGTGCAACAAGTTGAAAGACAAAATACCATTAATAATTGAGTCTTCCACGTTAAATAGAAATAATAATATTGCAGTGTAATATGGTTTATAGAATTAATCACTGGATATAGATACTTATTCGGAACACCAACAGCAGTGAGGAGCAGATAGTAAATACTTTGTATGTCACAAAATATTTCCATTAACCACAATTGTTCATGATAATTATCTGGAAGTAGTGGGGCGGGGGTCACAACCATGATTTCACTTCTGTGATTTGCGGCTGGTATCTTTGCTGGAGGCAACTCGCTGATGGTGTGAGGTGACACAGTGAAGGGAGCTCCTTATCTAGAGCAGAGAGAAATCCCCCAAATGACATCATTAGGCACCACTGAAACTGACATTAATTACTGTCATTGATCAACCCGACTCATTGAACCACTGTCACAAAAACACTTTACTGCATCACACTCTAGCTCACCTTATTGTTCACAGTTTTAAATTAAAGGTGAGCGAATGTGAAATCTTTCACACGCCCATCAAATGCTGAGTACAGAATAGGGAGAACGGAGTTTCTCTTCCTGCATTGAACTAAAATTGAGAACAAAAGACGAGAAAGTCACAGAAAAATGGTATGAATAAAAGAAGAAAAAAGCTGTATTGTCCCAAACTTGTTCTCTGATTTGTTCCATTCCAGGCCGTCAGGGTAAAATCATTCACCATAAATGAATGTGCATAAACGGCAGGATCGTACAAATGATCTCAGTGATGGAACGATGGGACTTGCCTTCACGACACTGCTCCTGCTCAGTCCAGGAATTTCAATCCCTGGGCCGCCTAGAGTACACTGCTCCTGCTTCAGTCCGGGAAATCGAATCACTGGGCCGCTTATATTAAACTTACCGGCCTCAAACTGCAATTTCAATCACTGGGTCGCCGAGATTAAACTGCTCGTGCATCAGTCCAGGCATTTCAATCCATGGCCGCATAGATTACACTGCTCCCGCTTCAGTTCAGGAAATCCAATACCTGGGCCTTATATATTACACTGCTCAGGCCTCAGTTCCGGAATTTCAATCCCTGGGCCGCCTAGATTACACTGCTCCTGCCTCAGTTCAGGAAATCCAATCCCTGGGCTGTTTATATTACAATGCTCAGGCCTTAGTCCAGGAATTTCAATCCCTGGGCTGCCTAGGTTACACTGCCCCTGCCTCAGTCTAGAAATGTCAATCCCTGGGCCGCCTAGAATACACAGCTCCGGCCTCAATCAAGGCATCTCTGCTGCCTGAATCTAGAACAAGAATTGCCTTAACCAGTCAAACATGTCACGGTGCATTACCGAGGGGAAGAATAAATGAAAGCACCAAAGGATTAATACCAAGGAATCAAAGGACAACCCTTAAAATATTAATCACTGAGAGAGATCATTGAATCATAATATCATAGAATGGTTAATAATAAAAAGGAGGGCATTTGGCCCGACGAGCCTGTTCCAGATCTCTGCAAGAACACTTCAGGTGGTTCCACTACCCCAACCTTTCCCAGTATCCCTGCATTTTTATCCTTTCAGGGGTCTATCGAATCCCCTTCAGAAAGGCACGATTGAAATTGTTTCAAGACCCTTTCAGGCAATGCATTCCAGAGCCTAACCACGCCCTGCATATAGAAGGTTTGTCCTCATGTTACGTTTGGTTCTTCTGCCAATCAGCTTTAATCTGTTTATTTTGCTTATTGACCTTTCCAGCAATAGGAATAGTATCTTTCTATGCACTTAACATAAAATAAGAACATAAGAAATAGGAGCAGGCCTAGGCCATTTGGAACTACGGGCCGGCTCCGCCATTCAATAATGTCATGGCTAATCTTCTAACTCATCTTCACTTTCCTGAACTATCCCGATATCCCTTGGTTCCCATAAAATTCAAAAATCATTCTTTCTCTGTCTTGAATATACTCAATGATTGAGCCGCCACAGCCCTCTGCTGTAGCGAAATCCAAAGCACCACCACCCTCTGAGTGAAGAAATGTCTCCTTAGCTCATTCCTAAATGGCTGACCCCATATTCTCAGACTGTGACCCCTGGTTCCAGAATAGCTAGCCAGGGGAAATATCATGCTGTCGAACCCTGTAAGAATTTTGTACGTTTCAATGAGGTCAACTCTCATTCTTCTAACTACTAGAGGATACAGGACTAGTCCACACAATCTCTCCGCAGAAGACAATACCCTCATCCAAGGAACCAGTCTGGTGATCCTTCGTTGCACTCCCTCTATGGCAAGCATATTCTTCCTTAGGTAAGGAGAACAAAACTGTACATAATACTCCAGGTGTGGTCTCAACAGGGCCCTATATAATTGCAGAAAAACCTCTGTACTCTTATACTCAAATCTTCTTGCAGTGAACGCCAGCATACCATTTGTTTTCCTAATTGTTTGCTGTACGTGCAGGTTAACTTTCAGTGATTCCAGTACAAAGATAATCAGGTCCTTCTGAACACCAGCATTTCCTAATATCTCACCATTTAAAAAATGCACTACATTTCTATTTTTCCTACCAATGTGGGTAACTTCACATTTCTCTGCATTATATTCCATTTGCCATGTTCTTGCCCACTCACTTAGGCTGTCTATAACCACTTGCAGCCTTCTTGCATCCTCCTCACTACTTACATTCCCACACAGCTCTGTATCATTAGCAAACCTGGTTATATTACATTTGGTCCCCTCATCCAAATCATTGATATAGATTGTGACCAGCTGAGGCCCAAGCATTGATCCTTCCGCACACCACTAGTTACAGCCTGCCAACCCGATAATGGCCCATTTTTCCCTACTCTCTCTTTTCTGTCTGCTAACCAATCCTCAGTCCATGCTAATATATTACCCACAATCCCATGAGCCTAATTTTATTAAAAAACCTCTCGTGTGGCAGCTTATCGAATGCCTTCTGGAAATCCAAATTGACCAAATCCACTGGTTCCCCCTTTTTTATTCGCAAAAAAACTAACAGGTTTGTCATACCCGATTTCGCTGTCATAAATCCGTGTTCACTTTGCCCAAAACTATTATTATGTTCTAACTGCCCTGTTACCACGTCCTTAATAATAGATTCTAGCATTTTCCCTACTACGGATGTCAGGGGATCTGGACTGTATTTCCCTATTTTCTCTCTCCCTCCTTTTGTAAATAGTGGGGTTACATTTGCAACATTCCAATCTGCGGGAACCGTTCTTGCATCTATGAAATGTTGTTAAATGACAAACAAAGCATCCTCTATTTCCATAGCAAACTCTTTGAACCACTACGATGTAGGCCATCTGGTCCAGGGTATTTTTATTGGCTTTCAGTCCCATTAATTTCTCTTTTACTACTTTTCCACTGATACAAATATCTTTCAGCTCCTCATTTACGCCAATCCCTTGATTGGCTACTATTTCTGCAAAAAAATGTTTGTTTTCTTCCGTGAAGACAGACACAATATAATTTTTTAATTTCTTTGCAATTTCCTTATTCCCCATTATTATTTCTATTCTCTCATCCTGTAAGTGACCCACACTTACTTTTGCTAATCTTTCCCTTTTTACATACCTATAGAAGCTTTCACATTTGTTTATGTCTCTCGCCAGTTTACTCTCATTTTCTACCTTACCATTCCTTCTCAATTTCTTGGTCCCGTTTTGCTGAATTCTAAAATACTCCCAAACCTCAGGATTTCTATTCGTTGTGGCAGCTCCATAAAAATCTTCCTTGCTTATAATAGTATCTTTAATACTCTTGTTCGACACGGTTGGACCACTTTTCCTGTGGGGTTTTTGTGTCTTAAAGACATGTATATTTGTTGTAAATTACGTAATAATTCTTTAAATGATAGTCATTGCTCGTCAACCATCACACCTTTTCAGGTAGTTTCCCAATGTATCTTAACAAACTCGCTCCTCATAACTATTTGCTTTGCTTTGTCAGATTTAAGACCCTAGTTTCGGATTCAGCTCAGTCACTTGCAAACTCAATAAAGAATTCTATCATATGTTGGTCACTCATCCCTAAAGTCCCCTTTAATACAAGCATATTAATTAACCCTTTCCCGTTGCAAAATACTAGCTCTAAAATGATATCTACCGTAGTTGGTTCCACAACATACTGATGTAGAAATCTATCTTACGCTGCCTAGACCCCTCTGAGTTTGAACATCTCTATCAAATCCCCTCTCAACCGTTTCTGCTCTAAGGAGATTAACCCCAGCTTCTCCAATTCTATCCACGTAACTGAATTTCCTCATCACTGGAACCCTCATCCCTGGAACCATTCTTGTAAATCTTTTCAGAACCCTCTCTAATGCCTTCACAATCTTCCTAAAGTGTGGTGCCCAGAATTGGAAACAATTCTCAGTTGAGGCCGGACCAGTGGTTAATAAAGCTTCAACACAACCTCCTTGCTTGTGTACTCTATGCCTCTATTTAATGAAGCCCAGGATCCCGTATGCTTTTTCAAACGATTTCTCAACCCATCCTGCCACCATGAACGATTTATCAACATATACCCCCAGGTCTCTCTGTTCATCCACCCCATTTATAAGCGTACTTTTTTCATTGATATTGCATTTCCTCATTCTTCCGAACAAAATGTATCACTTTCCACTTTTCCACGTTTAATTTAATCTGCCAACTCTCTGCCTTTCCCAACAGCCTTTCAATCTCCACTTTAGGCTATCACTATCCTCCTCACTGTTCTCTATACCTCCAAGTTTTGCGTCATCTGCAAATTTTTAAATTGTGCCCCGTGCACCCAAGTCCATGTCATTAATATATATCATGAAAAGCAGTGGTCCCAGTATCGACAACTGGGGAACAATCCGATAAACAAACGTTCACCAGTGCTCTCTGCACCCTGTCACTTAGCCAATTTGGTATTAATGCTGCCACTTTTCCTTTAATTGCATGAGTTTCAACTTTGCTGTCAAGCTAATTACGTGGCACTTTATCAAACGTAATTTGGAAGTCTATGATCACCACATCAAACGCATTGCCCTCATCAACCCTCTCTGTTACCTCATCAAAACACACAATAAAGTTAGGTAAACACGATATGACTTTGACAAATCCATGCTGGATTTCATTAATTAATCCACACTTGTCCAAGTGACTGTTAATTTAGTGAGAGGAAATCCTATTAAAAATTTGCTAAAGTGCCTGAACAGCAATAAGCACAGTGTCCAGTCTGTAACAGGAGACACTGGGCCCGAAATTGGAGTCAGATGCTTCCCGCAGGCGCAACCCCCTGTCCTGCAATTACATAGTGCGCCTGCCATTGTGCTGTGGGCACACATGTGATTCCAATCCTGGGCCTGCTCCAGCTGCCAGTGTGCGGTGCTCATGTATCCCAGGGGCGCAGTTAGTTTGCAGCTCCACGTGGGCCTTGGGGAGCCAAGCGGATCAGGGAATCTCCTTTCATTGATTTGACAGGAAGACAGAGATCTGAAACAAAACATAATTAAAACTTCAAATAAATTAAAATTAATAATCACATATTTAAAATAACTATAAATTACATAAATACATTGTTAAAAAAAAAGTTTGAAATATTTAATGAAAGTCTATAAAGGGGGTAAAAATAAATGTTTCTTTATTTAATGTAGTTTAAAATGATAAACCTTTGGAAAAATTGTTTAATTTTACTTAATTACCCTCTTACCTTGTTAAAGGCAAGTGTTGTGCCTGCTTTTTCCACGTGCAGCTGCTAAAGGCTTACCCGCTCGGAGAAACCTGTAAAAACATCGGAAGTTCCAGGTCTATGCGCTGCCTCTCTGGTGCATGCCTTTGACCACCAAACTGATTCATTCAAGAGAACGGATGTTGCGGTTTCCAGTGCATGTGCAGTGCATTCACGAAACTGGAACTTCCATTGGCCTTATGGGTGAGTACACAACACGTACTCACCCGTGGGGACCCGAATTTCTAGCCCTGTACAGTGTCCGTATCATACATTGCGAGAAACTAGACATAGTAGAGATTACTGAGATATGGTGCAGAGAAATCAGGACAATGATTTAAACTTTGCAGGGTGTTATATATTTAGAAAAGCTAGAGAGGTAAAAAGGGGAGGTGGTGTAGCTGCTCATATAAGATAAAATAATGGCAGTAGAAAAAAGTGTTGCAAGACAAAAATGGAATTCATATGGAAACATAAAAAAAGATAAAAAAGAATCAATCACACCAGTAGCCGGAGTCTACAGACCACATAATAGTGGAAGTGAGGTGGAGGAAGAAATATGCATAAAAATTATGGAAATGAGTAAAACACATAGACTAATAATCATGGGGGATTTCAAATGCCCCGATAATAATTGGATAAAAGAGGTAGGTAAAGGGGCTAAGGGAATGGAGTTACTAACATGTGTACAGGACAACTTTCTTCCCAATATGTATGAAGTCGAACAAGGGAGGATTCGCTACTGGATCTAGTAATGGGGAATGAACAAGATCAGGTAAGAGAAGAAAAGGTTGTGGAACATATGGGCAATAGTGACATAATAAAATATGCTTTAAGATGATATTTGAGAAAGAAAAAAATTGACGAAAACCAGGTTAATAGATTGGAGAAAAGCTGATTTTGAGGGCTGAGAATAGAACCTGGGAAAAAAACGGCAACAATATTGGCAAAGAACAATGTAGAATAGCAATGGGAAACATTTAAAATGGTGTTCAACAGAGTGCAGGAAAAAATACATTCCGCTAAAGGAAGGAACAAGCTGAACAATAATTAGACTCCATGTATGAATAAAGACATAATGGAATAATTAAGGGTAAGGAAAAATGCATGCATTAAGTACATAGGCAACAGCGGAGTGTATGATAAGAGAGAATACGATAAGATTAGGAGAAATGTCAGAAATAAACCAATTAGGGAGGCAAAGAGGAACTATGAAGTTACATTTTGATGGAACATAAAACAAAATAGTAAAATATATTATAAGCACAACAAAAAAAAGTAAGTTTGGGACGGGAATAGTATCATTAAGTGATAGCCAGGATAATACCATAGGTAACGACAGAGAGATGGCAGAAATATCAAATAATTATTTTGTTTCAGTAATTGCCATGGAGATAGAACAGGTGGACATGACATTGGACGATGTGGTTAGTAATGAGATTAGAGCATTTAAAAAATAAGTGGATATGTTCAATAAATTAATCTAACTCAAAGATAAAAAAACAGGATTTTATTCAAGTGTTTTAAATGAATCTGGGGAAGAGATAGCAGATGCATTACTGTGCATATTTAATAATTCATTAGAGAAAGGTGAAGTGCCAGAGGACTGGTGGACAGCTAAGTTTTTTCCAATATTTAAGAAAGGGGTAGAACATGTCCAGAGAATTATTTATCAGTCAGCACCAAATCAGTGGTAGGAGAAATAATGGAATCCCTACTAACGGAGAACAAAAGAACATTAAGAAACCAAAAATATATTAATGAGTAATCAATATGGATTTCAGAAGGGGAAGTCATGCTTGACTACTTTACTCAATTTTTTGAAGAGCTAACAGAGAGAGCTGACAATGGTAAATCGGTAGATGTCATTTATCTGGATTTTCAAATGGCCTTCAATAAGATACCCCATAATGGACTGAAGAACAAGGTCAGAGAATGCGGATACAGGGGAGAAGTACCTAAATGGATTGCAGGCTAGCTTCAGGACAGAAAGCAGAGAGCAGGAGTAAAGGTTGGCTATTCACAGTGGCAGCAGCTGGGCAGTGGTGTTCCACAAGGATCCGGGCTGGGACCATTGCTGTTCACAATTTAAATTAACGATCTATGCATAGGATTCAAAAACTTAATTTCTGAATTTGCGAATGACACCAAATTGGGGCGGATTATCAATACTGATGGGGAATGCAACCATTTACAGGAGGACATTCATAGACTTGTAGAATGGGCATATAATTGGCAAAAGAAATTCAACAGAGATACATGTGAGGTATTACATTTTGGCAGGAAGAATAGTGAGGTCACTTATTACTTGTAGGGTGCGAGCCGAGGTGGGGTAGAAGAACAAATGGTTCTCGGTGTACATATACACAAATCAGTAAATGTTGCAACACAGTTTAGTAACTCCATACAAAATTGTCAATCCAAGCAACAGAGTTTATTTCTGGAGGGATAGAATTGAAAATTAGAGAAGTTTTGCTAAACCGGTATCAAACGTTCTTTAGTCCACACTTAGAGTACTGCGTAGAGTTCTCGTCGCCATATTAAGAAAATGAATATAGAGACACTGGAGAAGGTGCAGAGAAGATTTACAAAGATGATACCAGAAATGCGAGGGATACATATCAGGAAAGTGTGAACAGGCTGGGTCTCTTTTCTCTTGAAAAATGAAGGCTGAGGAGTGACCTATTAAAGTTATTGCAGAGTGCATACAGATAGAATATTTCTAGTTGTGGGGAGGAACATAACTCGAGACCATCAATATAAGGAAATCACCAAGAAATACAATAGGGAATTCAGGAAAAAAGTCTTTACACAAAGAGTGGTGAGAATGTGGAATTCGCTACCATAGGAAGTGATTGAATCACATAGTATAGATGCATTTAAGGGGAGGCTGGATAGCATATGAGAGAAAATGAAATAGAAGGTTATGATGATAAAATTAGATTAGGAAACACGGGAGGGAGCTCGAGTGGAGCATTACCGCTGACATGGACAGGTTGGACTGAATGGCCTGTTTCATTGCGATATGGCAAGCTTGCTGACGATTCATTGCTAGGTGGAAAAGTAAGATGTGAGTAGGAAACAAAGAGCCTTCAAAGGGATATAGACAGGTTAAGTGAGTGGGTATTAAGCTGGCAGATATAGTTTAACATCGGAATCATGATGTTATTCTCTTTGGTAGGAAGAATAGAAAAACATAATATGATCGATTTCTTCATTAAGAAGGAGAATGAAGTAGTTGACTCAGAGTCTAGTGTCCTCAATTTAAATAAAGGAAACTATGATGGTCTGAGGAGCGAGCTGGGTAGGATTGATTGGGGAATGGCACTCAAAGGGTTGACGGTGGATAGGCAATGGCAAACATTCAAAGAGCGAATGGATGAGCTACAGAATTTGTTCACCCAGTTTGGCATAAAAATAAAACAAAAAAGGTGACTCAACCTTGGCTAATCAGGGAAATTAGGGATAGCGTGAGATCCAAGGAGAGGACATATAAATTGGCCAGAAACAGCAATAATCCTGAGGATTGGGAACAGTTTAGGATTCAACAACGAAAGACAAAGGAATTAATTAAGAAAGGGAAAATAGAATATGAGAGTAAGCTTTCAGGGAACATAAAAATTGACTGTAAAAGCTTTAATAGATATGTGAAGAGAAATAGATTGGTGAAGTCAAGCGAAGGACCCTTGCAGTGAGAATTAGGGGAATTTATAATGGGGAACAAAGAAATGGCGAACCAACTAAATACATATTGTAGTCTGTCTTCACAAAGGAGGACACAATAACCTCCCAGAGATGCCAGGGAACATAGGGTATGATGAAAGGTTGCAACAGAAAGAAATCAGTATTTGTATGGAAATGGTGTTAGGAAAATTGACGGGACTGAAGGCCGATAAATCCCCAGGGCCTGATAATCTACATCCCAGGCTACTTAAGGAAGTGGCCCTAGAAATAGTAGATGCATTGCAGGTCATCTTTCAGGTCCATTATAAAAGATGTACTTGCAGAGCACTTGGAAAGCAGTGACAGGATCGGACAAAGTCAACCTGGATTTACAAAAGGTAAATCATGTTTGACTAATCTACTGGAATTTTTTGAAGATGTAACTGGTAAAATAGATAGGGGGAATCAGTGGATGTGTTTTATTTGGACTTTCAGAAAGCTTTCGATAAGGTCCCGCATAAGGGATTACCGTGCAAAATTAAGGCACATGCGATTGGGGGCAAGGTATTGACTTGGATAGAGAACTGGTTGGTGGACAGAAAGCAAAGAGTTGGAATAAACAGGTCGTTTTCCGAGTGGCAGGCAGTGACTAGTGGGGTACCGCAAGGATCGGTCCTAGGACCCCAGCTTTTCACAATATATATTAATGATCTGGACGAGGGAATTTGATGTAATATCTCCAAATTTGCAGACGACACAAAGCTGGGTGGGAGGGTATGCTGCGAGGAGGATGTCGTGAAACTCCAGTACGATTTGGACAGGTAGGGTGATTGGGCTGAAACATGGCAAATGCACTATAATGTGGATAAATGTGAGGGTATCCACTTTGGTGGCTAAAACAGGAAGGCAGATTATTATTTGAATGGCAATAGATTGGGAGAATGGTAAGTGCAAAGAGACCTGCGTGTTCTTGTGCACCAGTCGCTGAAGGTAAAAATGCAGGTGCAGCAGGTGGTTAAGAAGGCAAATGGTATGTTGGCCTTCATAGCAAGAGGGTTTGAGTACAGGAACAAGAATGTCTTGCTACAGTTGTACAGGGCCTTGGTGAGACCGCACCTTCAGTATTGTGTGCAGTTTTAGTCACCTTACCTTGTACGTTTAGTTCCCAGTCATGATTATCTTGCAGCCATGTTTCCATAATGGCCACTAGATCATACCCATGTGTAGTTATTCGTACCATCAACTCTTCAATTTTGTTACGAATGCTGCATGCATTTAGATAAAGAACTTTCAAATATGTTTTCTGACAATTTATTCCTGCTTTTACCCCTTTTACTACTTTACCTTTATTATGATAAATTCTGTCCCTTCCTGGCGAATCGAATAACTAGGGCTGAAGAGAGGGCTTTAAACTAATTATTGGGGGGAAGGTTTCAACAGAGCGAAAAATAATAGTGCAAGGCAGCAGTGGGGGGAATTACAAACCAGAGCGTGTCAGGAAGGGACAGAATATATAAAGTTAAAGGTAAAGTCGAGTTGACGGTACAAATAATTACACATGGGTATGGTCTACACAGGGTGCAAGCAACCTTAGATCTAGTCCTGTGCAACGAGACAGGATTAATTAAAAATGTCCTTGTAAAGGATCCCCTTGGAATGAGTGACCATAACATGGTTGAATTCCATATTCAATTAGAGGGTGAGAAGGTTTGATCTGCAAACAAGAGTGCTAAGCTTGAATAAAGGAGACTATGAAGGTATGAGAGCGGAATTGATTAGAGTGGATTGGGAAAATAGATTAAAGAGTAAGACGATACATGATCAGTGGTGTACATTTAAGGATTTATTTTACAACTTCCAAAAAATATATATTCCACTGAGAAGAAAAGGGTGTAAAAGAAAAGACAGCCATCCTTGGCTAAGTAAAGAAATTAAGGATGGCATTCGACTAAAAACAAGGGCATATAAGGTAGCCAAATCTAGTGGGAGGATCGAGGATTGGGAATAATTTAAGACAGCAAAAAATAACAAAAAGATTGATTAAGAAAGGGAAGGTAAATTATGAAAGTAAATTAGCAAAAAATATAAAAACAGATAGTAAGAGATTTTATACTTATATAAAAAGAAAAAGGGTGGCTAAATTAAATGTTGGTTCCTTAGAGGATGACACCGGTAAATTAATGGTGGGAAATATGGAGAAGGCAAAAACACTGAATGATTATTTCGTATCAGTCTTTACAGTAGAAGAAACTAAGAATATCCCAACACTGGACAAACAGGGGGCTATAGGGGAGGAGGAGCTAAACACGATCAAAATCACTAAGGAAGTGGTACTCGGTAAAATAATGGGACTCAAGGTGGATAAATCACCTGGACCTGATGGCTTACATCCTAGGGTCTTGAGGGAAGTGCCGGTAGGGATTGTGGATGCATTGGTAATAATTTTCCAAAATTCCCTGGACTCAGCAAAGGTCCCGGCAGACTGGAAAACTGCAAATGCAACGCCCTTATTTAAAAAGGGCAGTAGGCAGAAGGCTGGAATCTATAGACAGGTTAGCAAAACATCTGTGTTAGGTAAAATATCGGAGTCCATTATTAAGGAGACAGTAACAGGACATTTGGATAATCATAATTTAATAGGACAAAGGCAGCATAGTTTTATGAAGGGGAAGTCATGTTTGACAAATTTGCTGGAGTTCTTTGAGGAAGTAACATATAGGGTGATACTGGACCTAATTCTGGGTAATGTAGCCGGGCAAGTGGTGGAAGTGTCAGCAGGAGTGCATTTTGGCGACACTGACCATAATTCGGTGAGATTTAAGGTGGTCATGGAAAAAGACAAAGACGGCCCGGAAATAAGGGTTCTAAATTGCGGGAAGGCCGATTTTAATATGATAAGGCAGGATCTGGCCAAAGTGGACTGCGAGCAGCTACTTATAGGAAAATCCACATCAAGACAGTGGGAGACTTTCAGAAGGGAAATAGAGAGAGTACAACGCCAACATGTTCCTGTAAAGGTCAAGGGTGGGACCAACAAGCAAAGGGAACCTTGGATGACAAGGGATATACAAAAATGCATTAGAAATAAAAGGGGGGCTTTTGGCAGTTGCAAAAGACTAAAGACGGAAGAAGCCCTAGAGGAGTATAAAAAGTGCAGGGGCATAATTAAAAAAGAAATTAGGAGGGCGAGGAAGGGGCCATGAAATAACACTGGTGAGCAAAATAAAGGAAAATCCTAAGATGTTTTATAAGTATATTAAGGGCAAGAGGATAACCAGGGAAAGGGTAGGGCCCATTAGGGACCAAAGTGGCAATCTGTGTGTAGAGCCAGATGATGTAGGCGGGGTTTTTAATGAATTTTTTGCATCTGTGTTCACTATGGAGAGAGACGATGCAGACATAGAAATCGGGCAAGGGGACTGTGACATACTTGAACATATTAGCATCGAGAGGGAGGAGGTGCTAGCGGTTTTAGCAGGCCAAAAAGTGGATAAATCCCCAGGCCCTGACGAGATGTATCCCAGGCTGCTGTGGGAGGCAAAGGAGGAGATTGCAGGGGCTCTGACACAAATTTTCAGAACCTCTCTGGCCACTGTGGATGTACCAGAGGACTGGTGAACAGCTAACGTAGTACCATTATTGAAGAAGGGTAGCAGGGATAAACCAGGGAATTACAGGCCAGTGAGCCTAACATCTGTGGTTGGGAAATTATTGGAAAAAATTCTAAGGGACAAAATTAGTCTCCACTTGGAGAGGCAAGGATTAATCGGGGATAGTCAGCATGGCTTTGTCAAGGGTAAATCATGTCTGACAAATCTGACTGAATTTTTCGAGGGGGTGACTGGGGGGGTGGATGAGGGAAATGCTGTGGATGTGGTTTATATGGACTTCAGTAAAGCTTTTGTCAAAGTCCCGCATAGGAGACTGGTCAAGAAGGTAAGAGCCCATTGGATCCAGCTTGCCTTGGCGCATTGGATCCTAAACTGGCTGAGTGGCAGGAGTCAGAGGGTGATGGTCGAAGGATGCTTTTGTGACTGGAAGCCTGTGTCCAGTGGGGTACCTCAGGGATCGGTGCTGGGTCCCTTGTTGTTTGTGATCTACATAAATGATTTGGATGAGAATGTAAAAGGTATGATCAGTAAGTTCGCAGATGACACGAAAATTGGTGGGGTGGTAAATTGCGAGGAGGAAAGCCTCAGGCTACAGGACGATATAAACGGGTTGGTCAGATGGGCGAAAAAGTGGCAAATGGAATTTAACCCTGAAAAGTGCGAGGTGATGCATTTTGGACGGACAAATAAGGCAAGGGAATAAACAATGAGTGGTAGGACCCGAGGAAGTACAGAGGGTCAGAGGGAACTTGGTGTACATGTACATAGATCTCTGAAGGCAGCGGAACAGGTAGATAAGGTGGTTAAAAAGGCATATGGGATACTTGCCTTCATTAGCCGAGGCATAGAAAATAAGAGCAGGGAGGTTATGATGGAGCTGGACAAAACGCGGGTGAGGCCACAGCTGGAGTACTGTGTGCAGTTCTGGTCGCCTCACTATAGGAAGGATGTGATTGCTTTGGAGAGGATGCGGAGAAGATTCACCAGGATGTTACCTGGGATGGATCGCCTCAGCTATGAAGAAAGACTAAATAGGCTGGGGTTGTTTTCCTTGGATCAAAGAAGGCTGAGGGGGGACCTGATTGAGGTGTACAAAATGATGAGCGGCATAGATAGGGTAGATAAAGAGGAACTTTTCCCCTTAGTAGGGGGGTCATTAACAAGGGGACATACATTCAGGGAAAGGGGCAGGAGGTTTAGAGGGGATTTGAGGAGGAACTTTTTCACCCAGAGGGTGGTTGGAATCTGGAACTCACTGCCTGAAAGGGTGGTAGAGGCAGGAACCCTCACAGCATTCAAGAAGCATTTGGATGAGCGCTTGAAATGCCATTGCATTTGGCTATGGACCAAATGCTGGAAGACGGGATTAGACTGGACAGGGATGGATGGGCGGCGCAGACACGATGGGCCGAAGGGCCTCCTTCTGTGCTGTAAAACTCTATGACTCTATGACTCTATGAGGGTGGATAAAGGGGAACCAGTGGACGTAGTGTATTTAGACTCCCAAAAGGCATTTGATAAGGTGCCACACAAAAGATTATTGCTTAAGATAAAAAAACACGGAATTTGTGGTAATATTCTGGCATGGATAGAGGATTGGCTATCTAACAGAAGGCAGAGAGTTCGGATAAATGGTTCATTCTCGGACTGGCAATCAGCAACTAGTGGTGTTCCACAGCGGTCAGTGCTGGGTCCCCAACTCTTTACAATCAATATTAACGATTTGGAGGAGGGGACCGAGTGTAACAGATCAAAGTTTGCAGATGATACTTAGATGGGAGGGAAAGTAGTGAGTGAGGAGGACATAAATAACCTGCAAGGGGACATAGACAGGCTAAGTGGTGGGCAGAGATTTGGCAGATGGAATACAATAATGGAAAGTGTGAGGTTATGAACTTTGGCAGGAAAAATCTTAATGGCAAGAAACTGGAAAGTACTGAAGTACAAAGGGATCTGGAAGTCTTGGTGCACGAAACTGAAAAGTTTAGTATGCAGGTGCAGCAAGTGATTAAGAAGGCCAATGGAATGTTGGCCTTCATTGCTAGGGGGATAGAATATAAAAATAGGGAGTTATTGCTTCAGTTGTGCAAGGTATTGGTGAGACCGCACCTGGAATACTGCATACAGTTTTGGTGCCCATACTTAAGAAAAGACATACTTGCTCTCGCGTCAGTACAAAGAAGGTTTACTCGGTTAATCCCGGGGATGAGGGGATGGACATATGAGGAGAGGTTGATTAGATTGGGACTCTACTCATTGGAGTTCAGAAGAATGAGAGGCGATCTTATTGAAACATATAAGATTGTGAAGGGGTTGGATCGGGTGGTTGCGGGGAGGATGTTCCCGATGATGGGTGAAACTAGAACTAGGGGGCATAGTCTTAGAATAAGGGGCTGCTCTTTCAAAACTGAGATGAGGAGGAACTACTTCACTCAGAGGGTGGTAGGTCCATGTAATATGCTGCCCCAAAAAGCTGTAGAAGCTACATCATTACATAAATTTAAAACAGAAATAGACAGTTTCCTAGAAGTAATGGGAATAAAGGGTTATGGTGAGCAGGCAGGAATTTGGACATGAGTCTAGGTTCGGATCGGTCATGGCCCTGTGGGTAGTGGAGCGGGCCCAGGGTCCATGTAGTCTGATCCTGCTCCTGTTTCGTGTGCCTAATTCTGTTAGATTCAGGAGAAGGTTCTGTGAGAGTAGATTGGCGGTTAGGATCAGATCAGCCATGATTTTTTGAATGGAGGAGCAGGCTCGAGGGGCCGATTGGCCTACTCCTGCTCCTATTTCATATGTTCTTATGTTCTTATGATCTGGTGGCCATTACGGAGACATGGCTGCAGGGTGACCATGACTGTGAACTTCACATCCAGGGGTATTTGACTATTAGGAAGGACAGACAGGAAGGAAATGGAGGTGGGGTGGCTGTGTTAATAAAGGATGGAATGACTGCAATAGTGAGAAATGAAATTGGGTCAAAGGGTCAGGATAGTGAAACGGTTTGGGTGGAGATAAGGAATATTATGGGGAAAAAGTCACTCGTGGGTGTAGTCTATAGGCCTCCTAACAGTTGCATCTCTATTGGTCGGAGTATTAATCAGGAAATAGTTGGGGCTTGTAATAAGGGAAGAGCTATAATCTTGGGAGATTTTATCTTTCATATTGACTGGACAATTCAAATTGTCCGGGCAGCCTTGATGAAGAGTTCATAGAGTGCATTAGGGACAGGTTCCTTGAGCAGTATGTTACTGAACCAACCAATGGGCAGGCAATCTTAGATCTGGGCCTGTGTACTGATGCAGGATTAATAAAAATGTCCTAGTAAAGGATCCCCTTGGAATGAGTGACCATAACATGGTTGAATTCCAAATTCAGTTGGAAGGTGAGAGAGTTGGATTTCAAACCAGCGTACTAAGCTTAAATAAAGGAAACTATGAAGTGGACTGGGAAAACAGATTAAGGTGTAAGACGTTACATGAGCAGTGGTGTACATTCAAGGAGATATTTCACAACATTGAAGAAAAATATATTCCATTGAGGAAAAAGGGGCATAAAAGAAAAGACAGCCATGCGTGGCTGAGTAAATTAATAAAGGTAGTATCCGACTGAATGCAAGGGCATATAAAGTATCCAAATCTAGAGGGAGGAGAAAAGATTGGGAAGCATCTAAAAGCCAGCAAAGAGTAACTAAAAGATTAATTAAGGAAGGGAAGATAAATTATGAAAGTAAACAAGCAAAAAATATAAAAACAGATAGCAAGAGTTTCTACAGTTATATAAAAAGAAAAAGGGTGGCTAAAGTAAATGTTGGTCCCTTAGAGGACGAGACCGGGAAATTAGTGGTGGGGAACATGGAGATGGCAGAAACGCTGAACAAATATTTTGTATCAGTCTTTCCAGCAGAGGATACTAAAAATATCCCAACAGTGGACAAAGAGGGGGCTATAGGAGGGGAGGAGCTACACACGATTAAAATCACTAAGGAGATGGTACTCGGTAAGATAATGGGCCTTAAGGCGGATAAATCCCCTGGACCTGATGGCTTACATCCTAGGGTGTTGAGAGAATAACGGTAGGGATTGCATTGGTGGTAATTTTCCCAAACTCCCTGGTTTCAGGAAAGGTCCCAGCAGCTTGGAAAACTGCTAATGTATCGCCCTGATTTAAAAAGGGAGGTAGACAAAAGGCTGGAAACTATAGACCAGTTAGCCTAACATCTGTGGCTGGTAAAATGTTGGAGTACATTATTAAGGAAGCAGTAACAGGACATTTGGATAAGCATAATTTAATCGGACAGAGTCAGCATGGTTTTATGAAGGGGGAGGCATGTTTGACAAATTTGCTCGAATTCATTGAGGATCTAACAAACAGTGTGGATAAAGGGGAACCAGTGAATGTGGTGTATTTGGACTTCCAAAAGGCATTTGATAAGGTGCCACACGAAAGGTTACTGCACAAGTTAAAAAATCACGGGATGGGGGTAATATACTGACATGGGTGGAAGATTGGCTATCTAAAAGAAAACAGAGAGTTGGGATAAGTGGTTCATTCTCGGGTTGGCAATCAGTAACTAGTGGTGTTCCACAGTGGTCAGTGCTGGGACCCAAACTCTTTACAAACTATATTAAAGATTTGGAGGAGGGGACCAGGTGAAACATATCCAAGTTTGCCGACTATACAAAGATGTGAGGGAAAGCAGTGAGTGAGGAGGGTATAAAAAACCTGCAAAACGACATAGACAGACTGATTGAGTGGGCAGAAATTTGGCAGATGGAACATAATGTTGGAAAGTGTGAGGTTATGCACTTATGCACTTAAGTGTGAGGTTATGCAAAAAATGAAAGAGCAAATTATTATCCAAATGAAGAGAAACAGCAAAGTGCTACAGTACAAAGGGATCTGGGGGTCCTGGTACATGAAACACAGAAGGTTGGTATGCAGGTACAGCAGGTGATCAGGAAGGCCAAAGGAATCTTGACTTGTATTGCAAGTGGGATGGAGTATAAAAGCAGGGAAGTCCTGCTTCAGTTATACAGGGTACTGGTGAGGCCACACCTGGAATATTGCGTACAGTCTTGGTTTCCATATTTAAGAAAAGATGTACTTGCTCTCGAGTCAGTTCAGAGAAGGTTCACTCGGTTGATTCCAGAGATGAGGGGGTCGACTTATGAGGAAAGGTTGAGAAGGTTGGGCCTCTACTCGTCGGAATTCAGAAGAATGAGAAGCGATCATATCGAAACATATAAGATTGCAAGGGGGCTTGATCGGGTGGATGCGGGGAAGATATTTCCACTGATGGGTGAGACTAGAACTAAAGGGCATAATCATTGAATAAGGGGCTGCCGTTTCAAAACTGAGATGAGGAGAAACTTCTTCACTCAGAGGGAAGTAAATCTATGGATTTTGCTTGCTCAGAGAGCTGTGGAAGCTGCGACATTAACTAAATTTAAAAAGGAGATTGGCAATTTCCTAGCTGATAAGGGAATTAGGGGTTAAGGGGAGCGGGCAGAGAAGTGGACATGAGTCTAGTTTCGGATCAGTCATGATCCTATTGAATGGCAGAGCAGGCCCGAGGGGCCGTATGGCCTACTCATGCTCCTACACCTTATGTTATTCACTTCCTTGCCTTCTGTAAAATGCCTGTTGCTTCAATGTCTGCAGGAAATGACATTGGGAACAAGATATTTTAAATGTTTACTTGCACACATTTAACTGTTTCTCACAGTGTCAGGACCGTCACGGTTATTATCCAACTTCCATGTATTTTGTTGCCGACTGCATCTCCCTAACAAATTTAGCTGATCACAGCACGGCTATCAATCAACTCAGTTCCAGTGTGAAAAAAGCTACATTAGCTACGTGTGCAAGACTGGAATGAGAGAGTACCTGGGCCGTGATAACTTATCCTGAGCATTAAGATATTCATTAGTCCTTACCCCATGCTGCCTAAGACAATTCTCCTCAAGCTGGTTATTTTGCCGGTAAACTCCAATCGGTGATCTCTGGTTACCGACCCTCCTGCCACTGGAAAGCGTTTCTCCGTATTTTGTCGACCAAAACCCCTGGTAATTTTGCAAGCCTCTATTAAATGTCCTCTTAGCCTTCTGAGGAAAGCAATCCCAGCTTCTATACACTATCAACATAACTGAAGTCCCTTATCCCTCGAGCCACTCTATAAGACGTCAAACTGAGGATCTCGCTCTGTATGTCTGGCGGACATAGACATATATTTGAGCTACAGGGGCGTCAAGGGTTATGGGGAGCGGGCGGGAAACTGGCGTAGAGTGGAAAATCTGATCAGCCATGATCTTATGGAATGGCGGGGCAGGCTCGAGGGGCCGAATGGCCCACGGCTGCTCCTATTTCTTCTATTCTTATTCTTCTTTCTCTCCCTTCTGCCTCTTTGTCACTCGGTCAAATCTTGCTCTGACGGACATTACGTCGCTCACTTCCTCGTTAGTATTGTGGTGAGTATCCCCACCTCGCACGCTGGAGACCGGGGTTCAATATCCCGAATGGGAGTGTTTTTCACACTCTAGGCAGCGCCTTAAAATGCTACTTGGGAAAGATGTACAGAAAAAAATAAAGTAAAATGATTTTAAAAGATGTACCGGCATATGTAGAACTCTATAAAAACTTCCTGCATCAATTCCTCTTGAGCATTGTGTTTTCCTTCTGTTTGACTTTTGTGTGGAGCACTGAGGAAGGAGAGAGGACAGAGCAATGCAGATAACAGCGGGAGTGAGCACGAATGCTCTTTCAAGGAGACAGCACTGGCACGATTGGCCGAATGGACTCCCACTGTGCTGCAAGCCTCCATGAATCAGATGGATATCTGCGACATACCCATACAAAGAGAGCACACACCTGTGTTTTTGTATGTGTTTGAGTCTTTGTGCGGCTCAGTATCACACCTGTTGAGATCAGCTAACTCAGCACAGGCCGGGGATGAAGCCTGGTCCTTCCAAAATGCAATGAAACAAGAAACAAATACTTGCCAGGAAAGGCTCAGCGAGTTCGAGAAATCTGTGCGTTTGTATGATTTAAACCACAACAGCTTCGAACCCGATGATACTTCACACTGGTGGAGAAATTCAGTTCACTTTTTCGACACAATTCAAAGCAGCAGAAGCTATGAACAGGTTGAAGCCGGCAAATATGAACACATCTATCACTAAGCAACAACAACATTTGAAGTATACGGCACAGACAAGGAAGAAAGGAAAGAAAGATTTTAAGAAAGAACGGAATTATAAGGGCTTGGGTTTTTATACACTGGCACTGTGTTTCTTTCTGCACTGGGACATCAGAGTGCACAGTGGGCTCATCAGCCACATCAGTTCCTGAAACATGGTTCAATAGGAACTGAGGAGGGAGTTCAGCCTCTCGAGCCTGTCAAACAAGATCAGGAGGAGGCCATTCAGCCCCTCGAGTCTGTTACACTGGAACAGGAGGCCATTCACCCCGTCGAGCCTGTTACACAGGAACAGGAGGAGGCCATTCCGTCCCTCGAGCCTGTTACACAGGAACAGGAGGAGGCCATTCTGCCGCTCGAGCCTGTTATGCAGGAATAGGAGGAGGGCCATTCAGCCACTCGATCCTGTTACACTGGAACAGGAGGAGGACATTCAGTCCCTCGAGCCTGTTACACAGGAGCAGGACGTTTCAACTCTTTAATGGGGAATTGCTGCAGCTTACCATCAAACTGGAGAATATTTGTACAGAACATTTAGAAACGTTAGAGATCTCTGCAAAGACCATAAATAATAAAGAAATTTAGCCCCTCGCGACTGTTACACTGGAACAGGAGAAGGACATTCAGCCACTAGAGCCTGTTATGGAGGAACAGGAGGAGATTCAGCCCCTCGAGCCTGTTACACAGGAACAGGCCATTCAGCCCCTCAAACATGTTACACAGGAACAGGAGAAGCACATTCATTCCCTTGACCCAGTTACACAGGTACAGCTAATTTATTATTAATGTTTCATGTGGTGTGTTTGCTGTGAAATAAATTGTTAAAAACATTTAACCTGCATCGCCCGAGAAACAAACCCGGGGCTCCCGCATGGCGGGCAAGAATTGTATTTCTGAACCACCAATACACACAGATGAAACAAATTCCATTTTCTGGTAGCTACAATATATTTTTGACTTATGTTAATACAAGCGGGGACACTGCGTTAAAATAAAAAGCAAAATGCAGCAGATGCTGGATCTGGAATTGTTGATTAAATGCTGGAAACAATCCGCAGGTCCTGGAAGATCTGTAGACAGAGAAACACAGGGTTAACCGTTCAGGTCCATGAGCTCTCGGAAGAGCTAAGATTTTGCAGTTTTGTAGGACCCGTGTGAGTTTCCTTCCAAAGTTTTTAAGCTGCTCAAAAATTACATAATTAAGAAACTAACCTTCCCCAAAAGAATAAATAGCCCGTGTGGGGATCGAATCTGCAACTTTGGCATTACTAATACCACGCTCTAACCAACTGAGCTAGCCAACCCAATTGTAACCTTTTATTTAGAACGGTCCCTGTTTCTGGTCTTTGCCAGTTAATTCACTTTCTCTTCGAAGGCTGTAAAAGGAAGACTTGCATTTCGACAGGCCTTTCACAACATCAGGACATCCCAAAATGCTTTACAGCCAATTTATACTTTTTTAACTGTTTTGCTTCTGTGACAGGTAGATTGCTCAGGAGGAGGTCAAGTAGGTTTTCCCACTCATGTTGGTTCGCTCACCACCTGCCGCAGGCCCAGACAGGCAGCCATATCCTTCAGGACTCTACCAGCTCGGTCAGTATTGCTGCTAACGAGTCACTCTTGGAGATGGACATTGAGGTCCCCCACCAAGAGTACATTATGTGCCCTTGGTGCCTTCATTGCTTCTTCCAAATGGTGTTGAACATGGAGGAGTATTGATTCATCATCTGAGGGATGGTGGTTTTTTGTAATCAACAGGAGGTTTCCTTGCCCATGTTTAACCTGATGCTCTGGGAATTCATGGGGTTCGGAGCCAATGTTGTGGACACCCAGTGCCTTTCCCTCCTGACTGTAAGCACTGTGCCGCCTGGTAGATCTGTCCTGCTGGTGGGACTGTATACCCACCTCCTGTTCCACTGTAACAGGCTTGACGGGCTGATTGGTCTCCCCCTATTCCGATTTAACATACTCGAGGTGTTGAATGGCCTCCGACTGTTCCACTGTTACAGGCTCGATGGGCTGAATGGCCTCTACTTATTCGAGAGCAAAAAACTGCCGATGCTGGATATCCGAAATAACAACAGAAAACGCTGGAAATTCTCAGCAGGCCAGGCAACATTCGTGGAGAGTGAAACAGAGTCAACGTTTCGGGTCTGCAGAGGGGTTTTGACCCGAAACGTTGACTCTGTTTCTTTCTCCATGGATGTTGCCTGGCCTCTACTTATTCCTTTTTAACAGTCTTGAGTGGTGTAAATTGGCTCCTCCTTTTCCTATGTAACAAACTCGATGGATTGCATGACCTCATCTTTTCGTGTGTAACAGTCTCGAGGGTCTGAATGGCCTCCTTCTGTTCTTGTGTAACAGGCTTGATGGGCTGAATTGTCTACTTCATTTCTTGTGTCACTAGCATGAGGGCAGAATGTCCTCCTCCTTTTCCTATGTAGCAGGCTCCAGGGGCACAATTGTCTCCTCCTATTGCAGTGTAACTGGCTCAAGAGGCTGTAAAGCCTACTCTTGCTCCTTTGTGACAGGCTCGAGAAGCTGAATGTCCTTCTCCTGTTCCTCAGTAACAGGCTCGAAGGGCAGAATGTTCTCCTCCTGTACCACACAAACAGGCTTGATATTCTAAATCTGGTGTCTCTGGATTACTGGTTCAGTAACTCCAAAGGAAAAGTGATCCAACAGTGGCTAACTGCAGAAGTTAAGGACAGCATTAGATTGAAAGACGAATCTTATAATGTTGTAAAGAATAAAAGTAAGCCTGAGGATTGGGAGAGTTTCAGACACCAGCAAAGGTTGACCAAAAAATTGAGAAAAAGGGAAAAAATTGAACGAGAGAAAGCTAGCAAGAAATATAAAAGCAGAATATAAGAGTTTCTACAAGTATGTAAAAAGGAAAAGAAAAGTAAAAGTAAACGTTGGCCTATCGAGGCTGAAACAGGTGAAATTATTATGGGGAATAAGGAAATGGCAGAAACGTTAAACAAATATTATGTATTGGTCTTCACAGTAGAAGACACAAAACGTGTGCCAAAAATGGCGAGGAACAAGGGGTCTAATGAGGTTGAGGAACTTAACGTAATTAATATGAGTAGAGAAAAAGTACTAGAGAAACTAATGGGACTAAAAGCCAACAAATTCCCTGGACCTGACGGCCTACATCCTAGGGTTCTAAAAGAGGTGGCTGAAGAGATAGTGGATGCATTGGTTTTGATCTTCCAAAATTCCCTAGCTTCTGGAATGGTCCCAGCACATTGGAAGGTCGCAAATGTATCACCGTTATTCAAGAATGGAGGGAGAGAAAAAACAGGGAACTCCATGCCAGTTAGCCTGACATCAGTCATCAGGAAAATGCAGGAATCTATTGTTAAGGAAGTGTTATCAAGTTACTTAGGAAATCATAACATGATTAGGCAGAGTCAACATGGTTTTATGAAAGGGAAATGCTGTTTGACAAATTTATTAGGTTTTTCAGGATGTAACTAGCAGGGTAGATAAAGAGTAATCAGTGGATGTGGTATATTTGGATTTCCAAAACGCATTCGATAAGGTGCCACTTAAAAGACTATTACACAAGATTTGGGCTCATGGGGTTGGGGGTAATATAGTAGCATGAATAGAGAATTGGTTAACGGACAGAAAACAGAGAGTAGGGATAAACAGATATTTGTCAGGTTTGCAGGCTGTAACTAGTGGGGTGGCGCAAGGATCAGTGTTGGGGCCTCAGCTATTTACAGTTTATATTAATGACCTAGATGAAAGCACCGAGTGTAATGTATCCAGGTTCGCTGATAATAAAAAGCCAGGTGGGACAGTAAGCTAAGAAGAGAACACAAAGAGTCTGCAAAGGGATATAGATAGATTAAGTGAGTGGGCGGTAAGGTGGCAGATGGAGTGTAATGTCAGGAAATATGTGGTTATTCACTTTGGTAGGAAGAGAAAAACAGAATAATTTTTAATTGGTGAGGAACTTTCAAATGTTTGTGTTCAGAGAGATTTGGGTGTCATCGGGCAAGAAATACAGAAAGCTGGCGTGCATGTACAGCAAGTAATAAGGAAGGCAAATGGAATGTTGGTCTTTATTGCAAGGAGGTTGGAGTACAGGAGTAAGGCAGTCTTATCACTATAGTACAAGGCCTTGGTGAGACCACACCGAGAGTACTGCTCACAGTTTTGACCTGCTTATCTAAGGAAGGATATATTTGCCTTTCAGGCGGTGCAACAAAGGTTCACTTGATTGATTCCTGGGATGAGATGGCTGTCCTATGATGAGAGATTGTGCAGAATGCGGATATACGCTCTGGAGTTTAGAAGAATGAGAAGTGATGTTTTTGAAATATACATGATTCTGAAGGGGATTGGCAGGGTAGATGCTGAGAGGTTGTTTCCCCTGGCTGGATGTGTCTAGAACTAGGGGGCATAGTATCAGGATAAGGGGTAGGCCATTCAAAACTCAGATGAGGGAGAATTTCTTCACTCAGAGGGTTGTGAATCTTTGGAATTCTCTGCTCCAGAGGGCGGTGAGTGCTGAGTCTTTGAGTATATTCAAGGCTGAGATAGATTGTCAGACTCTAGGGGAAATCAAGGGAAATGGAGATGAGGTGGGGAAGTGGAGTTGAGGTCGATGATCAGTCATGACCTTATTGAATGGTGGAGCAGGCTCGAAGGGCCGTATGACCTACACCTGCTCTTATTTCTTACGTTCTTATGTTATTATAACCACAATGTTAATATGATTGGATTCAACCTGTGTAACAGGCTGGAGAGTCTGAATAGCCCACTCCTGTTCCTGTATGACAGGCCGTGGGGCTGAATGGCCTCATCCTTTTCACGAGCAACAGGCTTGAAGGGCTGAATGGCTTCTTCATTTTCCTGTATAACTGGCTCGACAGGCTGAATAGTCTCCTCCTGTTCCTGTATAAAAGCCTCAAGGGGCTGAATGGCCTCCTCCTGTTCCTGCATAACATGCTCGAGGGGCTGAATGGCCTCCTCCTGTTCCATTGATACAGACTCGAGGGGCTGATTGGCGTCCTACTGTTTCTGTATAAAAGGCTTGAGGGGCGGAATGGCCTCTTCCTGTTTACGTGTAAGAGACTCAAGGGGCTGAATGGCATCCTCCTGTTCATGGATAACAGGATTTAAGGCCTGAATGGCCTCCTCCTATACCTGTGTAACCGTATCGAGGGGCTGAACGGCCTCCTCCTGATCTAGGGTAACAGGCTTGAGGGGCAGAATGGCCTCCTTCTGTTCCTGTATGATAAGCACGATGGGCTGAACGCCCTCTTCCTATTCCAGTGTTAAACAATCGAGGGGCAGAATGGCTTCCTCCTTTTCCTGCATAACAGGCTTAACAGGCTGAATAACCTCCTCCTGTTCCCGCAAAACAGGCTCGATGCCCTGAATGGCTTCTTCCTGTTTATGTGTAACAGAGTCGAGGAGCTGATTGGCCTCCTCATCTTCCTGTATAACAGACTCGGGAGGCTGAATTTCCTCCTCCTGTTCCTGTGTAACAGGCTCGAAGGGCTGAATGGCCTCCTCCTATTCCTGTGTAATGGGCTCGATGGGCTGAATGGCCTCCTCCTGTTCCCGTATAACCGGCTTGAGGGACTTAATGACTTCCTCCTGTTACTGTATAATAGGCTCGAGGGGCTGAATGGCCTCTTCCATTTCTTGTATGACAGGCCGAGGGGCTGAATGGGCTCATCCTTTTCACGAACAACAGGCTTCAGGGGCTGAATGGCCTCCTGCTGCTCCTGTCTAACAGACTCGCTGTGCTGAATGGACTCCTCCTGTTCCTGTATAGCAGACTCGAGGGGCTAAATGGCCTCCTCCTTTTCATGTATAACAGGCTTGCAGGGCTGAATGGCTTCCTCCTTTTCCTGTATATCTGGCACGACAGGTTGAATAGCCTCCTCCTGTTCCCGTATAACAGGCTCAAGGGGCTGAATGGCTTCCTCCTATTCCCATATAACATGCTCAAGGGGCTGAATGGCCTTCTCCTGTTCCATTGATACAGACTCGAGGGACTGATTGGCGTCCTACAGTTTCTGTATAAAATGCTTGAGGGGCTGAATGGCCTCTTCCTGTTTATGTGTAACAGACTCAATGGGCTGAATGGCCTCCTCCTGTTCATGTAGAACAGGCTTGGAGGCCTGAATGGCCTCCTCCTATTCCTGTGTAACCGAATCGAGGGGCTGAAAGGCCTTCTCCTGATCCTGTGTATCAGACTTGAGAGGCAGAATGGCCTCCTTCTTTTCCTGTATGATAGGCACGATGGGCTGAATGCCCTCTTCCTATTCCTGTGTAACAGAATCGAGGGGATGAATGGCTTCCTCTTTTTCCTGCATAACAGGCTTAACACGCTGAATAACCTCCTCCTGTTCCCACATAACAGGCTCGATGTCCTGATAGGCATCTTCCTGTTTATTTGTAAAAGAGTCGCGGAGCTGATTGGTCTCCTCCTGTTCCTGTATAACAAACTCGAGGGGCTGAATGTCCTCCTCCTGTTCCTGTGTAACAGGTTCGAGGGGCTGAATGGCCTCCTCCTATTCCTTTGTAACAGGATCGAGGGGCTGAATGGCCTCCTCCTTTTCCCGTATAACAGGCTTGAGTGACTGAATGACTTCCTCCTGTTACTGTATAATAGACTCGAGGGGCTGAATGGCCTCTTCCTGTTCATAAGAACATAAGAACGTAAGAAATAGGAGCAGGAGTAGGCCAATCAGCACCTCGAAGCTGCTCCGCTATTCAATAAGATCATGACTGATCTGATCCTAGCCGCCAATATACTATCACAGAACCATCTCCTGAATCTAACAGAATTAGACACACGAAATAGGAGCAGGATCAGGCTACACGGCCCCTGGGCCCGCTCCGCTACCCACAGGGCCATGTCCGATCCGAACCTAGACTAATGTCCAAATTCCTGCCCGCTCCCCGTAACCCTTAATTCGCTTTACTTCTAGGAAACTGTCTATTTCTGTTTTAAATTTATGTAATGATGTAGCTTCTACAGCTTTTTGGGGCAGCATCTTCCATGGACCTACCACCCTCTGAGTGAAGTAGTTCCTCCTCATCTCAGTTTTGAAAGAGCAGCCACTTATTCTAAGACTATGCCCCCTAGTTCTAGGTTCACTCATCATCGGGAACATCCTCCCCGCATCCACCCGATCCAACCCCTTCACAATCTTATATGTTTCAATAAGATCGCCTCTCATTCTTCTGAACTCCAATGAGTAGAGTCCCAATCTACTCAACCTCTCCTCATATGTCCATCCCCTCATCCCCGGGATTAACCGAGTGAACCTTCTTTGTACTGACTCGAGAGCAAGTATGTCTTTTCATAAGTATGGACACCAAAACTTTATGCAATATTCCAGGTGCGGTCTCACCAATACCTTGTACAACTGAAGCAAAACCTCACTATCTTTATATTCTATTCCCCTAGCAATGAAAGCCAACATTCCATTGGCCTTCTTAATCACTTACTGCACCTGCATACTAATCTTTTGAGTTTCGTGTACCAGGACCCCCAGATCCCTTTGTACTTTAGTACTTTCCAGTTTCTTGCCATTAAGATAATAACTTGCTCTACGATAAAGTGCATAACCTAACACTTTCCTGTATTGTATTCCATCTGCCAAATCTCTGCCACTTACTTAGACTGTCTATGTCCCCTTGCAGGTTTTTTTTATATCCTCCTCATTCACTACTTTCCCTCCCATCTCAGTATCATCTGCAAACTTTGATATGTTACACTCGGTCCCCTCCTCCAAATCGTTATTATAGATTGTAAAGAGTTGGGGACCCAGCACTGAACCCTGCACAGTACCACTAGTTACTGATTGCCAGTCTGAGAATGAACCATTTATCCCAACTCTCTGCCTTCTGTTAGATATCCAATCCTCTATCCATGCCAGAATATTACACCAATCCCGTGATTTTTTATCTTAAGCAATAATCTTTTGTGTGGCACTTTGTCAAATGCCTTTTGGAAGTCTAAATACACTAGGTCCACTGGTTCCCCTTCATCCACCCACATATTACTTACTCAAAGAACTCCAGCAAATGTGTCAAACATGACTTCCCATTCATAAAACCATGCTGACTTTGTCCTATTAAATTATGATTATCCAAATGTCCTGTTACTGTCTCCTTAATAATGGACTCCAAAATTTTAACTACCACAGATGTTAGGCTAACCGGTCTATAGTTTCCAGCCTTTTGTCTACTGCCCTTTTAAATAATGGTGTAACTTTAGCAGTTTTCCAGTCTGCCGGGACCTTTGCTGAGTCCAGGGAGTTTTGGAAAATTATTACCAATGCATCCACAATCCCTACCGCAACTTCCCTCAAGACCCTAGGATGTAAGACATCAGGTCCACGTGATTATCCGCCTTGAGTCCCATTATTTTACCGAGTACCACTTCCTTTGTGATTTTGATCGTGTTTAGCTCCTCCCCCCCTTAGCCCCCTGTTTGTCCAGTGTTGGGATATTCTTTGTGTCTTCTACTGTAAAGACTGATGTAAAATATTCATTCATTATTTTTGCCATCTCCATATTTCCCACCATTAATTTCCCGGTCTCGTCCTCGAAGGGACCAACACTTACTTTAGCCAACCTTTTTCTTTTTATATAACTATAAAAACTCATACTGTCTGTTTTTATATTTTTTGCTGATTTACTTTCATAATCTATCTTCCCTTTCTTAATCAATCTTTTTGTTATTTTTTGCTGTCTTTTAAATTTTTCCCAATCCTCTATCCTCCCACTAGATTTGGCTCACTTATATGCCCTTGTTTTTAGTCGAATACTATCCTTAATTTCTTTACTTAGCCACGGATGGCTGTCTTTTCTTTTACACCCTTTTCTTCCCAGTGGAATATATATTTTTTGGAAGTTGTAAAATAACTCCTTAAATGTACACCACTGATCATGTATCCTCTTCCCTTTAATCTATTTTCCCAATCCACTCTCATATCTTCATAGTCTCCGTAATTCAAGTTTTGCACGCTTGTTTGAGATCCAACCTTCTCACCCTCTAATTGAATGTGGAATTCAACCATTTTATGGTCACTCATTCCAAGGGGATTCTTTACTAGGACATTTTTAATTAATCCTGTCTCGTTACACAGGACCAGATCTAAGCTTGCTTGCCCACTGGTCGGTTCAGTTACATGCTGCTCAAGAAACCCATCCCTAATACACTCAATGAACTCATCCTCAAGGCAGACCTGCCCAATTTTATTTGTCCAATTAATATGATAGATAAAATCACCCATAATTATAGATGTTCCCTTATTACAAGCCTCAACTATTTCCTGGTTGATACTCCATCCAACAGATTTGCAACTGTTCGGAGGTCTATAGACTACGCCCACTAGTGTTTTTTTCCCCTTATTATTCCTTACCTCCACCCAAACTGCTTCATTATCCTGATCTTTTGACCCAATATCATTTCTCTGTATTACAGTGATTCCTCCCTTTATTAACATAGCCACCCCACCTCCCTTCCTCCTTCCTTTCCTTCCTGATCGTTAAATAACCTGGTATGTTTAATTCCCAGGCATTGTCACCCTGCAGCCATGTTTCTGTAATGGCCACAAGATCATACCCATATGTAGTTATTTGTGCCATTAACTCGTCTATTTTGTTACGAATGCTACGTGCATTCAGATAGAGAACTTTCAAATATGTTTTGTGACACTTAGTTCCTGCTTTTGCCCTTTTTATTACTTTACCTTTTACTCCATACCTTCTGCCCCTTGCTGACACGCTCTGGTTTTAATTCCCCACTGCTACCTAAATCTATGACCTTCTCTGTTGTCATTTTTATTATTTGCTCTCTAGGAACCTCCCCCCCACTTGTTAGTTTAAAGCCCTCTCTACAGCCCTAGTTATATGATCCGCCAGGACTCTAGTCGCAGCACTGGCCAAGTGAAGCCCGTCCCAATGGAACAGCTCCCTCCTGCCCCAGTACTGGTGCCAGTGTCCCAGGAAGCAAAACCCATTTCTCCCACACCAGTCTTTGAGCCACGCATTTAACTCACTAATTTCATTTGTCCTAGCCAAATTCGCTCGTGGCTCAGGTAATAATCCAGAGATTATTACCCTTAAGGTTCTGTTTTTGCTAATTTGACCCCTAGCTGCTCATACTCCTTTAACAGAACCGGCTTTCTAGTCATATCTACGTCGTTTGTACCAACATGGACCACAACAACTGGATCCACCCTCTCCCACTGCAAGTTTCTTTCAAGCCCAGAGGAGATGTCCTTAACCCTGGCACCGGGTAGGCAAGACAGCCTTCGGGACTCTCGCCCTCAGCTGCAGAGAACTCTGTCTATCCCCCTAATAATACTATCCCCTACCACTACAATATTTCTATTTACTTCCCCCTCTTGAGTGGCCCCCCATTCCACGGTGCTGTGGCCAGGTTGCTCAGCCTCCCTGCAGTCCCTGCTCCTGTCCCCACAGGGAGTAAGAACCTCGAACCTGTTGGACAAGAGCAAGAGCTGCGGCTCCTGCAGCTCTACCTCCTGGATCCCCGTACCTGCCTCACTCGTAGTCACACCGTCCTGTCCGTGACCATGGGCTACATCTGAATTAATTAACTTCATAGTTGTGACCACCTCCTGATACACAGAGTCCAGATACTTCTCTGCCTCCCTGATGTGTCGCAGTGTCTGAAGCTCAGACCCCAGCTCATCAACACGGAGCTGGAGTTCCTGTAGCAGCAGACACTTGTCACAGACGTAATCACTGTGGGACTCAATGGTGTTCACCGGCTCCCACTTCTCGCAACAGTAACACATCACCTGCTCCATTCTATGTAATTAATTAAATTTATTATTGTTAGTTATGGACACCCTCTGCCCGATTTTTGATGCTAGTATCCCCTTTAATTAATTGGATTTAAATTAAATCAATCCCTCTAGTTACACCAGTTAAATGGTTTACCAACTGTCACTCTGCACCAGAAAGGCCTTATTAACTACAACCCACAGAGTTAAAGTTTGAAAAGAGCACCTAACACCACACTTACCCACAGTCACTGCACTCTTTGATGACTCGCACTCAGTGCTTGCTCGCACTAGGCTGGTCTTTTTATACTATTTGTTTGTTTTCAGCCAAATGAGTCACCCCTGCTGATAGGTTAGAAAACTGGTTTCCACTGCCTGCTGTGCCAATTTACTCCTACTGCAGTGTAATCTTGTTTTACTCTTCTTAAACCAACAGAATCCCAAATATTTAACTTTTCCCCTTTACTTAAATTGCTTAAGTAATCTTATCAAGAATGATTTAAAGAGAAATAACAATTAAAGAACTCTCACACTTACCCAAACTCAGAGCACTCTTTGATGACTCGCACTCAGTGTAACAGACTCGAGGGGCTGAATTGCCTCAGCCTGTTCATGAATAACAGGCTTAATGGGCTGAATGGTCTCCTACTCTTCCTGTATAACAGGCTCGATGAGTTAAATAGCCTTCTCCTGTTCCTATATAATTGACTCGAGTAGCTGAATGGCCTCCTCCTGTTCCTGTGTAACAGGCTTGAGGGGCTGATTGGCCTCCTCCTGTTCCTATATAATAGACTCGAGTAGCTGAATGGCCTCCTCCTGATACCGTGTAAAAGGCTTTAGTGGCTGAATGGCCTCCTCCTGTTACTGTGTGACAGGCTTTAGGCGCTGAATGGCCTCGTACTTTCCCTGTATAACAGACCCGAGTGGCTGAATGGCCACCTCCTGCTCCTGTGTAACAGGCTCAAGGGGCTGAATTGCCTCCTCCTCTTCCTGAATAACAGACTCGAAGAACTGAATAGCTTCCTCCTGTTCCTATATAACAGACTCGAGGGGCTGAATGCTATCCTCCTTTTCCTGTATAACAGACTCGACAGGCTGAATGGCCTCCTCCTCATCCTGTGTAACAGGCTTTAGTGGCTGAATGACCGGCTCCTGTTCAATTGTAACAGGCTTGAGGGGCTGAATGGCCTCCTCCTGCTTTTAAGTAACTGGCTCGCGTGGCTGTATGGCCTCCTCCTGTGCATGTATAACAGGATCGAGAGGCTGAATGGCCTCCTCCTGTTCATGTATAACAGGCTTGAGTGGCTGAATGCCCTCCTCCTGTTACTGTATAACAGACTCGTGTGTCTGAATTGCCTCCTCCTGTTCTTGTATAACAGGCTACAGGGGCAGAATTGCCTCCTGCTGTTCCTATGCTAAAGGGCCATGGGAGTGAATGGCCTCCTCCTGCTCCTGTGTAAAAGACTCGAGGGGTTGAATTGAATCCTCCTGTTCCTGTGTAAGAGATTCAGGGGTTGAGAGGACTCAGAGCGAATGTGGGGTGGGACGGGAGCCACTTGTGTAAAAGGAAGTGTCGGGGCGGCAGTTTCCCTTCACTGAATTACCGATTTACTACCAAATGTACCGTCAGTAGAGGAAACACCAAACCCTGACCCAAAATCTGACTCTGGTAGAATTCGAACCAACAACGTTTTGAAAGATTTTATCTTTCACATAGCGAGAAGTCCAATGCTCTTTCCATTGCGCCACAGAGCCAATTGCATGACACATTATTACAAAAGCAAAATAGTGTTGATGTTGGAAATCTGAAATATAAACAGATAAAATGCTGGAAGCACCCTGCAAGTCAGGCAGCTTTTAAAAGGGATCTACTTTCAGTCCCGGATCATTCTGTGTCTGTCGAAAAGGGATATGCTGTCAGTCCCGGATCATTCTGTGCCTGTTTAAAAGGGATGTGATGTGAGTCCCGGTTCATTCTGTGTCTGTTTAAAAGGGATGTGCTGTCAGTCCCAGATCATTCTGTTTCTGTTTAAAAGGGATGTGCTGTCAGTCCCGGATCATTCTGTGTCTGTTTAAAAGCGATCTACTTTCAGTCCCGGATCATTCTGTGTCTGTTTAAAAGTGATGTGTTGTCAGTCCCGGGCACAACCACTGCCTGGCAACACACAAGCTACCTAATATCTAGCAGAAGGCACATATAATAGCACGATTAAAGCCTGGAATAGATCCCTCAGATCCTAAGAGTTTTCGGCCAATTTCATTGCTTTGCCACACCTATAAGCTGTTTGAACGCCTGATACTCAATAGGATAGCACCAACTGTAGATGAGAAAATCATTCCAGAGCAAGCAGGATTCCTCCCCGGCAAATCAATAACAAGCCAACTGCTCAACCTCACACAACACATCGAAGATGGTTTTGAGCAAGGGATGGTAACAGGTGCTGTTTTTGTAGACCTGTCAGCAGCATACGATACAGTGAACCACAGACGTCTCCTCTGCAAGATTCTAGAGATGACAACAGAGATTCACTTAACAGAGCTGTTAGAAAGCTTGCTTCAGAATCGCCGGTTCTATGTTGAACTAGGTGGGAAGTGCAGCAGGTGGCGTATTCAGAAGAATGGTCTTCCTAAGGGAAGCATGCTTGCACCGCTGCTGCACCACATCTACACGAATGACCAACCTATAGATGGTGTCACACGCCGTTTTATGTATGCTGATGAATTATGTGTCACTGCCCAAAGCACTGATTTTAACACTGTGGAGAAAACGCTTTCTGAGGCCGTGGAGGGACTAAAATCCTATTATGAAGAAAACCACCTTCGCGCAAACCCATCAAATATGCAAGTTTGTACATTCCACCTCAGAAGCCGTGAAGCCAAACGCCAGCTGAAAGTAACCTGGTGTGGAGCAACACTGGCGCATTGCGAGCACCCTATCTACTTAGGAGTCACCCTTGACTGATGCCTCACCTTCAAGAACCACATCGAGAAGACAAAGGCAAAAGTGAGCGTACAAAGCAACATCCTGAATAAGCTCACTAACACAAGATGGGGAACAAGCCCGAAAACATCGCGAACCAGTGCACTTGCTCTTTGCTATTCCACTGCTGAATACGCCTGCCCTGCATGGGAAAGGTCTACTCATGCCAAGAAGATGGATGCCGTTCTGAATGGAAGCTGCCGATTTATCACAGGTTGCTTAAAACCAACAAACATCAACAGTCTATATATCCTGGCGGGTATCGCTCCCCCTGATATAACAAGAATGGTAGCCAGCAAGAAAGAGCGACTCCATCAAACATCAGATGAGAGACACCCTCTGCTTTGACATACACCTACACCAAGCCGCCTAAAGTCAAGAAAGAGCTTCATGAACAGTGTTGTTCCATTACAATCAACCTCATCTGAAGCCCGCATCACCTTGTGGAAAGACCGGCTCGCCAGGCTTGAACAACCCCCAGCGATGGAAATTCTACCTGATGAAATCCTTCCCCCAGGATCTGATTGCAACTGGGCAATCTGGAAGTGCCTTAACAGATTTAGGACCGGTGTAGGTTGCTCAACGGTGTCACTAAGCAAATGGGGATATTCAACCTGCCCAACAACTTGTGAATGTGGAACTGAGGCACAGACTATGCAACATCTCCTGCAATGCACATCGTTGCAGATCTTGCCGAATTCAACAACAAGGCACAAAAATGTGTCCAGTTCTGGCTGGGCTATGTATAGACCGTCCGTGAACACGATAAGAAGAAGAAGAAGTCCCGGGTCATTCAGTGACTGTTTAAAAGGGATGTGCTCTAAGTCCCGGATCATTCTGTGTCACTTTAAAAGGGATCATCTGGCTGCCCCGGGTCATGCTATGTCTCTTTAAAACGGATGTAGCATAATATTATAGAGTCTGCACCACAGAAACAGTCCATTTGCACGAACTGGTCTCCACACGAGGCTCCTCCTTCTCTACTTCCACTCACCAGAAAAAAGCCAGGATCAGTAATGGTAACCTGATGCGCTGTCAATTACTCAAAAGACTGAGGTTAATCGAGTAACTAACAGGCTTTTATTAACAAGAGAATGAAGGTGTGCCTCGAGTGGTCGACCAGTCAAGAATACAGAGGGACTGTGGAGCAGTCACCTTTATACCTGGACTCGTGGGAGGAGTCAGCCGAGGCATGTACAGACATGTGCACAGTGGAATACAAACAGTGGTTTACCACATTCACCCCTTGTTTAAAAATGAGTCCGGCGGGGTGAAGTTTATTAAAAGTTTTTTTATTGGAGTCTCTCCGGAGGTCTTGTCTGCCGCTGTGATCGACGTGGCGACGGCAGGGGTAGTGGAGCTTCCGGCGTCGAGTGCCGCGTAGGCTGGGGCACTGGTGTGTAGTCCTCGTGGGTGTCGAGCGGGTCGCGAGGCCCAGGTGTGCCGTCTGCTGGGGTTGGATATTGGATCGTGGGGGGGGTGGGAGGGGGTAGAGGGTTACTGGGGCCCCCCGATGGTGCGAGGTCTCATATGGAGACTGTGTCCTCCCGCCCGTCCGGGTGCGCAATGTAAGCATACTGGGGGTTGGCGTGGAGGAGGTCGACCCTCTTGAGCAGGGGGTCCATTTTATGGGTCGTCACGTGTCTTCTCAGTAGGACCGGCCCTGGGGACGTCAGCCATGGAGGTAGCGATGTCCTTGATGTGGACTTCCTTGGGAAGACAAACATTTTCTCATGAGGGGTGGTGTTAGTGGCAGTGCAGAGCAGTGACCGAATAGAGTGGAGCGCATCGGGCAGCACATCCTGCCAGCGGGAGGTCGGAAGGCCCCTAGACTTTAAGGCTAGCTGGGCGGCCTTCCAAACTGTCGCATTCTCTCTTTCCACCTGTCCATTCCCCCGGGGGTTGTAACTGGTGGTCCTGCTTGTGGCAATACCCCTAGCGAGCAGGTACTGGCGGAGTTCATCGCTCATAAACGATGAGCCCCGGTCGCTATGGATATAGCTGGGGCACCGAACAGGGTGAAGAGGTCGTTCAGACATTTAATGACTGTGGCACTGGTCATGTCCGGGCAGGGGATGGTGAACGGGAAACGGGAGTACTCATCAATAATGTTGAGGAAGTACACATTGCGGTCAGAGGAGGGGAGAGGCCCTTTAAAATCAACGCTCAGGCGCTCGAAGGGGCGAGTGGCTTTTATCACGTGAGCCCTGTCTGGTCTATAAAAGTGCGGTTTGCAGTCAGCGCAGACTTGGCAGTCCTGGTCATGGTCCTGACCTCCTCAATGGAGTAAGGCAGGTTGCGGGCCTTGATGAAGTAGAAGAACCTGGTGACCCCCGGGTGGCAGAGGTCATTGTGGAGGGCCCGCAGTCTATCGATCTGCGCGCTGGCGCAGGTGCCATGCGATAGAGCATCCGGCGGTTCATTGAGCTTCCCGGGCCGGTACAAGATCTCATAATTGTAGGTGGAAAGTTCGATTCTCCACCTCAAGATCTTGTTGTTTTTGATTTTGCCCCTCTGCTTGTTGTTAAACATAAAAGCAACTGAACGCTGGTCAGTGAGCAGGGTAAATCGTTTTCCGGCCAGGTAGTGCCTCCAATGATGCACAGCCTCCCCAATAGCTTGGGCCTCCTTCTCAACAGCGGAGTGTCTGGTCTCCGGGCCCTGGAGGGTTTGTGAAAAGAAGGCCACGGGCCTCCCTGCCTGATTAAGGGTAGCGGCCAGGGCAAAGTCGGACACATCGCTTTCCACCTGGAAGGGGATGGATTCGTCCACTGCGTGCATGGTGGCTTTGGCAATGTCCTCCTTGATACGGTGGAAGGCTAAGCGGGCCTCTGCCGTCAAGGGAAAAGAGGTGGACTTGATCAGCGGACGGGCCTTGTCCGCATAGTAGGGGACCCACTGGGCATAATAGGAGAAAAACCCTAGGCACCTCTTCAGGGCCTTGATGCAGTGGGGCAGTGGCAGTTACATAAGGGGACGCATCCAGTCGGGATCGGGACCGATGAGTCCGTGTTCCACAACACAGCCAAGGATGGCGAGGCGGGTTGTGCAGAATATGCACTTCTCCTTGTTATACGTCAGGTTCAGGAGTTGGGCAGTGCAGAGGAATTTTTCGAGGTTTGCGTCATGGTCCTGCAAATCATGGCCGCAGATGGTCACATTGTCCAGATATGGGAAAGTGGCCTGCAACGCATTTTGATCGACCATCCGATCCATCTCCCTTTGGAAGTCGGAGACCCCGTTGGTGACGCCAAAGGGAACCCTAAGGAAGTGATAGAGGCGGCCGTTTGCCTCAAAGGCAGTATACTGGCGGTCCTCAGGGTGGATAGGGAGCTGGTGGTCCGCTGATTTCAGGTCAATGGTCGAGAAGACGCGGTACTGCGCGATCTGTTTGACAATATCAGCTGTGCAGGGGAGTGGGTAAGCTTCCAGCAGGGTGTAGCGATTTATTGTCTGGCTGAAGTCGATGACCAGGCGCTGCTTCTCGCCAGTCTTAACGACCACAGCCTGGGCTCGCCAGGGGCTGGTGCTGCCCTCAATAATCCCCTCCTTCAGGAGCCGCTCCACTTCGGTTTTAATGAAAACCCTGTACCCGGCACTGTATCACCTGCTCTTTGTGGCGATGGGCTTACAGTCGGGGGTGAGGTTAGCAAACAGTGCGGGGGGGGGTGACTCTGAGTGTGGAGAGGTTGCACCTGGTGCGCGGCGGGCAATTTGGAAGCTGCTGGCTGCGGACTGTGAGTGGGGGGAGGGGTCCACCGTACGCCTTCGTAACACTTTTATGGTGGCACAGAAAATCTAACCCCAGTAGAACAGCAGCGCAGAGGTGGGGCAGGACCAGAAGTTTAAAATTATCATACACAGTCCCATCTACTAAGAGTGTCACCACGCAGTAGTCACCAATGTCCGCCGACTGGGACTCGGAGGCCATATAAATCCACTGGTGCACAGGCAGGACTGGGAGAGAGCAACTCCGCACCGTGTCGGGGTGGATGAAGCTCTCCGTGCTCCCAGAGTCAAAAAGGCAGCTTGTTTTGTGACCATTTACCTTAATGTCCAATGTGGATCGGGCCAGTTGGTGCGGTCTCGCTTGGTCCAGCATAACAGAGGCCAGCGTAGGGGTCGGTGTGTCGTTGCGGGTATCAGATGAGGTGGTGTTGGGGGCCTGCTGCGTCTCGGCTGGCGTCCAAGATGGCGGCGTCCATGATCCCCATGTGGCTGGAGGCGTCCAAAATGGCTGCTGTTCTGGTGGTTCGCACGTGGCTGGGGAGGCCCAAGATGGCGGCCCGCACAGTCCACACTCGGTGATGCAGGGGTTTGGGGTGGCTTTGGCCCTGCAGACGCTGGCGTAGTATCACTTCTTCCCGCAGCCCGAGCAGATCCAATTTTTCGCCGGGCAGCGCGCTCTGGGGAGTTTGGCCTGGCCACAGAAGTAGCATTTCTGGCATTGGGACACTGCTGCGGCAATTGGCCCATTGCTGGAAGTGGCTGGGGTGGCACGGCGCCATGAGACGGTCCTACCGTGTCCCAGGCTGTCATTCCCTGCGGCATCCACGGTGTAGATGAGTAGGCATCCATGCCCCGGTAGGCTGCGTCCAATGATAGTGCGAGTTCAGAGGCCTTGTTGAGGTCGAGGTCACTCTGCTCCAACAGTCGCTGTCGGGTGTAATTGGACCTGAGGCCCGCTACAAAAGAGTCCCGGATAAGTTCCTCTGTGTACACGGCGGCCTTTACATTCTTACAACCACAGGCCCGGCCAAGCACAGACAGTGCCTGAAGATATTCCTCGGTCGATTCCCCAGGTTGCTGTTTACGATTCCCCAGGAGGTGCCTGGCGTACACCTCGTTCACTGGGCGCGTGTACTGGTCGTTGAGGAGCTTGATAGCAGCCGTGTACGAGGTCGCATCCTGGATGACCGAGTACGCTCGGTGGTTCACTTTGGAGGTCAGGACATCCAGTTTGTCCTCATCCGATTTGACCGTTGCAGCGGAGGCGGTCAGGAATTTTTCAAAGCACCTAAGCCAGTGAGCAAACTTGGTGGATGCGTCCGCCTCCCGATGGTCTAAGTCCAGGCATGCTGGTGTGAGGATCTTCTCCATTATAAAAGTCTTGTTAATAAAATTGATGCGCTATCAATTACTCAAAAGACTGAGGTTAAGCGAGTAACTAACAGGCTTTCATTAACAAGAGAATGAAGGTGTGCCTCGAGTGGTCGACCAGTCAAGAATACAGAGGGACTGTGGAGCAGTCACCTTTATACCTGGACTCGTGGGAGGAGTCAGCCGAGGCATGTACAGACATGTACACACTGGAATACAAACAGTGGTTTACCACATAACCATGAAACTATCGGATTGTCGTAAAAACCCATCTGGTTCACTAATGTCTTTCAGGGAAGGAAATCTGCCGTCCTTACCTGGTCTGGCCTATGAGTGGCTCCAGACCCACAGCAATGTGGTTGACTCCTAACTGCCCTCTGAAATGGCCTAGCAAGTCACTCAGTTGTAACAAACCGCTACATAACAAAGTAATAACAATGAATCTGGGCGAATCACTTGTCCTGATCCACAGCAGCTTTCTCCTGAGGTCCCCACCACCACAGAAGCCAGTCTTCAACCAATTTGATTCACTCCACGTGATATCAAGAAACGGCTGAGCACACTGCAGACAGCAAAGGCTATGGGCCCTGACAACATCTCGGCTGTCATGCTGGAGACTTGAGATCCAGAATTGGTTGCACATCTAGCCAAGCGATTCTAGTGCAGCTACAACACTGGCATCTAACCAACAATGTGGAAGACTGCCCAGGTATGTCCTGTCCACAAAAAGAAGGACTAATCCAATCCAGTCAATTACCACCCCATCAATCCACTCTCAATCATCAGCAAAGTGATGGATGTTGTCATGGACAGTGCTATCAAGTGGCACTTACTCACCAATAACCTCCTAATTGATGCCCAGTGCGAGTCATTGCCCTTGACATCAAAGCAGCATTTGACTGAGTGTGGCATCAAGGAGCCCTCGTAAATCTGAAGTCAATGGGAATCGGGGGGGTGGGCTGGAAACTCTCCTTAGGTTGGAGTCATACCTAGCACAAAGGAAGATGGTTGTGGTGATTGAAGGTCAGTCATCACAGCCCCAGGACATCGCTGCAGGATTTACTCAGGGCGGTGTCCTAGGCCCAACCATCTTCAGCTGCTTCATCAATGACATTCCCTCCAACATAAGGTCAGACGTGTGGATGTTCGCTGATGATTGCAGTGTTCAGTGCCATTAACAACTCCTCAGATAATGAAGCGGTCCATGCCCGCATACAACAAGACCTGGACAACATTGAGGCTTGGGCTGATAAGTGGCAGGTAACATTCTTGCCACAGAAGTGCCAGGCAATGTCTATTTCAAACAAGCGGGAGTCTAACCATCTCCGCTTAACATTCAACGACATTACCATCGCCGAATCCAGTACCATCAACATCCTGGGGGTTACCAGTGACCAGAAACATAACTGGACCAGCCACATAAATACTGTGACAACAAGAGAAGGTCAGAGGCTAGGTATTCTGTGGCGGGTGTCTCACCTCCTGACTCCCCAAAGCCTTTCTAACATCTACAAGGCATTAATAAGGAGTGTGATGGAATACTCTCCACTTGCCTGGATGAGTGTAGCTCCAACAATACGCAAGAAGCTCGTCACCATCGAGCACAAAGCAGCCCGCTTGATTGGCACCCCATCTATCACCTTAACCATACACTCCCTCCACCACCGGTGTACCTTGGCTGCAGTTCGTACCATCAACAAGATGCACTGCAGCAACTCACCAAGGCATCTTCGGCAGCACCTGCCAAATCCGTGACCTCTTCCACCTAGAAGGACAAGGGCAGCAGGTGCATGAGAACACCCCCACCTCCAAGTTCCCCTCCAAGTCACACACCATCCTGCCTTAGAAGTATATTGCCGATCCTTCATCGTTGTGGTGTCAAAATCCTCGTTCGAACTCTGCTCGCAGTAACTTTGCAGCAAATTCTTTATTTTATTTAATCGGCTCCCTGTGGAGAACACTGGCCCCGAAACTGATCAGAATTCCCTCCACTGCACTTTATTACACTGATTAACGCAAAGCTGTTGTTCCAATTGAAACACTAATAATTTATCAGCATCAATTAGATATTGTGGATTTGTTGGGAACTAGTGAGCAATACACACACAAAACAGCATCAAAATACTAATTAATAAAGAGACCTGCTGTGTTTGGAAGGAAATTACCTTCAGTTAATGAGCGGAAACGCGGTTCGGTTTTATAAAGTTGAACACGAATTTAAAAGTTTGTAAAACGACAGCGGCAGGAGTCGAATCTACAATTTTCTAATAACATCAGGATTAGTACCAAAATTAGACACCTTATCCATTAGGCCACACGGCGTAGCGTGCAGGTTAGGTGACATCTGTGGACAGAAAAACACAGGGCCAACCTTGCAGGTCCTTGAGCTCTCGGCAGAACTAAGGTTTGGCAGCTTTGCTTCAACGTATTGCAGTTGCAATCTTTTCAGCAAATAACAACATTAAAAAACTACCCATGCCACCAAAAAATAAATGGCCGTTACGGGCATCAATTCCACGACCTTGGCAGTATTAGCACCATGCTCTAACCAACTGAGGTAACCGGCCTTGTTCCACTTCTTTTATTGTTACATTCAATTTATGTTGATTTCTGGTCTTTGTCAGTTGACTTCGAAGGCTGTAAAAGAAAGACTCGGATTTCTACAGCGCCTTTCACCCAGGATGTTTCAAAATGCTATACAGCCAATGAAGTTGTAGTCACTGTTGTAATGTAGGAAAAGCAGCAGCAGCCAATTTGTGCACAGCAAGCTCCCACAACTAGCAATGTTATAATCGTGAATGATTTGTTTTAGTGATGTTGATTTACAGATAATTATTGGCTGCAGGACACCGGGTGAACCTCACCAGCCTGTTCTTCTTCCAATAGTGCCATGGGATCATTTATGTCCACCCGAGAGGGCAGAGTGGGCCTCAGTTTTGGAATTCTATTCCACCACAATCTGTAACCTTAAGGACCAGCATATCCCTCACTCTACCATTAGCATCAAGACAGAGGACCAACCCTGGTTCAATGAGGAGTGTAGAAGTGCATGTCAGGAGCAGCACCAGGCACATCTAAAAATGAGGTGCCAACCTCATGAAGCTACAACACAGGACTACACAAATGCTAAAATATGGAAACAGCATGTGTAGACAAAGCTAAGCGACCCAACAACCAACGGATCAGAACAAAGCTCTGAAGTCCTGCCACATCCAGTCGTGACTATTTTAATTAATTTATTTCGTTCCTAGGATTTGTGCATCGCTGGCAAGGCTAGCATTAATTGCCCATCCCTAATTGCGCTTGAGAAGGTGGTAGTGAGAAGCCCTCTTGACCCGCTGCAGTCAATGAGGTGAAGGTACTCCAATAGTACTGTTAGGGAGGGGCTTCCAGGATTTTGACCTAGCGACGATGAAGTTATGGTGATATATTTTCACGTCGGGATGGTGTGTAATTGGAGGGGAACTTGGAGGTGATGCTGTTCCTATGCACCGGCTGCCCTTATAAGAACATAAGAACATAAGAAATAGGAGCAGGTGTAGTCCATTCGGCCCCTCGATCCTGCTCCGCCATTCAATAAGATCATGGCTGATCTGATTAGTCCTCAACTCGAATTTTATGCCTGTTGCCCCATAACCCTTGACTCTCCTGTAGTTCAACAATCTGTCGATCTCAGCCTTGAATATAATCAATGATTCAGGCTCCACAACTCTCTGGGGTAGATAATGCCAAAGATTCTCAACCCTCTGAGGGAGGAAATTCCTCCTCATCTCCGTCTTAAATGGACAAACCCTTATTCTGAAACTATGCCACCTGATTCTAGATACACCCATGAGGAAAAACACCCTCTCAAGCATCTACCCTGTCAAGCCCCCTCAGAATCTTATACGTTTCCATAAGATCACCTCTCATTCTTCTAACCTCCAATGAGTATAGGCCCAACCTGCTCAACCTTTCCTCATAAGACAATCCCTTCATCCCAGGAATCAACCTAGAGAAACTTCTCTGAACTGTCTCCAATGCAAGTATATCCCTCCCTAAATAAGGAGAACAAAAATGTATGCAGTACTCTAGGTGTGGTCGCAAATGTACAGATATAGCATGACTTCCCTACTTTTATACTCAATGCCCTTGCAATAAAGGCCAACATGCCATTTGCCTTCTAAATTACTGCATGCTAACTTTTTGTGTTTCCTGTACGATGACACTCAGATCCCTCTTTACTGAAGCATTCTGTAGTCTCTTTCCATTTTAATAATATGTTGCTTTTCTGTTCTTCCTACCAAAGTGGATAACATCACATTTTCCACATTATACTCCATCTGCCAAATTTTTACCGAATCAATCTATCTATATCCCTTTGAATACTTTTGTGTCCTCTTCTCAACTTGCTTTCCCACCTATCTTTGTAACATCAGCAGATTAGGCTGTGGTAGTGGTCGCGGGTTTGGGAGGTACTGTCGAAAGGGGCCTTGGTGAGTTGCTGCAGTGCATCTTGTAGATGGTACAGACTCCTGACACGGTGTGTTGGTGGTGGAGTGAGTGAATGTTTATGGCGGTGGATGGGTTGCCAATCAAGCGGGCTGCTTTGTCCTGGATGCTGTTGAGCTCATTGAGTGTTGTTGGAGCTGCACTCATCCAGGCAAGTGGAGATTATTCCACCACACTCCTGACTTGTCCCTTGTAGAAGGTGGAAAGAATTTGGGGAGTCAGGAGATGAGACACTCGGCGCAGTATACCCAGCATCTGACCTGGCCCTGTAACCACACTATTCATGTGACTGGTCCAATTAAGGTTCTGGTCAATTGTAACCCCCAGGATGTTAATGTTTCCGATTGTATTCCGCCATTGTTTTCAGACCCCACCACGGACTCAATTACGTAGCCACTGACCTCATCCCTCTCACTATCATATGTCTGAGGCTAAACCACACTGTTCACAAACTTATTTGACCCTGAAATGAGCTTTTGATCAAACATCCACAGCATCACAAAGACCAACTACTTCCATCTCCGTATCATCACCCCTCTCTGCCCTTGCCTCAACTGATCTGCTGCTGAAAACATCATCCATGCCTTTGTTAATTCTAGACTCGACTATTCCAATGCACTCCTGGCTGGTCTCCCACATTCCACCCTACATAAACTTGAGGTGACCATAGAAATATAGAAACATAGAAGATAGTAGCAGGAGTAGGCATTTCGGCCCCTCGAGACTGCTCCGCCATTCAATGCGATCATGGCTGATCATATAAATTCAGTACCTGATCCCTGCTTTCTCCCCATACTCCTTGATCCCTTAGCCTTAAGAAATATATCCAACTCCTTCTTGAATATATTTAATGAATTGGCCTCTACTGCCTACTGTGGTAGAGAATTCCACAGGTTCACCACTCTCTGGGTGAAGAAATTCCTCATAATTTCTGTCCTAAATGGCCTACTCTTTATCGTTAGACTGTCACCCCTGGTTCTGGACTCCCCGACCATCGGGAACATCCTTCCTGCATCTAGTCTGTCCTGTCAGAATTTTACAAATTTCAATGAGATCCCCTCGCATTCTTCTAAACTCCAGCCAACCCAATCATCCGCATCTCTCCTCATACGTCATTCCTGCCATCCCAGGTAACAGCCTGGTGATTTTTCGCTGAACTCCTTCCATGCCATGAATATCCTTCCTCAGATAACACGACCAAAACTGCACCCAATACTCAATATGTGTCCTCACCAAGGCCCTGCACAACTGCAGAAAGACATCCTTGTTCCGTTACTCAAACCCTCTCGCTATGAAGGCGAACATACCATTTGCCTTCTGAACCACCTGCTGCACCTGCGTGCTTACTTTTAGAGACTGGTGCGAAAGGACGCCCAGGTCTCGTTTCACTTCCCCTTCTCCCAATCTATTGCCATTTAGATACTAATCTGCCTTCCTGTTTTTGCCACCAAAGTGGATAACCTCGCATTTAGCCACGTTAATTTGCCTCTGCCATGCTTCTGCCCAATCACCCAACCTGTCCAAATCATACTGGAATTTCTCGGTATCCTCCTCACAGTACACACGCCCACCCAGCTTTGTGTCATCTGCAAACTTGGAGATATTACATCTAGTTCTTTGTCCAGATCATTAATATATATTGTGAATAGCTGTTGTCCAAGGACCATTCCTTGCGTTACCCCACTGGTCACTGCCACTCGGAAAAAGAGCCATTTATTCCAACTCTTTGCTTTCTGTCTGCCAACCAGTTCTCTATCCAAGTCAATACCTTGCCCCCAATTTCATGTGCCTTCATTTTACATGCTAATCTCTTATGCGGAACCTTATTGAAAGCATTTTGAAATTCCAAATACACCACATCCACTGGTTCTCCCTTATCTATTTTACCAGTTACGTCCTCAAAAATTCCAGTAGATTAGTCAAGCACGATTTACATTTTATATATCCATGTTGACTTTGTCAGGTTCGGTCACTTTTTTCCACGTGCTCTGCTATTACATCCTTTATAATAGACTCTATAATTTTCCCCACGAGCGATATCAGGCTTACCGGTCTGTAATTCCCCCTTTTCTCTCTGCCACCCTTTTTGAACAGTGGGGTAACATTAGCTGCCGGCCAATCCATGGGAACTGTTCCAGATTCTACCGAATTATGGAAGATGACCAGCAATGCATCTACTATTTCTAGGGCCACTTCCTTAAGTACCCTAGGATGTAGATTATCAGGCCCTGGGAATTTATCGGCCCTCAATCCCATCAATTTCCCAATACCATTTCCCTACAAATACTGATTTCTATTGTTTCTTCCCTTTCATTAGTGCCTATGTTCTGCGACATCTTTGGGAGATTATTTGTGTCCTCCGTTGTGAAGACAGAACCAAAGTATGTATTTAATTGGTCAGCCATTTCTTTATTCCCCATTATAAATTCTCCTGATTCTGACTGCAATGGACCTATGCATGACTGCACCAAACTTTTTCTCTTCACATATGTATAAAAGCTTTTACGGTCAGTTTTTATGTTCGCTGCAAGATTACTATCATATTATACATTCCCCCTCTTAATTAATCCCTTTGTCCTGCTTTGACGGATCCTAAACTGCTCCCAATTCTCAGGTTTATTGCTTTTTCTGGACAATTTATATATCCTCACTTGTATCTTACGCTATCCCTAATTTCCCCTGTTAGCCACGGTTGTGTCATCTTTTTCGTTTTATTTTAATGCCAAACTGGGATGAATAAATTCTGTAGTTGAGTAAGGATGTCTTGCTGCAATTATTTACGGCGTTATGGAGAACACATCTGTAGTATTATGTACAGTTTTTGTTAAAATTTCCAAAGGAAGGATATAGTTGCCTTGAAGGGGGTGGAATGAAGGTCAACTAGATTGATTACTGGGATGAGAGGGCTGTCCTATGAGGAATGATTGATCAGAATGGGCCTACTTTTCCTGGGTTTAGAAGAATAATAGTTGATCTCATTAAAACGTGTAAAATTCTTAAATGTCTTGACAGCGTAGATGCTGAGCGGCTGTTTCCCCTGATTGGAGAGGCTATAAACAGGGGGCAGAGTCTCAGGATAACGGCTCGGCCATTTACAACTGAGATGAGGAGAAATGTCTTCAACAAGATGGTTTTGAATCGGTAGCATTCTCTACCCGAGAGGGCTGAGGATATTCAGTCGATGAGTATATTCAATAGATTTTAGGGCACTAAGGGAATCACGGGACAGGGGGTTAGGATGGGAAAGTGGCATTGATGTATAAGTTCAGTCATGAACTTATTGAATGGCGCAGCAGGCTTCATGGAGCGTATTGCGTACTCCTGCTTATATTTATTATTTTTTGGTGTTTCGGTACTCACAGCCCGCCACTTTTCAACAGAGAAAAGATGATCCGGGACTGAGAGCAAAGCCATTTTAAGCAGCCACAGAATGATCGAGAATGACAGTAAACCCCTTTCAAACAGATTCAGAATGATCCGGGATTGACAGCAAATATATTTAAAGCATCCACGGAATGACCAAGGAATGATTCACTTAATGTAACCTGAGACAAAGAAGTCGTTTGCAGCTGTCAATCAAAACACATTTGGAAGGAACATTCTACATTTAATGAACTAGGAACAGTCTTCAGCTGTCAATCAACCCTCCCCTGCCCACACCACCCGGACCATTGATAGATCGACAGAGACAGTCAGAGAACTTCCAGCATTCAGTGCTGACCCTGTTACACTCAGCAGCTCCTGACACAGAACCCTGGTGTCATAAACACTGCGCATTTTTACCAAACCCCTTAAAAAGCAGTCTATCAAATGAGAAAAACTCAAAGTTCATCTGAATTCGGCTGAATGTAAGAAAAGTTAATTAAGTTTTCACCATCACTCGGTAACCCCATTCGGCATTCTTCCCACCCATAGAATAAATTATCGGATGTAAGAACTCCTTGTCTTTTCACTCTGAGTTGAATTATATCAGTGTCTGGAACCTAATGTCTTCATAAACGTTTTCTATAAAATATATATCTTACTATCGAACAAGCAGTTTAACGGTTGAATGCATCGCACATTCTGCATTAAACAACCAGCCAGCGCACAAGCATCCTCACATATACAGCAGACTGGGTAACATGCACCGTGCACATTAGACCAGCAGAGGGCGCACACTCGCCGCTACTTATCCAGCAGACATACCTACCTGCACCGTGCACCTTAGACCAGCAGGGGTGACATACACGCCATTACTTTCACTGCTGTTCTGCTAACATGCACCGTGCACATACAACCTCCAGGGGCTTACACTTGAAATTCCTGAAACTTCTGTAAATACGAAAGCAAAATATTGTGGATGCTAGAAACCTAAAATAAATACAGAAAATGCTGGAAATACTCAGCAGGTCAGGCAGCATCTGTGGCGAGAGACACAACTTTAACGTTTCAGGTCGATGACCTTTCATCAACATGGGAAAAAGTTACAAATATAACAGTTTTTAAGCAAGTACAGAGCTAGCAATGGAGAGGAAAAACCAAAAGGGTTAAGAGGAACTGTAAATGTCAATAACAGAATCATTACCAACAGCTACTATCTGAAAAAATAAGATCAGTGTTTATGATCTGAAATTGTGGAAATCAACGTTGAGTCCAGAAAGGTGTAAATTGCCAAATGGCAAGATGAGGTTCTGTTTCTCGAGCTTCATTAGAACAGTGTGGCAGGCCAACGACAGAGAGGTCAGAGTGGGAGGGGCACAGATAATTAAAATGACAGGCGACCAGAAGCGCAGGGTCACGCTTGTGAACGGAATTGAGTTGTTCCTCAAATTGATAACCCAATCAACGTTTTGTCCCCAATGTAGAGGAGACAGCATCCTGAGCAGCAAATGCAGGATACAAAATAAAAATAAAGTAAAAGTTAATCACTAAAGAACTGCTGACATACACCATGTACATTAAACTACCAGGGGGCACTCATTCGCAATTACGTATACTGCAGACATGCTAGCATGTTTGATCGACAACCCATCCATCACATTACTTATGCACTACCTCCACTCCTGGCGCAACGTGGTTGCAGTGTGTACCATCTACAAGATGCATAAAGCAACTAAGTTTTGGGGACAAATGTTGGCCTTGCCAGCGATACCCATCTCCCGTGAATGAATAATATAAAAGAAAAAGACCTGCTGATGTGCGCCGTGCACATTCACCACATGGAGTCACTCAATCGCCATTAGTGATCCATCAGAACTGCTCACACGTCCCGTACAATTTCTGTATCCCCTTCCATTCAGCCCGGCGCTGATTCCACAGCTGCCGTTTCTGCCCAGTTTCCAGCCCTTGAATGGGGATATTTCACCATTCTCTGTGCCACTCTCCCTGTTTTCCTCAAATACTCTCAGTATGGGCGGTACACAGACCTTTGCAGTCTATGCTTTTCTGAGTGTAATCCCGGGTTTCTGGATCTCGATCCACTAGCCCCGCTCCCAAATTCCCCGGTCCCTCTCAGACACACCCGCTATAATTCTTGTGTGGTGCAGCGGTGATTCCGTCAGCTGCCCTTCGCACTCATTAACCTGGACTTTCGATCCCTGTCTGGAGCAGCACATTACGCACAAGGTAAATGTTGTTCAACGTACAAAGTAGAAAACTGACTCCCTGAGGCTGCCGATTTAAGATGGGTACTTTACTGTCCTAATTACAATACAGATAATTCAGAAGTTGTAAACCAGAAAAGAAGACAGAAAAAGCAGGAAACCTTAGCACATCAGTGATTATCTGTGGCGAGTGATCCTGAAGAGAGTTCCCGGTCTGCAGGTATCTGCGGAGATTGACACTGAAGTTACAAGAGACGGCCATTCAGCGCCTCCAGCTTGTTACATAGGAACAGGAGGTGGCCATTCAACCACTCGAGCTTGTTGTAAAGGATCAGGAGGATGCGATTCAACTCGTCGAGCCTGTAACCAGGAACAAGTGGAGCCCATTCAACCCTTGTAATCTTTTAAATAGGAACAGGAGCCATTCAGACACATGACCCTTTTACTTATGAACAGGAAGTTGTTACAAAGGAGAAGGAGAAGGCCTTTCATACCTTTTGAGGTTATTACACAGGAACAGATGACCATTCAGCCCCTTGAACCTGTTACATAGGAACAGGAGGAGGTCATTCAGCCTCTTGAGCCTGTTATGCAGGAACAGGAGGATGCCCATTCATCCACACGTGCCTGTTACGCAGGAGCAGGAAGTGACCTTTATTCCACTCGAGCCTTTTACGCAGGAAAAGACGGAGGCCAATCAGACACATGACCCTTTTACATAGGAGCAGGAGGACGCCTTTCAATCCCTCGATCCTGGTGCTTGGGAGCAGGAGGAGGCAATTCAACTCCCTCGAGTCTCTTGCTTAAGAACAGGTGGAGGCCATTCATCCCATTAAACATTTAACACATGAAAAGCAGATGGCTATCCAGACCTGTCGACCCTTCCACACAGGAATATGTGGAGGACATTCTATCCCTCATACATGTTAAGTAGTAAAAGAAGCTGGCCAATCAGCCCCTCGATCCTGTTACACAGGAACAGGAGGGAACTAATCAGCCATTTTACCCCGTTACACAGGAAAAGCAGAAAGGCATTAGACACTCGATCCTGTTACACAGGAACAGGAGGAATCCCATTAGCACTCGAACGTATTACACAGGAACAGGAGGAGGCCATTCAGCCCCTCGAGCCTTCTGCATAGGAATAGGATTGGGCCACTAAAACACTGGAGTCTGTTGTCTATCAACCGGGGGAGGCTTTTCCGCTACTCCTGCCTATTGCAAAAGAAAAGGGGGAGGCCATTCATGCTCTCGACTCTGTTGCACAGGAACAGGAGAAGGCCATTCAGCTCCTGGAGCCTGTTACACAGAAGCTGGAGGACCCTTAGCCTGTGGACGCAAGTCAGCATCTTGATCCTATTACACAGGAAGAGGAGAATGCTATTCATCACCTCGTGCCTGTACCCGAGGTGCAGGAGCAGGCCATTCAGCCCCCGAACGTGTTTCATTGGTTCAGTAAAAGGGCGTTTAGTCTCTCGAGCCTGACACACAGAAACTGAAGCAGCTCAATCAGCTCCTCGAGCTCATTGCGTAGCAAGAGGAGGCGGTCATTCAACCACCATTATCCTGTTGTATAAGAACAGGAGAAAGCCACTCTTCCCCTCAATGTTGTTATACTGGTAAAGGAAGATACCATTCACACAATCGACCCTGTTAAACAGTTACATGTGAATGTTATTCTAGCCATAGAGCCTACTGCACTTTAAAAGGAGGTGGGCATTCAGCCCCTCACGCCTGTAAAACTAGAAAGGGCTAGTCCATTCAGCTCCTCGAGCCTGTTGTAAAGAATCAGAAGACATTCTTTCTACCCCTCGAGTCTTTTACACAGGAACACCAGGCAGTTAGTCAGCCCCTCGAGCCTATTGCATAGGAACAGTAGAGTCCCATTCTGACACATCGATCTTCATACACAGGAACATGAGGAGGACATTCAACTCTTCGAAACTGTTATAGAGGAAAGGGAGGAGGCCATTCAGCTCTTTGAGACTGTTATAGAGTAAAATGAAGAGGCCATTCAGCCATTTGAGCCTGTTATAGTGGAGCAGGAGGAATCCATTCAGCAGCTCGTGCCTGTTACACAGGAACAGGAGGGGTCATAATACGCCACACACCTGTTACACAGGAACATGTAGAGGCCATTCGGCCCCTCAATCCTGGTGCATACGAACAGGCGTGGGGACATTGATCACCTTGATCCTGTTACACTGGAGCAGGAGGAGGCCATTCAGCCACTCAAGCCTGTTACTCAGGAATAGGAGGGGGCGATTCAGCCACCTGATCCTGTTACATTGGAACAGAAGGAGGCCATTCAGTGCCTCGAGCCTTTTACGTAGGAACACTATGACGCCATTCAAACCTGTAGCCAGATACATAGGATAAAGAGGGAGCCATTCTGCCCATACAGACTTTTGATAGGACCACGAGGAGGCCATTCAGAACCTCGAACCTCTTGCATAAGAATAGGAGCAGGCGATTCAGAAACTCGAGCCTTTCGCATAGGGATAGGAGGCGGATATTCAGCTACTCGAGCCTGTTGCAGCAGAAGATGGAGGAAGCAAATTCGTCCACTCGACCGGCTTATCATATAATCTGGAGTACAACTTTCAGCCCCTCGAATGTGTTTTATAGGAACAGGCAAAAAACATTTAGCCCCTCGAGCCTGACATACAGGAACAGGTGGAGACCATTCCAGCCCCTCGAGCCTGTAACACAGGAACAGGAGGAAACCATTCAACCACTTGAACATGTTACAAATGAACCATCGGAAGTTATTCAATGCCGGGACCCATTTACATATGAACAGGTGAAGGCCATTCAGCCCCTCGAGCCTGTAACACAGTCTAGAGAGTCTGATTCTTTGCTACTTAACCAATTAACTCCTAAGTTCCAAAAGATTCGACTTGACCCGTATTGGTGACAGTAATTATATGTTATTCAGCGTAAGTGAGACTTGACACATTATAGCAATCTGAGCAGTAGTTCAACAAGGTACAATCAAGGTTTAAATTAGCTATTATGTTTTGGGTAGAAGACACAATCTCCACTGGTCATCTTCAGCTGGCCTGGGCCTCTAGGCTCGCTCGTCCATCCGGTGTGACGCATGTGGGTTCTCCACCAACACGAATCCCTCCTTGGCTCGTCTGGTCGATAGTCTCAAGCTTCTTGCCAAATGCCTCTACAACCTAAATGTTTGAGAGACACCTTCTTATACTTCTATTTCCCAGCAAATCCTATGGGACCAGTTAACCAAATCATTGATTTTTACCTGAAATCCCCTTTCCAATTAAACTGATGGCACGTCCCTAATAATCCCGCTTTCCCCTTTCAGGTCCTCATCACATGACACCATGACATCATCTGTTTTTGACCATTAAGACCCATATCTGGGGTAGTTATGACAATACAAATGGATCATGACTCCATTCGTAGAGATATGGTGTCTTTGCTGCTGGTCTATCTTTTTAATTCACTGATGATATCGTAACATTCCACGCAGTGGCAGCCACACATGTCCTTGCTTCCCAGGCTAGCTGTCAGCTGTTTGTGGCAGGAAGGCTGCTGAATGTATGCTTCATCAGACCGACCAAGGCCAAGCGATTTGGGTTCTTTAATTTTAATTCTAATCGGGTCTCCACAGGGCTCATTACAACAGGGGTTACAAGTATGATTATAAGTTCAGCAATAGCATATTGAAATCTGTAAATTACAATTAGTAATATAATCAACTGATTTGGCTCAGGTTAGTTAGTAAGCGAATAAATAGGTAGATACTTCTCACACAGTAACATGTAGATGCCATTCAGGACATGGAGCCTGTTACACAGGGATAGGCACAGGCCGTTAATCAACTCAAAGCTGTTGCATAGGGGCAGGAGGAGGCCATCTGACCGTCTAACTCGCTACTTAGGAACAGGAGGAGGCCACTGACACCCTCGCAAATGCACATAGCAACAGGAGGAGGTCTTGCAGCGCTAAGATCTGTTATATAGGAAAAGTAGGCCGCCATTCCGTGATGGGGATTTTAGGCTGCTGTGTGTCCCAATGCCTCTGGCCACGCACTATTTTGACCCTGCAAAGTCCCACCAGATGGGTACTACAGTACCATTGGGTGACTTTAATCTACATATAGACTGACCAAATCAAATTATCAATAATACTGTGAAGGATAATTCCTGGAGTGTGTATGAGATGTTCTTTAGACCAGTACGTTGAGGAGCCTACGAGGGAACAGGCTATCCTAGATTTGTTTCGTGCAATGGGAAGGGGTTGATTAATAATCTTGTGTGTGGCCCTTTATGGCACAGTGATCATAACGTGATAGAATTCTTCAGTAAGCTGGAAAGTGAAGCAGTCCAATCCGAAGCTATGGTTCAAATCTAAACAAAGGAAACTACGACTGTATGAGGAGTGAATTGGCTATGGTAGATTGCGGAGCTTGATTAATAGGCACGACGGTGGAAAGGCTAGAATTTAAGGAACGAATCCATGAATTGCAACATTTATACATTTCTTTCTATCGCAAAAACACGAAAGGAAAACCGGCCAAACCATGGCTAACAAAAGAAATTAAGGATAGTATTAGAACCAAAGTGGAATCACATAATGTTGCCAGAAAATGTAGCAAACCTGAGGATTGAAAGCAGTTTAGAGTTCAGCAGTTAAGGACCAAGGTATTGATTAAGAGGGCAAAAATAGAATATGAGATTAAAAATGCAAGGGACATAAAAGCGGATTGTAAAAGCTTCTACAAGTATTTAAAAAAAAAGATTTGTGAAGACAAATGTTGGTCCCTTACAGTCAGAAACGGGGGAATTTATAATGGGGAACAAGGAAATGGCTGAGCAATTAAATAAATACTTTGGTTCTGTCTCCACGGAAGAGGACACACATAACTTCCCAGAAATGCTAGGGAACCAACGGTCTAGTGAGAAGGAGGAATTAAAGGAAATTAGTATCTGTAAAAAAGTAGTGCAGGGGAAATTAATGGGACTGAAAGCCGATAAATCTTCAGGGCCTGATAATCTGCATCCCAGTCTACAAATCACAGGCCGTCCCTTTGCCCCCCGTACCTGCCGCTGTACTTGCTTAAAACCTGTTAAAATTCTAACATTTTCCAGTTCTGACGAAAGGTCATCGACCTGAAATGTTAACTTTCGTTCTCTCTCCACAGATGCTGATTGACCTGCTGAGTATTTCCAGCATTTCCTGTTTTTTTTAGCTGAAACTGATTATCTGCTCAACGTCACGCTGTTTTTTGTGGGATCTTGTGCTCAATTTATCTGTCGCATTTCTTATGTTGCAACAGTGACTACACCTCAAAAAGTATTTAATTGGCTGTAAAATGTTTGGGGATTTTCTTGCTTCCAATTTTCTTTTTTCTTTCTGTGTCATAGTGTTGAAACGACTCCCATGAAAGTCACAAATGATATCATATGTGTCTGTGGCCGTGGAAAGCTCACCATCCTCGTCCTTCGCGAACTGTCTGCAGCCTTTGACATGGATGACCAGTCCCTTCTCCTCAAACGCCGCTCCACCGTCGTCCGTCTTGGAGGGACTGCACTCACCTGGCTCGATTCTTGTCTATCTAAGCCTAGCCAGATAATCACCTGCAATGTCTTCTCTTCCCGCTCCCCCATCTTTACCTTTGATGCCCCCGAAGGATCTATCCTTGGCTCCCATTCCCTTTATCATTTACATTTTAGTGTATCTGTGTCTGTCTATGAGTGTGTCTGTGTGTTTCTTATTTTCTATGGATGTGTATGTTTTATTCTGTAACTGTCTATGGGCATTTGTGTGTGTGTGTGCCTGTTTTTGTCTATGGGTGCTTGTGTCTGTACATAACCATGTGCGTGTGTTTCTTTATTTCACTATGACTGCGTGCCTGCTTGCCTGTATCTGTCGATGGGTGTATGTGTGTGCAGCTGTGTTTGTTTATGGCTATGAGTGGCTTTGCTCTTGCGCTATCTTACTGCAGGTACTAAAAGTCTAATGTCTCCTTATGAGGATTGAATTAATCCCAGCAACGTATCACAGGGAGTTTTGTCCAATGTATATGCTCACTACCGCTCTTCACACAGAACAGACATTTTACAACCATACATTTTAAATGATAATTGGTAATTCCCAGTTTCAATCCACAAATACACAATGAATAGCACCAGAGTCGAATACATCTGCAGGTAAATGATAGAAGTTCACCTGATAATTCAGAATGGAGGCGGCTATTCGGCCTGGCACAACTCATCCATCCAGCAAGCCTTAGTCTCTTCAATGCAACATCTGCTTGTTCGGTCAACGGTCCTGAGGTTCTCGCATCTCTGGGAGTCCATCCCATGTGTAGATCACTGTTTATGGAAAATGAACTTCCTGAGCCCGGTCCTAACTTTGCCTTTTGCTCGTTCGAAACAGTGACCCCTTGCTGAAGAGATCAACTCGCTCCCAACCTTTCCTCACATCTGAGCCTGCGGATCAACATCAACACTCTTCTCAACAATGAGAAACTTGATTTGCTGCCCCAATTTTCTCCAAGAGTGGTGAAATGCAACTACCCTGTGTCTAATGAACTGAAATATTACTACAAAGGATTGCATAGGATAGAATTACACAGGAGATACTCAACAGAAACAGACCATTCGGCCCAGCAAATCCATGCAGGCGTTTATGCTCCACATGACCCTCCTCCCGACTTTCCTCATCTAAATCTATCAGAGTAACCCTCGATTCTCTTCTCACTGATGTACTTGACTAGCCTCGCCTTAAATGTATCTATACTATTTGCTTCAACCACTTCCTGTGGTAGCGAGTTTTACATTCTCACCACTCTTTCGTTAAAGAAGTTTCTTCTGAATTCTCGATTGGATTTCTTGGTGACTACATTATATTGAAGGCCTCTAGTTATGCTTTTCCCCACAAGTGGAAACTCTCTCTGTATCCTCTCTATCAAAAGCTTTCATAATTTTAAAGACCTCTATTAGGTCACCCCTCAGCCTTCTTTTTTCAAGAGAAAAGAGGCCCAGCCTATTCATCCTTTCCTGATATGTATAACCTCGCATTTCTGGTACCATCTTTGTAAATCTTCTCTGTACCCTCTCCAGTATCTCTATATCTTTTTATAATATGGTGACCAGAACTGTACGCAGTATTCCAAGTGTGATTTATCCAAGGTTCGATACAGGTCTAGCATAACTTCGCTACTTTTCAATTCTGTCGCTCTAGAAATAAACCCTACTGCTTGGTTTGCTTTTTCATGGCCTTGCTAAACTGCGTCGCAACTTTCAGTGATTTGTGTATTTGTAATCCTAGATCCCATTTTTCCTGTACCACACATAGACTCGCACCGCCAAGTAATAAGTGACGTCCCTATTCTGCCTACCAAAATGTAACAGCTCACATTTATACGTGTTGAACTTATTTTGCCAATTATACACACATTCAGCAACTGATTTAATGTCCTCAAGTTTGTTGCAGTCCTCCTCAGTATTGAAGATCCCCCACCCAATTTGGCGTCATCTGCAAATTTACAAATTGTGTTTTTCATTCCGAAGTCTAAATCGTTAGTGTAAATTGTGAACAGCAGTGGTTCCAACACTGAACCTTGAGGAACACCACTACCCAACTTCTCTCACTGTGATTAGCTACCCTTTACTCCTACTCTCTGCATTCTGTCCTGAAGACAGCCAACAATCCATTCTGCAGAATACATTGCTGGCAGGCTTCAGGACAGGAAGGCAGAAAAAAAGAGTACGTCCAGGGATAACGTTACTTTCCCCTTATTGAGCCTCTTCTTGGCGGGCTAATTCTTCCCAGCTGCAGCTCCTGAGGCTCTGCTGCCACTCCCAAGGGGTCCTGTTTCTGTGTTGAGCCTAGACAGTGATTGTTGGTCTCATTGAGGCGTCAGAGCCAGGTTGATACTGTAAAAAATGCCGCCCTTCACACCAAACTTACCAAAGGTCCACACACAGGCCAGAAGCGGGAGGATACTCACTGAGATCCAAATCTACCAGGTAATTTCCTGCCTGGTTATTCTTTAAGAGATTTAACAACTTGCCCAACACCAATTAAATCAGTCCTGCTCCAAGCATGGGCCACTGAAACCAATTTATCCACAGCGAGCTTCTTACTTTGAAGAGGATTTATCTCCATTATAATGCGACTTGAAACTTAGGCCTGGCATCGATCATCTTCTCCGACTCTTTGCACCATTGGGAAGTGAAACAATTCATGTGTCATCTGTTAAAGAAGGGGAAAATACCAACCATTTAAAAGCGGCTCTCTGAAATTATTGTAGATTAAATGTCATGGAATAAAATTTAACATAAAATTACATTATGGATTTTCCATGTCAGTGTAATCGAAATTGTCTGTGCATCATTCATTCTCCCTCTGTCTCTCTCTATGAATTCTTCTATTACTTTATTTACCGTATCATTACTTTTTCCTCCCTCTCTGCCTTTCTCCTTCTCTGTGTCTATCTCTTACCATCCCTCTATGCCTTTCAACACTTCTATCTCTCCAACTCTATCCCTCACTTTCTATTCCTCTTTCTACCACGTCTCTTTGCCTCCGCCTTTATCTTCCTCCCTCTCCGAATTTATTTCTATCTCCATCACTCCATTTATCTATTCCTTTTCGTCTCTCTTTCTGCCTCTGTCTCTGTCTCTATCTCTGTGTGTATATACCTCTGTCTCTATCTCTGTGTATATATTTAACAGGACTAGACAGACTAGATGCAGGAAGGATGTTCCCGATGGCCGGGGAGTCCAGAACCAGGGGTCACAGTCTAAGGATATGGGGTAAGCCATTTAGGATACAGATGAGGAGCAATTTCTTCACCCAGAGAGTGGTGAACCTGTGGAATTCTCTATCACAGAAGGCAGTTGAGGCCAATTCATTAAATATATTCAAGAAGGAGTCAGATATATTTCTTATGGCTAAAGGGATCAATGGATATGTGGAGAAGGCAGGGACAGGGTAATGAATTTGGATGATCAGCCATGATCTCCTTGAATGGTGGAGGAGGTGCGAGGGGCTGAATGGCCTACTCCTGCTCCTACCTTCTATCTTTATATGTTTCTATATTAATCTGTCACTCTCTCTGTCTCTGTCTCTCTGTATTTATACCTCTGGCTATGTCTCTAACTCTCTGTATATATACCGCTGCCTCTGACTCTGTCTCAGTGTATATATACCTCTGCCTCTATCTCTGTCTCTATCTCTGTGTATTTATACCTCCGCCTCTGTTTCTATCACTGTATATATTTACCTCTGCCTCTGTCTCTGCCTCTATCTCTCTGTATTTAGATCTCTGCCTCTTTCACTATCTCAGTGTATATTTACCTCTGCCTCTGTCTCTGTCTATATATCTGTGGATATTTAGCTCTGCCTCTGTCTATATCGCTGTATTTAGACCTCTACCTCTGTCGGTATCTCTGTGTATATTTACCTCTGAATCAGTCTCTCTCTCTATCTCTGTGTACATATAACTCTCCCTCTTTCCCTGTCTCTATCTATGTGAATATTTGCTTCTGCCTCTGTATCTGTATCTGTGCATATTTAACTCTGCCTCTGTCTCGGTCTCTATATCTCTGTATTTAGACCACCGCCTCTGTCGCTATATCTGTGTATATTAACTCTGCCTCTGTCTCTGTTTCTAGCTCTCTGTATTTATACCTCTGCCTCTGTCTCTATCTCTGTGTATATTTACCTCTGCCTCTGTCTCTGTCTCTATCTCTCGGTATTTACACATCTGCCTCAGTCTCTATCTTTGTGCATATATAACTCAGTCTCTGTCTCTGTCTCTAAATCTGTGTATATTTACCTCTGCTTCTGTCTCTGTCTCTATATCTGTGTATATTTACCTCTGCCTCTATCTCTGTCTCTATATCTCTGTTCTTAGACCTCTGCCTCTGTCAGTATCTCTGTATATATTTACCTCTGACTCTGTCTCTCTCTCTATCTCAGTGTATATATACCTCTGCCTCTTTCTCTGTCTCTATCTCTGTGTATATTAGCCTCTGCCTCTGCCTCTTTCTCTATCTCTGTGTATATTTATCTCTGCCACTGTCACTGTCTCTATCTCTCTGTATTTATCCCTCTGCCTCTGTCTCTATCTCTGTGTTTGCTTAACTCTGTCTCTGTCTCTATCTCTATATTTGTGTATATTTAACTCTGCCACTGTCTCTGTCTCTATCTCTCTGTATTTATATCTCTGTGTCTCTCTCTTTATCTCTGTGTATATTTACCTCTGCCTCTGTCTCTGTCTCTATTTCTCTGTATTTAGACCTCTGCTTCTGTTTCTGTCTCTATCTCTCTATATTTAGACCTCTGCCTCTGTCATTATCTATGTGTATATTTACCTATTCCTCTTTCTCTGACTCTATCTCTGTGTATATTTACCTCTGCCTCTGCCTCTTTCTCTATCTCTGTGTATATTTATCTCTGCCTCTGTCTCTGTCTCTATATATGTGTATGTTTACCGCTGCCTCTCTCTCTCTCTTTATCTCTGTATTTAGTTCTCTGCCTCTGTCACTATCTCTGTGTATATTTACCTCTGCCTCTTTCTCTGACTCTACTTCTGTGTATATTTGCCTCTGCCACTGTCTCTGTCTCTATCTCTCTGTATTTATACCTTTGTTTCTGTCTCCATCTCTGTGTATATTTACATCTGCCTCTGTCTCTGTCTCTATCTCTCTGTATTTATACCTCTGCCTCTGTCTCTATCTCTGTGTTTACTTACCTCTGTCTCTGTCGCTGTCTCTATCACAGTGTATATTTAACTCTGCCTCTCTCTCTGTCTCTATCTCTGTGTATATCGACCTCTGCCTGTCTCTGTATCTATCTCTCTGTATTTAGATCTCTGCCTCTGTCACTATCTCTCTGTATATATACTTCTGCCTCTGCCCCGTCTCTATTTCTGTGTAAGTGTATCTCTGCCTCTTCCACTCTCCCTATCTCTGAACCTGTGTATGTGTGTCTCAGCCTCTGTCTCTGTCTCTATCACTGTTTTCTACCTATTTATGTTCCTTCCATCTCTCCATTTCTCTCTCTCATTCTATATATCTATTATTCTCTCTTTATCGCTATTTATGTATCTTGGTGTCTATCACTTTCTCTGTCATTGTCTCTATTTTTCTATCTCCCTCTTTCTCTACTGTTTCCCATCTATATATCTCATTTCCGAATCTCTTTCTCTTCCTCCTTCAATTTCTAGCTGTATGGCTTTCTGTTTCTGTCCCTATCTCTATCTCTCTGCTTTGCTTTGCATTTCTCTCTCTATCTTTCTTCCGATCTGCCTCTATTTCTATTTCTATCTTTTTCTCTTTCTATCTTTCTATGTCTCTGTCACTTTGTCTTTATTTCTGTATTTCCCTAAACATCTGCCCCTATCTCCCTATTTTCACTCTATCACTCTAACCTGGAAAGGGAAGAGCGGGGAAAAGGGCGAGTTTCAAAAATAAGGAACCTCGGAGATTGTGATTTGCATCGCAACATAAGTGAATGTCATGAAATCAACAAAAGTAAAACCACAGATAAATATCCCAAAAATCACAGGCTATCATAAGAACATAACAACATAAGAACTTAAGAAATCGGACCTGGAGTCGGCCATTTGGCCCTTCGAACCTGCTCCACCATTCAATAAGATGATAGCTGCTCTTCTAGCTTATCTCCCCGTTCCTGCACTATCCCCATATTCCTTGATTTCCTTAAAGGGAATGAGAATGTGTGCTCAGTTATATTTGCAACATGTCCATGGCGTGTTAATAAAGACAAGATTTATTACAGATTTTATTTGATAATTATCTGCAGATGTTAAATGAAATACAAAGCAGAAACTTTAAAACTCTTACATAATCTCCTCCAGACGGGCACCTTTCAGAACGAGTTGGTGGAAGTGCTCCAGAGATTTTTATGAGAATCCTTTAAAGGAGAGTTCCAGGACTTTCAGCGTGTTCTTCACACAGAGAGCAGAAACAAGGTCCTCACAACACTCATCCGTCAGGTAATTGCTCTTCAGGCAATTCGAGAATGGAAAAGCGAAGCAGACAGTAAGATACAGAGAGAGAGATTGACAGAGACAGAGAGGCAGAGGGAGAGAGAGAGAGAGAGACAGAGAGACAGAAAGAAAGGGATAGACAGTGACAGAGAGAGAGGGGGATAGAGAGAGAGAAACATAGAGACAGAGAGAGAGGGCTAGACAGGAAGATACAGAGAGAGTGAGGATGATAGAGAGAGACAGTCAATGACAGATACAGAGAGAGAGAGAGAGAGGTGGATGAGAGAGAAAGTGATAGAGACAGAGAGAGAGCGGCGGAGGAGAGAGACAGAGAAACAGAGAGACAGAGAGAGAGGGATAGACAGCGAGAGATAGAGAGAGAATGAGAGCAAGAGAGAGGAAAGAGAGGGGAGATAGAGATGGGGAGGAGAGAGAGAGACAGAGAGAGACACACAGAGCGAGCGATAGAGGAGAGACAGAGACATAGAGAATAAGAGAGAAGGGGGCAAAGTGAGGGAGAGATAGAGAGGGATAGACAGACAGCAATAGTGGAAGAGAGTGTGAGAGAGAGGGAGGAGAGACAGAGGGAAGAGAGCGAGGGAGAGAGACAGAGATGGAGGGAGAGGGAGAGAGATAGATGGGGAGATATGGAGAAACAGAGGGAGCCATGAAGACGAAACGATAGAAAAGTGAGGCAGTCACAGTTGGACAAGCACAGAGTTGCAGAAAAAGTGTTATAAATAAACAGTCCAGGATAAAAGGCAAAGAGTTAGTATACACAACGTGACGCGAAAGACAGTGAGACAGAGAGCGAGTACAAAGCAATGAGCAACAAATATAGTCACAAAAAATGCCAGGTTAATAAACGTCTTCATCCTGAATAATAGCAAACTCCATGTTAAGTTGAAGCGTTTGCAACAACCTTCAGCCAGAAGTGCCGAGTTCATGCTCCATCTCGGCCTGCGCCCAAGGTTCCCACCATCAGAGAAGCCAATCATCAGCTAATTCAATTCACTACACGTAGAATCATAGAAACATAGAAGATAGGACAACGAGTAGGCCATTCGGCCCAACGAGCCTGCTCCACCATTCAATGAGTTCATTTCTGATCATACAAATTCAGTACCCTGTCCCGGCCTTCTCTCCATATCCCTTGATCCCTTTAGCCTTAGAAATATATCTAACTCCTTTTTGAATATATTTAATGAATTGGTCTCTCCTGCTTCCTGTGGTACAGAATTCCACAGGTTCACCAATCTCTGGGTGAAGAAATTACTCCTCATCTCTGCCCTAAATGGCTTACCACTTATCCTTAGACTGTGACCTCTGGTTCTCGACTCCTCGGCCATCGCGATAATACTTCCAGCATCTAGTCTGACTAGTTCTGCTGGAATTTTATAATTTTCGATGAGATCCCCTCTCATTCTTCTAAACTCCAGCGAGTTTAAGCCCAATCGACCCAATCTCTCCTCATACTTCATTCCTGCCATCCAAGCTATCAGCGTGGTGAATCTTCGCTGCACTCCCTCCATGGCAAGAATATCCTTCCTCAGATAAGGCGACCAAAACTGCACACAATACTCCAGATGAGGTCTCACCATGGCCCTGTACAACTGCAGCAAGACATCCTTGTTCCTATACTCAAACCCTCTTGCTACGAAGGCTAACATACCATTTGCATTCTTAAACGCCTGCTGCACCTGCATGCCTACCTTCAACGACTGGTGTACAAGGACACCCAGGCTTCGTTGCACTTCCCCTTCTCCCAATCTATTGTCACTCACATAATAATCTGCATTCCTCTTTTTGACACCAAAGTGGATAACCTCGCATTTATCCACATTATATTGCATCTGCCATGCTTCTGCCCAATCACCCAAACTGTCCAAATAATACTGGAGTTCATCGGCTTTGTGCATTGAGGGGGTGCTTTGTGCATTGAGTGCTGTTGGAGTTTTGCTAAGCGGGAGAAAAATAATTTAAATGTATTTTGTGAATTTTAGTATGTTAAGAAGTCAATTATTTGAAGTAAGTTTAATTTTTTAAGGGTTTTTTAAACTCTTGGGCAGTTTAAACAGGAAGTAGAATCCGGGTATAAAAGGGGAGGGGCTAGTGCAGTGCACGGAGTGCTTTGTGCATTGAGTGCTGTTGGAGTTTTGCTAAGTGGGAGAGTTCGGATAAGTGGGAGGTGAGGGTGTGTTTTTGCTCTGTATTATTCCCCACTCCCAGGCTTAGACAGCACTGCGGAGGCGGAGCAGCGAGACGAGTCAACCAAACAGGCTCCACAGACAGTATTCAAGGAGGAGGTTGGTGATCAGCTGGTTGGTTGGTTTTCTTCCTTCTCTTCTCTTTCATACCTTTAAGTTGGTAAGTCCTATTGAATAGTGGTGTGATATTATCATATATATCCAGGCAGGGTCTTCATAACTAATAATAAGAAATTAAATTAATTATATAGAATGGAGCATGTGATGTGTTACTGTTGCGAGATGTGGGAGCCGGTGAACCCCATTGAGGCTAACGGTGATTACATCTGCGACAAGTGTTTGCTGCTAGAGGAACTCAAGTTCCATGTTATGGAGCTTGACACCGAGCTTCGGACACTGCGACACATCAGGGAGGGGGAGAAGTTCCTGGACTCTATGTTTCAGGAGATGGTCACACCTATGAAGTTAATTACTGCAGATGTAGTCCGTGGTCAGGGACAGGACGGTGTGACTACGAGTGAGGAAGGTACAGGGATCCAGGATGTAGTGTTGAAGGAGACGCAGCCCTTGTTCTTGTCCAGCAGGATCGAGGTTCTTACTCCCTGTGAGGGCGGGAGCGGGGACTGCAGGGAGGATGAGCAACCTGGCCACAGCACCGTGGTACAGGGGGCCATTCAAGTGGAGGGAGTAAAAAGAAATGTTGTAGTGGTAGGGGATAGTATCATTAGGGGGATAGATAGGGTTCTCTGCAGTCAAGAGCGGGAGTCCCGAAGGCTGTGTTGCCTGCCTGGTGCCAGGGTTAAGGGCATCTCTTCTGGGCTGGAAAGAAACTTGCAGTGGGAGGGGGAGGATCCAGTTGTCGTGGTCCATGTTGGTACAAACGACGTAGATAGGACAAGGAAGACGGTTCTGTTAAAGGAGTATGAGCAGCTAGGGGTCAAATTAAAAAACAGAACCTCAAGGGTAATAATCTCTGGGTTATTACCTGAGCCACGAGCGAATTTGGCTAGGATAAATAAAATTGAAGAGTTAAATGCGTGGCTCAAAGACTGGTGTGGGAGAAATGGGTTTTGCTTCTTGGGACACTGGCACCAGTACTGGGACAGGAGGGAGCTGTTCTGTTGGGATGGACTCCACTTGGCCAGTGCTGGGACTAGAGTCCTGGCGAATCATATAACTCGGGCTGCAGAGAGGGCTTTAAACTAATTAGTGGGGGGGAGGTTTCTAGAGAGCAAATAATAGAAATGACAACAGAGAAGGTCATAGACTTAGGTAGCAGTGGGGGAATTAAAAAACAGAATGTGTCAGGAAGGGACAGAAGGTATGGAGTAAAAAGTAAAGTACTAAAAAGGGAAAAAACAGGAACTAAGTGTTACAAAACATATTTGAGAGTTCTTTATCTGAATGCACGTAGCATTCGTAACAAAATGAATGAGTTAACGGCACAAATAATGACATATGGGTATGATCTTGTGGCCATTACAGAAACATGGCTGCAGGGTGACCATGACTGGGAATTAAACATACCAGGTTATTTAACATTCAGGAAGGACAGGCAGGAAGGGAGAGGAGGTGGGGTGGCTATGTTAATAAAGGAAGGAATCACTATAATACAGAGAAATGATATTGGGTCAAAGGAGCAGGATAGTGAAACAGTTTGGGTGGAGGTAAGGAATAATAAGGGGAAAAAAACACTAGTGGGTGTACTCTATAGGCCTCCGAACAGTTGCAACTCTGTTGGACGGAGTATTAATCAGGAAATAGTTGAGGCTTGTAATAAGGGAACAGCTATAATTATGGGGGATTTTAATTATCATATTAACTGGACAAATCAAATTGGGCAGAGCAGCCTTGAAGAAGAGTTCATTGAGTGTATTAGGGATGGGTTTCTTGAGCAGTGTGTAACTGAACCGACCAGGGGGCAAGCAACCTTAGATTTGGTCCTGTGTAATGAGACAGGATTAATTAAAAATGTCCTAGTAAAGGATCCCCTTGGAATGAGTGACCATAACATGGTTGAGTTCCAATATCAATTAGAGGGTGAGAAGGTTGGATCTCAAACAAGCGTGCTGAGCTTGAATAAAGGAGACTATGAAGGTATGAGAGAGGAATTAATTAGAGTGGACTGGGAAAATAGATTAAAGGGTAAGACGGTACATGACCAGTGGTGTACATTTAAGGAGTTATTTTACAACTTCCAAAAAAAATATATTCCACTGAGGAAAAAAGGGTGTAAAAGAAAAGATAGCCATCCGTGGCTAAGTAAAGTAATTAAGGATAGTATCCGACTAAAAACAAGGGCATATGAGGTAGCCAAATCTAGTGGGAGGATGGAAGATTGGGAAGTCTTTAAAAGACAGCAAAAAATAACAAAAAGATTGATTAAGAAAGGAAGATAGATTATGAAAGTAAATTAGCAAAAAATATAAAAACAGACAGTAAAAGTTTCTATAGTTATATAAAAAGAAAAAGGGTGGCTAAAGTAAATGTTGGTCCCTTAGAGGATGAGACCGGGAAATTAATGGTGGGAAACATGGAGATGGCAAAAACACTGAACAATTATTTTGTATCAGTCTTTACAGTAGAGGGCACTAAGAATATCCCAACACTGGACAAACAGGGGGCTCTAGGGGGGGGAGGAATTAAATACAATTAAAATCACGAAGGAAGCGGTACTTGGTAAAATAATGGGACTCAAGGCGGATAAATCCCCTGGACCTGATGGCTTGCATCCCAGGGTCTTGAGGGAAGTAGCGGTAGGGATTGTGGATGCATTGGTAATAATTTTCCAAAACTCACTGGACTCAGCAAAGGTCCCGGCAGATTGGAAAACTGCTAATGTAACACCCTTATTTAAAAAGGGTACTAGGCAGAAGGCTGGAAACGATACACCTGTTAGCCTAACATCTGTGGTTGGTAAAATGTTAGAGTCCATTATTAAGGAGACAGTAACGGGACATTTGGATAAACATAATTTAATAGGGCAAACTCAGCATGGTTTCATGAAGGGGAAGTCATGTTTAACAAATTTGCTTGAGTTTTTTGAGGAAGTAACATACAGGGTGGATAAAGGGGAACCAGTGGACGTAGTGTATTTAGACATCCAAAAGGCATTTGACAAGGTGCCACACAAAAGATTATTGCTCAAGATAAAAAATCACGGGATTGGGGGTAATATTCTGGCGTGGGTGGAGGATTGGCTCTCTAACAGAAAGTAGAGAGTTGGGATAAATGGTTCGTTCTCAGATTGGCAACCAGTAACTAGTGGTGTTCCGCCGGGGTCAGTGCTGGGTCCCCAACTCTTTACAATCTATATTAACGATTTGGAGGAGGGGACCGAGTGTAACATATCAAAGTTTGCAGATGATACAAAGATGGGACGGAAAGTAGTGAGTGAGGAGGACAAAAAAAACCTGCAAAGGGACATAGACAGGCTAAGTAAGTGGGCAGAGATTTGGCAGAATGAATACAATACTGGAAAGTGTGAGGTTATGCACTTTGGCAGGAAAAATCAAAGAGCAAGTTATTATCTTAATGGCAAGAAACTGGAAAGTACTGTAGTACAAAGGGATCTGGGGGTCCTGGTGCACGAAACTCAAAAAGTTAGTATGCAGGTGCAGCAAATGATTAAGAAGGCCAATGGAATGTTGGCTTTTATTGCTAGGGGGTTGGAATATAAAAACAGGGAGGTATTGCTGCAGTTGTACAAGGTATTGGTGAGGCCGCACCTAGAACACTGCATACAGTTTTGGTGTCCATACTTAAGAAAAGACATACTTGCTCTCGAGTCAGTACAAAGAAGGTTCACTCGATTAATCCCGGGGATGAGGGGGTGCTCAAATGAGGAGAGGTTGAGTAGATTGTGACTCTACTCATTGGAGTTCAGAAGAATGAGAGGCGATGTTATTGAAACATATAAGATTGTGAAGGGGCTTGATCGGGTGGATGCGGTGAGGATGTTCCCAATGATGGGTGAAACTAGAACTAGGGGGCATAATCTTAAAATAAGGGGCTGCTCATTCAAAACTGAGATGAGGAGAAACTTCTTCACTCAGAGGGTGGTAGGTTTGTGGAATTTGCTGCCCCAGAAAGCTGTGGAAGCTACATCATTAAATAAATTTAAAACAGAAATAGATAGTTTCCTAGAAGTAAAGGGAATAAAGGGTTACGGGGAGCGGGCAGGAAATTGGACATGAGTCTGGGTTCGGAATGGTCATGGCCCTGTGGGTAGTGGAGCGGGCCCAGGGGCCGTGTAGCCTTGTTCTGCTCCTACTGTGTTCCAATTCTGTTAGATTTCAGGAGATGGTTTTATTCCTGTTCCTGGCTGGGGTGGAGATCGCCTTTACAGAAGGTAAGTACTGTAGGAAATATAGGAACAGAGTGATCTCCTGGAAGAATTTCGATCGCCTAGATGGGTCGGAGAGGAATTTCCCAGATTTTTTTCTCCCCAATTGGCCATTGGGTCTTTATCTGGTTTTTCGCCTCTCCCGGGAGATCACATGGGTTCGGGTGGATGCAGAGTGATAGAAGATTTGAGGTTAGGATCAGATCAGCCATGATCTTATTGAATGGTGGAGCAGGCTCGAGGGGCCGATTGGCCTACTCCTGCTCCTATTTCTTATGTTCTTATGTTCTTATGTTGACAGCACACACGCCCACCCAGCTTTGTTTCGTCTGCAAATTTGGAGATATTACATCTAGTTTCCTCGTCTAGATCATTAATGTACATTGTGAATAGCTGGGGAGCTAGGACTGATGCCTGCGGTACCCCACTAGTTACTGTTTGCCACTCAGAAAAAGACCCGTTTATTCCAACTCTTTGCTTTCTGACTGTTAACCAGTTCTCTATCCAAGTCAATCGCTTGCCCCCAATACCATTTGCATTAACTTTACGCGCTAATCTCTTATGCGGGACCTTATCAAATGCCTTCTGAAAGTCGAAATGCACCACATCCACTGGTTCTCCCTTATCTATTTTACCAGTTACATATTCAAAAAATTCCAGTTGATTATTCAAGCACGATTTACCTTTTGTAAATCCATGTTGACATTGTCCGATACTGTCACTGTTGGACAAGTGCTCTGCTATTACATCTTTATGGAGGACTCTAGCATTTTTCCCACTACCGATGTCAGGCTTACCGATCTATATTACCCCATTTCCTCTCCTATCACCTTTTTAAATAGTGGGATAAAATTAGCTACCTTCCAATCCATGGGTACTCTTCCAGAACATATCGAATTTTGGTAGATGACCACCAATGCATCTATTATTTCTAGGGCCACATCCTTAAGTAGCCTAGGATGTAGAGTATCAGGACCTGGGAATTTATCGGCCTTCACTCCCGTCAATTTCCCTAACACCGTTTCCCTACAAATACTGATTTCTATCAGTTCCTACCTCTCATTAGACCCTATGTTCCCCAACATCTCTGGGAGGTTATTTGTGTCCTCCTGTGTGAAGACAGGTACAAAGTATGTATTTCATTGTTACGATCGCAAAATACTGCAGATGCTGGCAATCCAAATTAACAACAGGAAATGCTGGGAAAACTAAGCAGGCCAGGCAACATCCGTGGAGAGAAATTCGAGTCGACGTTTCGGGTGAACCCTTTTTCTAAACTGGAAAGGAAATGAAATAAATCGAAGGCAGGGCTGCGATAGAGCAAAAGATGTAAAGAGACATTAAGAGGTATTCATTTATTTATGTATTTAATTGGTCTGCCATTTCTATTTTCCCCATTATAAATTCCCCTGATTCTGAGTGCAAAGGACCTATGCTTGACTTCACCAATCTTTTTCTCTTCACATATCTATAAAAGGTTTTACAGTCAGTTTTTATGCTCCCTGAAAGCTTACTCTCATACTCTATTTTCCCCCTCTTAATTAATCCCTTTGTCCGCCTTTGCTGAATCCTAAAATGCTCCCAATCCTCAGGTTTACTGCTTTTTCTGGCCAAATTATATGTCCTCTCCTTGGACCTTATGCTATCCCTAATTTCCCTTGTCAGCCACGGTTGAGTCGCCTGTTTTGTTTTATGTTTATGCCAAACTGGGATGAACAAATTCAGTAGTTCATCCATGCGATCTTTGAATGTTTGCCATTGCCTATCCACCGTCAACGATTTGAGTGACATTCCCGAATGAATCCTACCCAACTCGCACCACATACCATCGTAGTTAACTTTATTTAAATTCAGGCCCCTAATCTCTGTTTCAAATACTTCACTCCCCATCTTAATGAAGAATTATATCATATTGTGATCGCTCCGACCCAAGGGGCCTCGCACAACAAGATTGCTAATTATTCATTTCTCGTTACATTATAACCAGTCTAAGATGGCCTGATCTCTAGTTGGTTCCTTGACATATTGGTCCACGAAACCATCCCGTATACACTCCAGGAATTCCTCCTCCACAGTATTGTTAGTAATTCGGCTAGCCCAATCTATTCATAGATTTAAGTCACCCATGATAACTGCGGTGCCATTATTACATGCTTCTCTAATTTCCCTTTTAGCGCCATCCTCAACCTCTGCATTACTGTTTGGGTGTCTATATATCACTCCCACTAACGTGTTCTGCCCCTTTGTATTTCTCAGTTGTACTCATACAGATTCCACATCATCAGAGCTAATATCCTTCCTTACAATTGTGTTAATCCCATCTTTAACCAGCAATGCTACGCCACCTCCTTTCTCTTTTTGCCTATATTTACGAATATTGAATACCACTGGATGTTGAATTCCCAGCCTTGGTCACCCGGGGTCTATATTTCCGTAATCCCAATCATATCATATTCGTTTACCTCTTTTGTGCAGCTAATTCATCCACCTTATTACGAATGCTCCTCGCATGAAGACACAAAGCCTTCAGGCTTGTTTTTTAACGCTCTTAGACATTTTAGAAATAATATTTAAAGTGTCCATGTTTGATTTAAACCCTTGATTTCTCTGACTGCGTCCTGTGTTTTTCTCCTTCCTGAATTTTGCTTCTATCATTGTTTCCTTTTCCTCTGTCTCCCTGCTCAGCTTTCCAACCCCCTGCCATTTCAGTATAAACCCTCCCCCAGAGCACTAACAAACACTCCCCCTAGGACATCTGTCCCAGTCCTGCCAAGGTGCAAACCATCCGGTTTGTACTTGTCCCACCTTCCGCAGAACCGGTTCCAGTGTCCCAGGAATTTGAATCCCGCCCGTTTCACCATTCCTCTAGCCATGTATTCATATGAAATGTCCTTCTATTTCTACTCTGACTAGCGCGTGGCACTGGTAATCCTGAGATTACTATCTTTGAGGTCCTATTTTTATATTTGCCTCCTAACTCCCTATTTCAGCTTTTAGGACCTGATCCCGTTTTTTACTTGTATCATTGCTACCTATAAGCACCAAATCAACTGGCTGTTCAGACTCCCCTTCCAAAATATTCTGCAGCTGCTCCGAGACATCCTTGACCCTTGCACCAGGGAGAAAACACACCATCCTGGAGTCTTGCTTGCGGCTGCAGAAATGCCTATCTATTCCCCTTACAATAGAATCCCCTATTACAATAGTTCTACCCCTATTTTTCCTCCCGTCCTGTGCAGCAGAACCAACCCTGCTGCCAGGAATTTGGCTGCTGCTGCCTTCCTCTGATAAGCCATCTCCCTCACCAATATCCAAAACGCTATATCTGTTTGCGAGGAGGATGACCACAGGGGACTCCTGCACTACCTGCCTGCGCCTATTACTCTGCATAGTGGTCACCCATTCACTTTCTGCCTGTGAAAACTTTACCTGCGGTGTGACCAACTGATTAAACTTGAGATCCACGACGTCCTCAGCATCGCAAATGCCCCAGTATGTATCCATTCGCAGCTCCAGTGCCGCAATGCGGTCTGCCAGTAGCTGCAGCAGGATACACATCCTGCACACGTGGTCGTCAGGGACACAGGAAGTGTCCGTGATTTCCCACATAGCGCAGGTGGAGCATACTACGAGGCCGAGCTGTGGTGCAATGACTTACCCTTTAATTAAATTAAATTCATTTATATCTAATCAATCCCACCAATTAAACTACAATTAAATGGTATGCTCAAGTCCCTTGTTTACCAACAGTCGCCGCTACACCACTGAGAGCTTAGAAACTATAAACCACAGAGTTATGTTCAGAAAAATGGAGAAAGTGAGAAATACTCACCAACCAATCACTTACCTGTTTTCTAGCGACGTCACACTTCGATTACCTTTTACTTCTCTCTCTCCCGCTCTGAGATTTGTAAACCTACCTGCTCTGCCACCTCGGTTTTAAGTTAGCTCCACCACCGCTGCTTCACCCAGGTCTGCCGTCACTTTAGGGCCTACCTGCTGCTGCCACCTCAGTTTAATTTAGCTCCACTGCTGCCACTTCACCTAGGTCCACCGCCACTGTGGAGCCTACCTGCTACTGCCGCCTCAGTTTAAGTTAGCTCCTCCGCCACCGCTTCACGCAGGTCTGCTGCCACTGTCCCCATGTGATATCAAGGAATGGTGCGGGGTACTGGATAAATCAAAGGCTATTCCGACTGTGGAGCTGAGGACTTGTGCTCCAGAACTCGCCGTGCCTCTAGCCAAGCTGTTCCAGTACAGCTACAACACTGGCATCTATCCAACAAATTGGAAAACTGCTCAGGTATGTCCTATTTATTAAAAGCAGTACAAGCCTAAACATATCAGTCTGATATCCATCATCAGCAAAGTGATGGAAGGTGTCATTCACAGTGCTATAAACCGGCACTTACACAATAACAACCTGCTCACCAATGCTTAGTTTGTGTTCCACGAGGACCACTCCGCAATAGCCCTGATTACAGCCTTGATGCAAACATGGACAATAGAGCTGACTTCAAGAGGTGAGGTGAGACTGACTGCCCTTGACAGCAAGTCAGCATTTGACCGAGCAAAGAATAAAGGAGCCCGAGAAAAAACCTGAAGTCAGTGGGAATCAGGGGGAGAACACTCCACTGGCTGGAGACATCCCTAGCGCAAAGGAAGATGGGTGTGGTTGTTGGAGGTCAATCACATCACCCCCAGGACTTCGTTGCAGGAGTTCCTCAGGACAGTGTCCAAGGCAAAATCACCTTTAGCTTCTTCAAGAATGAACTTCCCTCCATCATAGCATTAGAAGTGGGGGTGTTCGCTGATGAATGCACAGTCTTCAGTTCCATTCGTAACTCCTCAGATAACGAAGCAGTCCATGCCCGCATGCAGCCAGACCTGGACGACGTTCAGGTTTGGGTTGATAAGCGGTTCAAAATCCTGGAACTTCCTCCCAAACAATACTGTGAGAGTACCTTCAGCACAAGGACTGAAGCAGTTCAAGGTGGCCGAACAACACCACCTTCTCAAAGACGATTAGTTATGAGCAATACATGCCAGTGACGCTGAAATCACGTGACTAAATTTTAAAATTTTTTAGCGATGCTTTCATTAATCCTCGTGATACACGTTGGATTATAAAATGTCTTGAGATTGGAGTCGAATATTTTACCTACTTAATTTTCATATATATAAACCGATGCTAACGGTAATACTTATCGAAAATGAAACGGTAAACCAAATGAATTTGTGTATATCCGTTGGATACTGAGAATATGTGAGACGATGAGTTCTGGGAGACTGATAGCTTGTAAGATGATGGGTCCTGGGAGGCTGAAAACATGTGAGACGATTGGTTCTGGGAGAATGTAAGAACACGTCATGATGGAGATTGAGAAACTGTTAACATGGCTGAAACATTGTATAATGTGAGAGAGCAGACTACTTGGTCACCGACACTGTCAGAGCATGACTCTCGTGGATACTGACACAATTAGAATGGATGACTCGTTCCATAAGTCGACTTTTCAAACAGGTAAGACATTCGATCCGGGGAGCCTGTTAGAACAGGTGAGATATAGGATCCTGAGAGATTTTTAGAACAGGAGGAACATTGGGTGCAGAGAGACTGTTAGAAAAGGTCAGATATTGGGTGCTGAGAGACTGTTAGAACAGGAGGGACATTGGGTGTGGAGAAACTGTTAGAACATGAGAGACATTGGGTGCAGAGAGACTGTTAGAACAGGATGGACATTGGGTGCTGAGAGAATGTTAGAACCGTTGAGACATTGGGTGCAGAGAGACTGTTCGAACAGGAGGGACATTGGGTGTGGAGAAACTGTTAGAACAGGATGGACATTGGTTGCTGAGAGAATGTTAGAACCGGTGAGACATTGGGTGCTGAGAGACTGTAACTACTGGAGAGACATTGGGTGCAGAGAGACTGTTAGAACAGGTGAGACATTGGGTGCAGAGAGACAGTTAGTAAAGGTGAAACATTGGGTGCAGAGAGACTGTTAGAATAGGAGGGACATTGTTTGCAGAGAGACTGTTAGTAAAGGTGAGATTTAGGGTTAAGAGAGACTGTTAGTACAGGTGAGACATTTGGTGCTGAGAGACTGTTAGAACAGGTGAGACATTGGGTGCATAGAGACAGCTGAACAGGTGAGACATTGGGTGCTGCGAGACTGTTAGAACAGATGAGACACTGGGTGCAGACAGACTGCTGAACAGGGGAGACATTGGCTGCTGAGGGACTGTTAGGACATGTGAGACATTGGGTGCTGAGAGACTGTTAGAACCGGTGAGACATTGAGTGCGGAGAGACTGTTAGAACAGGTGAGTCATTGAGTGCGGAGAGACTGTTAGAACAGGTGAGACATTGGCTGCTAAGTGACTGGTAGAACAGCTGAGACATTGTTTGCTGAGAGACTGTTAAAACAGGTGAGACATTGGTTGCTGAGGGAATGTTAGAACAGGTGAGACATTGGTTGCTGAGAGAATGTAAGAACAGTTGAGACATTGGGTGCTGAGAGGCTGTTAGAACAGGTGTGATATTGGTTGCTGAGAGACTGTTAGAACAGGTGTGATATTGGGTGCAGAGAGACTGCTAGAACAGGTGAGACATTGGTTGCTGAGAGAATGTTAGAACAAGTGAGACATTGGGTGCTGAGATACTGTTAGAACAGGTGAGACATTGGGTGCTATGTGCCTGGTAGAACAGGTGAGACTTTGGCTGCTAAGAGACTGTTAGAACAGGTGAGACATTGTGTGGAGAGTAACTGTTAGAAGCAGTGAGGCATTGTGTGCAGAAAAACTGTTAGAACCGTTGAGGCATTGGGTGCAGAGGGACTGTTAGAAAAGCTATTATTTTGTGTAGTGTGAAGCTTTAATGACCCGTTGTGACATTATGCCTGTTACTGGAGCCGTAGTCATTGGCATGATTACCTCAAACTGTTTACCCAAACGACAATGGTGCCGGCCTGATCTTATCATCATTTCACACCAGAGCTTCTCCCTACTGCTCGATACCTTCTTTCCTTCTCCACTCCTCTCGCCTCCACTTCTGCATTGCAACATAACAACACAGGAATTGCTAGTTCAAACAAGACCAGGTTCCATCTAGTTCAGCTTCAGCCAAAACAACAATAACAACAAATTGTATTCATAAAATATAATAAAACGTCCAAAAGCGCGTCACACGTGCATTATAAATCAAAATTTGACTCCGGACTACCTAAGGAGATATAATGGGAGCGGTAGGTTTTAAGGACCGTCTTAAAGGAGGGGGGGAGGTAGAGAGGTGGAGAGGTTTAAAGAGCGAAGTGCAGAGCTAAGGACATTGGCAGCTGAAGGCACTGCCATCAATGTTGGAGCAATTATAATGTAGTGCTGGAGAAGTTTTCAGATATAGGGAGCAGCGAGGCCACAGAGGGATTTGAAATCAAGGATGAGTACATTAAAATCTAGACGTTGCTTAATTGGGAGCCAGCGTCAGTCAGAGAGCACAGCAATGATGGGTGAATGGGATTTGACGTGAGTTATCACACAGGCATCGGAACTTTAGATGACCACAAGTTTACGTCGGGTAGAAAGCGGGAAGACCTGCCAGGGGTGCATTGGAATAGTCACCTCTGAAGGTAACAAAGGCAAGTATGAGGGTTTCAGCAGCAGATTAACTGAGGCAGGGAGGGTGATTATATGGCTCGAATATGTCGCTCGAATCTCTTCTTGGGGTCAAAAACGACACCAAGGTTGTGAGCAGCCTGGTTCAGGCTCGTGGGGCTGTATGGCCTACTCCTGCTCTTATTTCTTATATTATTATGTAAGGGAAAGGGAGGTGGGGGGTTTGTACCAGAAACCGAATTCAGAAGAACAGAGAGTTGTGGGTTATTTTAGGGCTGGAAAAGGTTACTGAGATAGGGAGGTTTGAAGCTGCAGAGGGATTTGAAAACGCGGATGAGATTTGTAAAGTGGAGGCTTGCTGGACCAGAGCCAATGTAGGTCAGCAAACGTAGGGGTGATGGTAATGGTGATTACATAGGATTACATAGGAAATACGGCACAGAAACAGGTCATTCGGCCAAACCAGTCCATGCTGGCGTTTGTGCTCCACTCGAGCATCCCCCCGACTTTCCTCTTTTAAATTTATCAGGATAACCTGCTGTTCCCATCTCGTTCATATGCATGCCTAACCGCCCCTTAAATGCATCTATTCTATGCTTCAAGCATTCCCTGTTTTAGCGAGTTCCACATTTGCACATTTATTTGTGTAAAGAAGCTTCTTTTGAATTCCCTATTGGATTTCTTGGTGACAATCTTATATTGGTGGCCACTAGTTACGCTCGTCCCAACAAGTGGACACATTCTCTTTGTATCCACTCTATCAGAAACCCTTCAGAAATTTAAAGACCTGTATTAGATTAACCTCAGACCTCGAACATAAGAACATAAGACGTAGGAGCAGGATTATGTCATTTGCCCCTCGAGCCTGCTTCGCCATTCAATAAGATCATGGCTGCTCTGATCTTGGCCTCAACTCCAATTCCCTGCCCGCTCCCCATAACCCTTGGATCCCTTATCTTCCAAAATCTATCCCTCTTCACTTTAAACATTTTCCATGAACCAGAATCCACGACACTCTGGGGATGAGAATTCCAAAAATTCACGAACCACTGAGAGAAGAAATGTCTCATAATTTCCGGTTTAAATGGGTGTCCCCTTATTCTGAAATTATGCCCCCCTAGTTCTGGATTTCCCACGAGGGGAGAAACCATTCTGCATCAAGAGAAAAAGAGTCCCTGTCTGTTCATCCTTCACTATATATAAGCCCTCGCATTTCTGGTATCATCATTGTAAATCTTCTATGCACCCTCTCCAGTGCCACTATATAATTTTATAATATAGCGGCCAGCAACGTACCAATTGTGGTCTAACCAAGTTTCGATATAGGTTTAGCATAACTTCGCTACTATTCAATGCTATACCTCAAGTAATAAACATTAGTGCATGGTTTGCTTTTTTAATGCCTTGCTAAACTGTGTCGCAAATTTTAATTATTTGTATATTTGTACTCTGAGATCCCTTTGTTCCGCTGCCCCACCTGGACTCACAACCATCAAGTAATAAGTGACCTCGCTATTCTTCCTACCAAACTGTAATACCTCGAATTTATTTGTGTTGAACTTCAATTACATGCCCCTTCTGCACGTTTATTAATGTCTTCCTGTACTTTGTTGCAGGCATCCTTAGTATTTAATATGCCCACCACACCTCCCCGCCCCTACCCGTTGTGGTGTCATCCGCAAATTTAGAAATTGTGTTTTCGATTCCGGAGTCTAAATCGTTAAAATAAATTGTAAACAACAGTGGTCCCAGCACTGATCCTTGTGGAACACCTTCTGCCACTGAGAATAGCTAACCTTTACGCCTACTCTCTGCTTTCTGTCTTGAAACCAGCTAAATATCCATTCTGCTACTAGTCCCCTGACTCCGCATTCTCTGATTTGTTCATCAGTCTATTATGGGGAACCTTATCGAAGGCCTATTGAAAATCTAGATGAATTACATCTGATGCATTACCACCAACAAGAGTTTACCTTTTGAAATCCATGCTGACTATTCATTACTATATTTTTGTTTTCGAGATGTTGTTCTATTTCCTCCTTTAATAGGGATTCCATTACTTTTCCTACCACCGATATTTGGCGAAAAGGTCTATAATTGCCTTGACATCTGCGATAACCATTCTTAAATATAGGTATTACGTTAGCTATCTGGCAGTCCTCTGGCACAACGCTTTCATCTAACGAATTATTAAATATGTGTAGTAATGCCTCTGGTATCTCTTCCCTCAGTTCCTTTTAATATGTGTGGATGCAAACCATCCGGACCAGGGGTTTTATCCTCTTTGATTTTGATTAGTTTATTTAATATATGCTCCCTTTTTATTTAAAACTAGCTGGGGTGCCCGGCGTTGCCCAGGCTTTTTTGTAAAACTGGTTATGATACTGGTGGGCTGGTCGCTCTCCTCTCCCGTCACTCCCCCTCTCCGCTCCCTCCCCCTCTGCTCTCCCTCCCTCCCCCTCTCCATCCCCCTCTCCCTCTCCTCTCCCTCCCCCCCTCTCCTCTACCTCCCTCCCCCTTTCATCTCCCTTCCTCCCTCCCCCGCTCTCTCTCCCTTCACCTGTCTCTCCCACCTTTCCTCTGTCTCCCTCGCTCTCCTCTCCCTTCCTAGTGCATCAGGCCCGGCCTGACTCACCTCAGTACCAGAACGGAGTCAGTCCAACAACGGGAGGCTGGGTGCCCATCGTTCTGAAGCGAGCCCGGGGTTTCTCATGGATAACGCGGCGGGCCTTTTGGACCTGCTTGGCCGAGTGACAGATGAACGCCTTTCGCTGCGGGCTCCCATGTCCGATTGCGGTCAGGGACGGCTCGGTGGAAAGCCGCGGTTTTCCGATCCCGCACTCATGGCAAGAGAGAGAGGGGGAAGGAGAGAGAGAGAGAGAGCGTGAAGGAGAGAGAGAGAGAGGGAAGAGGAGAGGGAAAAGGAGAGAGAGAGAGTGAGGGAAGGAGATCGTTTTCCCGTGGCCGCCATTTTGTAAGGCACTAACGGCGTTTGAAGGATTAGGCCCCGCCCACACACGCCATGAAACGCCCCCCGTGAGGCACGCGCTCCCCCTTGTAGGATTGGTCAACCTTCACGTCACTCAATGCTAATGAGCAGATTTCCCCTGTATGATTGGCCAACCGCAAATGAGCGGATTTTTGAAAGTTTTATGTATACTGTCAGCACAGTTTTTGTCTGACCAAAAAGTAAATACGCCTATGACACTCCCCTAATCATAAGCTTGCTTTTGCTATAACATATGTGTAGGTACGCTCTATAACTTTTGAGTGTATGGCGGATGGACATACACGCAGACAGAGAGACACGCAGACAGTTGGACGGATCCTTTTATATATATAGACTAGCTGGGGGGGCCCGGCGTTGCCAAGGCTTCTTTGTAAAACAGCAGTTTACAGGGCCGCGTGGTTTACGGCCGGCCGCTGCCACTCCCCCGCTCTGTGTCTCGGGCTGAGCGGTTGTGAGGCCCGGCCCGAGTGACCCCAACTCTGAGGGGGAGAGAGAGAGACTGGGGGGGGGAGAGAGAGAGAGAGACAGGGGAGAGAGAGTAGAAAGACTGGGGGGAGAGAGAGGAGAGCGACTAGGGAGAGAGAGAGCGAGAGAGAGAATGGGGAGATAGAGAGAGAGAGAGAGAGACTGAGGGGGAGAGAGAGAGAGACTGGGGGAGAGAGATGGGGAGAGAGAGTGAGAGAGACTGGGGGAGAGAGAGAGAGAGACGGGGGAAGGGAGAGAGAGACTGGGGAGGGAGAGAGACTGGGGAGATTGAGAGAGAGAGAGAGAGTGAGAGAGAGAGAGAGAGATTGGGGGAGAGAGAGACAGAATGGAGGAGGGAGAGACTGGAGGAGAGAGAGAGATGGAGAGAGAGAGAGACTGTGAGAGAGAGACTGGAGGAGGGAGAGGCTGGAGGAGAGAGAGAGACTGGGAGACTGGGGGAGAGAGAGAGACTGGGAGAGAGAGAGAGTGCGCGAGACTGAGGGGCGAGAGAGAGACAGGGAGAGAGAGAGAGAAACTGGAGGAGAGAGAGAGAGAGAAAGAGACTGGGGGAAGAGATAGAGAGACTGGGAGACAGAGAGAGCGAGACTGGGAGACAGAGAAAGAGATAAAGAGACAGGGAAAGAGAGAGACTGGGGGGAGAGAGAGAGAGACGGGAGAGAGAGAAAGAGTAGAGAGACGAGGGGAGAGAGGGAGAGAGGGAGAGACGGGGAGAGAGAGAGAGAGAGAGAGACTGGGGAGATAGAGAGAGTGACTGAGGGTGAGAGAGAGAGCGACTGAGGGGGAGAGAGAGAGACTGGGGTAGAGAGCGACGGGGAGAGAGAGAGAGTAGATAGACTGGGGGGAGAGAGAGGAGACAGACTGGGGAGAGAGATACTGGGAGAGAGAGAGAGAGACAGACCAGCGGGGAGAGAGGGAGAGAGAGAGACTGGGGGGGAGAGAGAGAGAGAGACGGGGAGAGATAGAGAGGGAGAGACTGGGGGGGGAGAGAGAGAGAGACTGGGGGGAGAAAGAGAGTCTGAGGGGGGAGAGAGAGCGACTGAGCGGGACAGAGAGAGACTGGGGGAGAGAGAGAGAGACGGGGAGAGAGAGAGAGAGAGTAGAGTGACTGGGGGAGAGAGAGGAGAGAGACTGGGGAGTGAGAGAGAGAATGAGGAGATAGAGAGAGAGAGAGACTGAGGGGGAGAGAGAGAGCGACTGAGGGGTGAGAGAGAGAGAGAGACGGGGAGAGAGAGAAGGGGAGAGACTGGGGAGATAGGGAGAGAGAGACTGAGGGGGGAGAGAGAGAGCGACTGAGGGGGAGAGAGGGAGACTGGGGGAGAGAGAGAGAGATGGGGAGAGAAAGAGAGAGAGTAGAGAGACTGGGGGGAGAGAGAGGAGAGAGACTGGGGAAAGAGAGAGAGAGAATGGGGAGACAGAGAGAGAGAGAGATTGAGGGGGAGAGAGAGAGAGTCTGGGGGAGAGAGAGAGAGATGGGCGAAGGGAGAGAGAGACTGGAGAGAGAGAGAGAGACTGGGGGAGAGAGAGAGAGACCGGGGGGTGGGGGGGGAGAGAGAGAGAGACTGAGGGGAGAGAGAGAGAGATGGGGGGAGAGAGGGAGACTTGGGGGGAGAGGGAAAGAGTGGAGGGAGAGGGAGAGAGTGGGGGAGAGAGAGAGAGAGAGAGAGAGAGACTGGGGGGCGAGAGAGACTGGGGGAAATAAAGACTGGAGGGGAGAGAGAGAGAGACTGGGGGGAGAGAGAGACTGGGGAGAGAGGGACTGGAGGAGAGAGAGAGAGACTGGGGGAGAGAGAGACTGGGGGGAGAGAGAGACTGGTGGGCAGAGAGAGAGACTGGGGGGAGAGAGAGAGACAGGGGGGAGAGAGAGAGACTGGGGGGAGAGAGAGAGACTGTGGGGGAGAGAGAGAGACTGTGGGGGAGAGCTAGAGACTGGGGAAGAGAGAGAGACTGGGAGAGAGAGAGAGAAACTGGGGGAGAGAGAGTGCGACTGAGGGTGGAGAGAGATAGACGGGGAGAGAGAGAGAGAGAATGGGGAGATAGAGAGAGAGAGACTGAGGGGGAGAGAGAGAGACTGGGGGAGAGAGAGAGAGACTGGGAGAGAGAGAGAGAAACTGGGGGAGAGAGAGAGAGACGGGAGAGAGAGAGAGAGTAGAGAGACTGGGGGAGAGAGAGGAGAGACTGGGGAGAGACTGGGGAGAGAGAGAGAGAGAGACTGGGGGAGAGAGAGAGAGACTGGTGGGAGAGCGAGAGAGAGACTGGGGGAGAGAGAGGAGAGAGACTGGGGAGAGAGAGAGAGAGAGAGAGAGAGACTGGGGGAGAGAGAGAGACTGGGGGAGAGAGATGGGGGAGAGGGAGAGAGAGAGAGAGAGAGGGGAAGGGAGAGAGCGACTGTGGAGAGAGAGAGATAGAGAGACTGGGAGACAGAGAGAGAGGTATAGAGAGACGGGGAGCAAGAGAGCGATTGGGGGGAGAGAGAGAGAGAAACTGGAGGAGGGAGAGACTGGAGGAGAGACAGAGACGGAGAGAGAAGAAATAGAGAAGAGAGGAAGAGGCCCGGCCTGAGTCACCCCAGCTGAGTAGGCTGGGCACAGTGAAAGCATTGATTTCTATATGGCAGCACAAAAACTGCTCTGACATCATAGCAGCTCTTCAACATCATAGTCACTCAATGCTAATGATCGGATAATGAGCGGAATTTTGAACGTTTTTTGGATACCGTCGGCACAAATTTTGTCTCACCAAAACTTTAATACGCTTATGACCGCTCCGGAATTGTATGCTTTCATTTGATGTAACACACGTGTAGGTACGCTCTATAACTTTTGCGTGTATAGAGAATGGACAGACAGACAGACAGACAGACAGAAGAGGTCTTTTATATGTATAGATACTAGCTGGGGGGGCCTGGCATTGCCAAGGCTTTTTTGTAATACTGCAGTTTACAGGGCCGCGTGGTTGACGGCCGTCCGCTGCCGCTCCCCCGCTCTGTGTCTTGGACCAAACGGTTGTCAGGCCCGGCCCGAGTGACCCCAACTCACCTCCTGCTCTGGCGGGCCGCCGCAGCTGCCCTGCTATCTGTTGAGTAAAAGCAGTGAAAAAAATGGCGGCTTTGATTCGGGAGGCTGCAGGATTAGGTCCCGCCCACAAACGGAATGAAACGCCCCCCGTGATGCACTGATAGGTCAGCCATCAGGTCACTGAACTGTTGGATTGGTCAACCGTTTCGCCACTCAACGCTAATGAGCGGTAGGATTGGTCAACCGCTAATGAGCGGATTTTTGAAGGTTTTTTGTATACTGTCCGAACAATTTTTGTCTGACCAAAAAGTAGCCACACCTTTGAGACTCCCCTAATCATAAGCTTTCTTTTGATATAACATATGTCTAGGTACGCTCTATAACTTTTGAGTGTATAGCGGACAGAGAGACAGACAGACAGACAGACAGACAGACGGATCCTTTTATATATATAGATACTGACCTCATTACTAATCTCATCATCCAATTCATGTATACCTGTTCCTTCTCTGATTGAGATTATTGGATGTTTCTGATGCAGAATGATTCTCCTGTTATCTCACTCCAAATGTCTTTTACTTGCTGAAGCACAGTATACATATTTTGACCACATGTTGGCTTTTACAAATAGAGTGCTGTATAACACACTGGCTTGGCCTCAGCTGATTATTTCTCCAATTCTGGGCAGTTTACTTTAGGAGGGATGTCGAGGCCTCAGAGAGGGTGCAGCAGAGATTTTCTAGAATTCTACTAAGGATGAGGGATATCATTTATGTGTAAAAAATGGAGAATCTTGATTATTCACAGAAATCCCACAGTGCAGATAGAGGCCATTTCGGCCCATCGAGCCTGCACCGACACATATCCCACCAGATCCCCGTAACCCCTACACCAACACATATCCCACCGTATCTAATCCCCCTAACACTAAGGGTCAATTTATCATAGCCAATCAACCTAACCCGCACATCTTTGGACTGTGGGAGAAAACTGGAGCACCCGGGGAAAACACACGCAAACACGGGGAGAATGTGCAAACTCCACACAGACAGTCGCCCGAGGCCGGATTTGCACCCGGGTCCCATGGCGCTGTAAGGTAACGGTGCTAACCACTATGCCACTCTGCTTCCCCCGTTATTTGCCTTGGAGTAGCGAAGATTAAGAGCAGATTTGATAGCGGTGTGCAAAGTCATGAAAGACTTTGATGGATAAAAAATGAGAAACTGTTTCCAGTTGCAGAAGTGTCGGTAAATGGAAGACACCAGAGATTTAAAGTGATTGTCAAATGAACCAGAAAAGACATGAGGAAAGAAAAATTCATGCAGCGAGTTGAGAGTAATTGTGATCTGGAAGCGCTAAATGAAAGGGCGGTGGAAGCAGATTCAATAGTAACTTTCACAAGGGAAATGTATAAATACTTGAAGTATTTTTTACAGGGCTATGGGTAAAGAGCGTGGTAATGTGACTAATTGGATAACTCTACAAAAGAATCGACATAGGCAGGTTGGGCCAAATGGCCACTTCTGTGCTGTATCATTCTATAATAGTTTGATTTAGAATCATGGAATCTTACAGCACAGAAGGAGACCATTCGGCCTATCGCCTCTATAGTTATATGAGGAGAAAAAGATTGGTGAAGTCAACCATAGGTCCCTTGCAGTCAGAATCGGGGTTATTTATAATGGGGAACAAAGAAATGAAAAACCAAATAAATACATACTTAGTTTCTGTCTTCATAAGGGAGGACACAAATAACCTCCCAGAGTTATCGGGGAATATAGGTTCTAATGAGAGGGAGAAATTGAATGAAATCTGTATTTGCAGGGAAATGGCGTTAGGGAAATTGACCAGATTCAAGGCCGATTATTCTCCAGGGCCTATTAGTCTACATCATTGGGTACTTAAGGAAGTGGCCCTAGAAATAATAGATGCATTGCTGGTCATCTTCCAAAATTCTATCGACACTGGAACAGTTCCCATAGATTTGAGGATAGCTAAAGTAACCCCACTATTTAAAAAGGGTGGCAGAGAAAAAATGGGGAATTATAGACTGTTAAGCCTGACATGGGTAGTGGGGAAAATGCTAGAGTCCATTATAAAAAATGTAATAGCAAAGCACTTGGAAAACAGGGACAGGATCGGACAAAGTCAACATGGATTTACAAAAGGTAAGTCATGCTTGACTAATCTACTGGAATATTTTGAGGATTTAACTGGTAGAATACATGAGGAACAACCAGTGGATGTGGTGTATTTGGACTTTCAGAATGCTTTCAATATGTCCCGCATAAGAGAGTAGCGTGTAAAGTAAAAGCACGTGGGATTGGGGGTTAGGTATTGTCTTGGATAGAGAACTGGTTGGCAGACAGGAAGCAAAGAGTTGGAATAAACGGTCTCTTTCCGGGTGGCAGGCAGTGAAAAGTGGAGAACCGCAGGGATCGGTCCTAGGACTCCAGCTATTCACAATATGTATTATAGATCTAGACAATGGAACTAGAAGTAATATCTCCAAGTTTGCAGATGACGCAAAGCTTGGTGGGCGTGTGTGCTGTGAGGAGGATGCAGAGAAACTCCAGTACGATTTGGACAGGTTGGGTGATTGGGCAGATGCCTGGCAAATACAGTATAATGTGGATAAATGCGAGGTTATCCACTTCGGTGGCAATTACAGGAAGACCGATTATTATCTGAATGGCAATAGGTTGGGAAAAGGGGAAGTGCAACGTGACACGGGAGTCCTTGTGCACCAGTCACTGAAGGTAAGCATGCAGGTGCAGCAGGCGGTTAAAAAGGCAAATCGTATGTTGGCCTTCATAGCGAGTACAGGAGCAAGGATGTCCTGCTGCAATTTTACCGGGCCTTGGTGAGACAACACCTTGAGTATTGTGTGCAGTTGATGGCAGGAATGACGTATGAGGAGAGATTGGTCGATGAGGCTTATATTCTCTAGAGTTTAGAAGAATGAGAGGGGATCTCATTGAAACTTTTAAAATTCTAACAGGACTAGACACACTAGATGCAGGAAGAATGTTCCCGATGGCGGGGGAGTCCAGGACCAGGGGTCATTCTCTATGGATAAGGGTAAGCCTTTTAGGACTGAGATGAGCAGGAATTTCTTCACCCAGAGAGTGGTGAACCTGTGATATTCTCTGCCACACAGGGCAGTTGAGTCCAGTTCATTAAATATTTTCAAGAAGGAGTTGGATATATTTCTTGAGGCTAAAGGGATCAAGGGATATGGGGAGAAAGCAGGGACAGGTTACTGAATTTGGATGATCAGCCATGATCTCATTAAATGGCAGAGCGGGCTCGAGAGGCTGAATGGCCTACTCCTGCTCCTATCTTTTATATTTCTATGTGCTTGATCTTTGAAAGAGCTGACCAATTAGTCACACTATCCTGTTCTTCCACATAGCCCTGCAATTTGTTTGCCTTCAAGTATTAATCCAATTCCTTTTTGAAAGTTACTATTGAATGACCTTTCACCGAAATTTAAGGCAGCGCATCCCAGATCACAACAACTCGCTTCGTAATATTTTTTACCCTAAATTTCTTTTCCCTGATTACTAACGCTTCTGTCAATGAAAACAGTTTGTCATTACTTACTCTATCAAAACTGTTCATAATTTTGAAGACATCAATCTTATCTCCTCTTAGCCTTCTCGGCTCTAAGGAGAACGACTCCAGTGTCTCCACATAACTGAATTACCTCATCCCTGGAACCATTGTCGTAAATCTCCTCTGCTCCCTCTCCTGGGCCTTGACATTCTTCCGATCGTGCGGTGCCCTGAATTTGGACACAAAGCTCTAGCTGAGGCCTAATTATTGTTTTATAAATATTTAGCATAATTTTGTTGCTTTTGTACTCTATGCCTCTATTAATAAAGTCAAGAATCCGTCGTGATTTTTAATGGTCTTCTCAACTTGTCCCACCAACTTGACAGATTTGTGCACGTACACTCTCTGCTTCTGCACTCCCTTTAAAATTGTACCCTTTAGTTTATATTTTCTTTCCTCATTCTTCATACCAAAATGTATAATTTCACACTTCTCTGTTTTAAATTGCATCTGCCATTTGTCTGCCATTTTCACCAGTCTGTCTATGTCCTCCGGAAGTCCTTTATGATCCTCCTTACTGTTTCGTGTTATCTGCAAACTGTGAAATTATGCCACTATATGCAAGTCCACGTCGTTAACAGATAACAAAAAGAACAGTGGTCCTAATACTGAGCATAATACTTACAAATGAGTGTTTTCATTCATTTCACATGTGTTACCTGGATAATTTTTGGTGAATACACAGGCACATTTTACCTTAGTTCTTCCATTCCAGCATTTCGATCTTAGAGAGCCCCACAGAGGTACTTTGCACCCGAGTCTCCAAGCGGGTTGAAGTTAAGTTGAAGTCTGTTTATTGTTCTAATTTCAATAAGAAGGGACGCAAGGTTCGGGCAGCACTTGGTGGAGAGATCACTCGAAGAAAACCTATGATGATGGAAAACAGGCAATGAAAATTTGCTTCGTTTATCAAGGACCTAAAAGTAAAGCTATTGGCTTACCTTTGGTTGCTCCATGATACCAAATATAGGCAGATAATAAAGTTGCTGGTATTAGTGATACAGATGTAGCATTCTCGCCTCTGAGCAAGAAGGTCATGGGTTCAAATTCCACGTCAGGGACTTGTGCCTATCATACAGCCTGACAGTACCAGTGCAGAACTGAGGGAGTGCTGCACTGTCGGAGAAGCCGTCTTTCGGATGATAAGCAAAACCAAGACCCCTTCTGCCCTCTCAGGTGGACACAAAATGCCCTCATGGCACGATTGGATGAAGAGCAGCGTATTTCTACCTGTTTTTCTGGAAAATATTTATTCCTCAAGCAACACCTAAAGCAGATTAACTATCACATTGCTGTATCTGGGATCTGGGATCAAATACGCTGCCGTGTTTCCTACATGAAAATAGTGACTACACCACAAAAGTAATAACTTAGCTGTAAAGCGCTTTGCGACGTCCTGCGGTCGTGCAAGGCACGATATAAATGCAAGATGGGTGGAACTTGACTTTGGCAGGGACGCAGAACGAGTGTCATCGCATTATCCGACTGGCATGATGTTCCATTCTCTTGAAATAAATGGGACTGAATATCGGGCTGGGTGTATCTGGGTGACCAATAGAATATCGCCTGTTCTGCATCCGCGCCCATGACCTAGTTCACCCCAAGTCCTTTCCTGATTTATCACTGCAATTACAGCTTCCATTCAGCGGTGGTGCTGCAGCGCCTGGATTTTTCCTGTAATACAGGGAAATGATATTGGGTCAAAAGATCTGGATAATGAAAGATTTTGGGTGGAGGTAAGGAATAATAAGGGGGAAAAATCACTAGTGGGCGTAGTCAATATGCCTCTGAACAGTGGCAACACTGTTGGACTGAGTATCAATCAGGAAATAGTTGAGGCTTGTAATAAGGGAACATCTATAATTATGGGGGAATTTAACTATCATATTAATTGGACAAATCAAATTGGGCAGGGCTGCCTTGAGGATGAGTTCATTGAGTGTATTAGGGATGGGTTTCTTGAGCAGTATGTAACTGAACCGACCAGTGGGCAAGCAACCTTAGATCTGGTCCTGTGCAACGAGACGGGATTAATTAAAAATGTCCTAGTAAAGGATCCCCTTGGAATGAGTGACCATAACATGGTTGAATTCCATATTCTATTAGAGGGTGAGAAGGTTGGATCTCAAACAAGCGTGCTAAGCTTGAATAAAGGAGACTATGAAGGTATGAGAGCGGAATTGAGTAGAGTGGAATGGGAAAATAGATTATAGGGTAAGGCGATACATGATCAGTGGTGTACATTTAAGGAGTTATTTTACAACTTCCAAAAAATATATATTCCACTGAGAAGAAAAGGGTGTAAAAGAAAAGACAGCCATCCGTGGCTAAGTAAAGAAATTAAGGATAGTATTCGACTAAAAACAAGGGCATATAAGGTAGCCAAATCTAGTGGGAGGATAGAGGATTGGGAAAACTTTAAAAGACAGCAAAAAATAACAAAAAGATTGATTAAGAAAGGGGAGATAGATTATGAATGTAAATCAGCAAAAAATATAAAAACAGATAGTAAGAGTTATTATAGTTATATAAAAAGAAAAAGGGTGGCTAAAGTAAATGTTGGTCCCTTAGATGATGAGACTGGGAAATTAATGGTGGGAAATATGGAGATGGCAAAAACACTGAATGAATATTTTACATCAGTCTTTACAGTAGAAGACACTAAGAATATCCCAACACTGGACAAACAGGGGGCTAAAGGGGGGAGGAGCTAAACACGATCAAAATCACTAAGGAAGTGGTACTCGGTAAAATAATGGGACTCAAGGCGGATAAATCACCTGGACCTGATGGCTTACATCCTAGGGTCTTGAGGGAAGTGGCGGTAGGGATTGTGGATGCATTGGTAATAATTTTCCAAAACTCCCTGGACTCAGCAAAGTTCCTGGCAGACTGGAAAACTGCAAATGTAACACTCTTATTTAAAAAGGGCAGTAGACAGAAGGTTGGAAACTATAGACCGGTTAGTCTAACATCTGTGGTAGGTAAAATTTTGGAGTCCATTATTAAGGAGACAGTAACAGGACATTTGGATAATCATAATTTAATAGGACAAAGTCAGCATGGTTTTATGAAGGGGAAGTCATGTTTGACAAATTTGCTGGAGTTCTTTGAGGAAGTAACATATAGGGAGGATAAAGGGGAACCAGTGGACGTAATGTATTTAGTCTTGCAAAAGGCATTTGACAAGCTGCCACACAAAAGATTATAGCTTAAGATAAAAAATCACGGGATTGGGGGTAATATTCTGGCATGGATAGAGGATTGGCTATCTAACAGAAGGCAGAGAGTTGGGATAAATGGTTCATTCTCAGACTGGCAATCAGTAACTAGTGGTGTTCCGCAGGCGTCAGTGTTGGGTCCCCAACTCTTTACAAACTAGATTAACGATTTGGAGGAGGGGACCAAGTGTAACATATCAAAGTTTGCAGATGATACTAAGATGGGAGGGAAAGTATTGAGTGAGGAGGACATAAAAAACCTACAAGGGGACATAGACAGGCTAAGTAAGTGGGCTGAGATTTGGCAGATGGAATACAATACTGGAAAGTGTGAGGTTATGCACTTCGGCAGGAAAAATCGTAGAGCAAGTTATTATCTTAATGGCAAGAAACTGGAAAGTACTGAAGAACAAAGGGATCTGGGGGTCCTGGTGCACGAAACTCAAAAGGTTAGTATGCAGGTGCAGCAAGTGATTAAGAAAGCCAATGGAATGTTGGCTTTCATTGCTAGGGGGATAGAACATAAAAATAGGGAGGTATTGCTTCAGTTGTACACGGTATTGGTGAGGCCGCACCTGGAATACTGCGTACAGTTTTGGTGTCCATACTTAAGAAAGGACATACTTGCTCTCGAGTCAGTACAAAGAAGGTTCACTCGGTTAATCCCGGGGATGAGGAGATGGACATATGAGGAGAGGTTGAGTAGATTGGGACTCTACTCATTGGAGTTCAGAAGAATGAGAGGCGATCTTATTGAAACACATAAGCTTGTGAAGGGGTTGGATCGGGTGGATGCGGGGAAGATGTTCCCGATGATGGGTGAAACTAGAACTAGGGGGCATAGTCTTAGAATAAGGGGCTGCTCTTTCAAAAATGAGATGAGGAGGATCTACTTCACTCAGAGGGTGGTAGGTCCATCGAATATGATGCCCCAAAAAGCTGTAGAAGCTACATCATTACATAAAATTAAAACAGAAATAGACAGTTTCCTAGAAGTAAAGGGAATTAAAGGTTATGGGGAGCGGGCAGGAATTCGGACATGAGTCTAGGTTCGGATCGGTCATGGCCCTGTGGGTAGCGGAGTGGGCCCAGGGGCCGTGTAGCCTGATCCTGCTCCTATTTCATGTGTCTAATTCTGTTAGATTCAGGAGATGGTTCTGTGATAGTGGATTGGCGGTTAGGATCAGATCAGCCATGATCTTATTGAATGGCGGAGCAGGCTCGAGGGGCCGATTGGCCTACTCCTGCTCCTATTTCTTATGTTCTTTTGTTATGTTCAAAGTCTCTCCCTGGTCCTTGAACCTTTTATCGCTGTGCACTGTTTTCCTGTAATAGAATTGTCAATCATCATTATAATCCTTGGACCTTTGACCCATTCAGCTTGGTACAACTCCCTTTGCAGTGAAATGCAAGGTCAACTTCCTCAACCTTTCTCCCGGCTCTATTTTGGTCAGGATACTTTTGCAGACTTTTATGCTCTCTCAAATTAAGCATTTTCTTCATACATTAAAAGAGTGTGTAGTCCTACATGACCAAACTGCAAGCAATACTCCATATGGGGTGTGATCAGCAGCATTTGCAGAATTATACGTCTGGTTGGCCCCTCTTTTAAAAACACTAATACAGACAAAGGACCTTGATTTGTCTGTACACTGCATAACTGCAAAGTCTGCAAATGACACAAAACGTTGAAATGTAGTAAACAGTGAGTGGGATAGAAACCGACTTCAGGAGGACACAGACAGACTCGTTAAATAGGCAGACACATGGTAGATGCATTTAACACAGTAGTGTGCAGTGATGCAATTTCGTAGAAGGAATGAGTACCAGCAGTATAAACTAAATGGTTATCTTTTCATGGGAGTGCAGGAAAAGAGATACCTGAGGGTTCTCATGTGGAAATATTTGAAGGTGGCAGGACAAGTTGAGAAGGCTGCCAAAAAGCATATGGAATGCTTGGCTTCATAAATAGAGACAGTTTTAAAGCCAAGTTATTGTTACAATTCCGGGCACCATGCATTAGGAAGAGTGTCTTGGCGAGGGTGCAAACGAGATCCGTTATAATGTTTACAGGAATGAGGAACTTCAGTTATGTGGAGAGATTGGAGAAGCTGGGGTTATTCACCTTGGAGCAGAGAAGGCTAAGAGGAGATTTAATAGTGGTGTGCAAAATTTTCAAGGGGTTTGCTTGTGTAAATAAAGGTAAACTTTTTTCCATTGGCGGGAGGATCGCTAACCAAAGGACACAGGTGTTAAGGTGATTGGCAAAAGAACCAGAGGCGACTTGAGGAAACGTTTTTTTACAGTCAGTTGATATGAGTTGGACTGCACTTGAAAAGAAGATGGTAGCAGATTTAATTGTAATTTTCAAAAGGGAATTGGTTGAATTCTTGAAAATGGAAAATCTGCGGTCTTTGTGGAAAGAGCAGGGGAGTTGGATTAAATGCACAGCTCTTTCAAAGGTCCGGCACAGACACGATGGGCCGAATGGACACTTTCTGGGCTGTACCATTCCATGAAGCTATGATTCTATGGTGAATGTGGAAAAACACCAAGTGTGAACACAAGAACATTCAGTTTGTGTAAATGTTTGCCTTAAATAGGCGAAAGCCCATAGTTACATCACAGCACTGGTCATGGGTCATCAACTGCAGACTGCGAAGAACAGCTATTCCAGGAGATAAGAGAATTATCCCCACGTTCTCAGTCCAGACTGTAAATCATCCACCGGAAGTGGCAACATAATGCTGACAGACAATCACCTGAGACACTGGATTTTGGAGTTGCTGTTTTTCAACACTTGACACAGAAGTCCAACACCTGCATCAGTTACTTTATTCGCACTGAGGTCCATGTCCAATAACCCACAGTTCTCCTTGTGAGCAGAGGCCAATTCTTCAGAGCAATCATATGTCAGTCTGTTATGTCTCAAAATGAAAAAAAAGTTTATTAATGGTTTAGAGAAGCAGGGTTAATCAAATGGATTCTTCGTTAATCTGTTGAAGGCTGGTGCAGGAGGCGAATTAACTTTACTAATTAAGTTGCATACTATATGATGCGCTGTAGTCATTTTCAGAGATATTTTCTGTGAAATTTAGTGGGATATAGTTCGAAATTTTACTGTGGGCATTGAAACCATTCAGCCATCCATGCCTGTTTTGGATTTTTGAATAAACAATCCATTTCCCCATTCCCCATTTCCTTTTAGTTTAATTTTCTTGCTGAAACAATTGTGCACTATACTGTTCAATATTTGCATGCATTCAGGTTCCAGCAACGTTTCTGGAATCATCACATCATAGAATCTTCCATCACAGAAAGACGCCATTCGGCCCATCGTGCCTGTGCCAGCTCTTGGAATGAGCTGTTCAATTCATCTCACTCCCCTGCCTTGAACATAGCACTGCAGATTTTTATCCTGATGCCTTCACCCTATTGAATTTGCAATTTATTATTGAATCTGCCTCCGGCACCCTTTCAGACAGTGAATTTTAGATCTTAACAAGTCGTTATGTCACAGGAAATTCCTCCTCTCACATCTGGTTCTTTTGGCAGACCTTAAAAATCCATCTGTAAATGTAAAATGTTGTAAATCCTCCCCTTATTCTTTTAATATTAATCCGCTTGTGTAATTCTTCCTATTTACCTTATCAAAGCCTCTCATGGTTGTGATCACTTCTATGAAAGCTCCTTTAACATTCGCTGTTCCAGTAAACGGCGTCCTGATTTCTCTAGTTTATTCTCGTAATTAAGGCCTCTCCCTCAAATAGCCTCTCAGGAAGTCTCTACAGCGCCATCTACATGGCCTTGACATCCTTCCTGAGGCAGGGCACCCCAGACTGGACCAAACACAAGTGCTTTATTACAGCCCCATCAAACCGAGCTGTTTCCTTTAAAGCTCTAAGAATCAGTCCCTCCAATGATCCACAGCGTACTTCCATTCAGATGACAATAACTGCTGGTATGCTTACCAAAAAGTATCATTTATTGACAAAATGTAGTAAATTTACGAAATAGGTTGAATTAGAGCAGGGGAGCTCTCCTCTGTGTCCCGGCCAATATTTAACCTCCAATCATCCAAAAAACAGATTATCTGGTCATTATGCATTGCTGCTTGTGGGACCTTGCTATACGCAAATTGACGGCAGGGTTTCCAACACTGCAACAATGACTAAGCTTGAAAAGTGCTACATTGGCTGTGAAGCGCTTTGGGACGTCCTGAGGTGGTGAAAGGCGCGAATAATTCAATTCCTTTCCTTTCCCTCTTTTTCCAGTTTGAAGTCAAGCCTGCGCACTGACTGTCACAGTGTCAGATAGCACTCCTGAAATGCTGGGAATTAGGTTCATATCCTGTAGAAGGGGTTAACCTATAACAGGGTTTTAGACAGAGCCTCAATCCCCTGGACAAGTGTCACAATATCTGGGGCTTGGATTCAAACACAGCTCGAAGGATTGTTGCACACTATTGCTCCCCGCTGCTGCCCATGAAGGATGACTTGTCATCCTGCTTTAGATCACCAGTGGAGGGTGGAGGCAGACAGAGAGACAGGCTGGAAATGGAAAGGGGAACAAGCAGCAAACCCACAAACCGTTCAGGCTGCTCATTTATAACCAAACGATAAATATACAAAATTACAAACAAATAACGAGAAATATCAACACACTGCAAACTTCAGGTTCGGTTTTTTGACAGCAAGAAAATATTTGACGTGTCTGGGGTGACTTTCGTTGAGAATGACATGAATGAGGATATTACAACAAGGACGAATCAGAGTCCCATTTAGATGATAGCGGGAGTTTGGGCTCAGATTTAACAGATTTAATTCCTTATCTTAAATATTTACATACTTACAAGTGTCTCTCAGTTGATTTCATTGCCTCTATCCACACATATGAAGGCGATAGTATTAGCAGTTGGTGACCATCCCCGTGGTCCATTAGTTAAGTTTTGTACAACATGAGCTGCCGCCTGAATGACATTCAGGAAGTGGTGTGGGGATTGCTCGTTCTCAACATTCCGCAACTCAACCAGTGAAACTTGGATTATGCCCCGTCCAACCCTTCACTGCCAGCAGGAATGGGATGAGCGGGCTCAGCCTTATTCCAGAGTTCACGGGCACCATTTTTAAGGGTCTCTGACTGTTTCTACTTCCTCACTGTGCTTCGGCTCTGAGTCACGGGATTGCTTCAAAAAGGTAACATCTGCTAACTGTCAAATTCCGAATAGCAGATATAAAGGTGATGCAGTGTTTCCTGGTCGTCATTGTGGCTAGAGTTGCCTGTAAACCTCCACTGTGTTTAATCGCGTCGGGAACATGTGGTCAGTGCAAATCAATGTTTTTTACTGGTATAGCTAACGGTAATAATGTCTGCTGGGCGAGTATTACAACCTCTTGTTGGTCAATAATCCATCAGAGAAAGATGTGCATCCACGTATAACCCTCGTTAGATATCTCTTCCCCAAAATAAATTAACACATTCATTAATTAACGTGGAGGCCGAGGGCAGGACTGAGCTACTGCATAAGCATTATAGCTGCACTCACAAAAAATAGGATGCAGTTAATTTTGCAGCAGAGAAGAGAGGATCATAGATATTGGATCTGGTCCAACTAACTAGAAACGAGGTGCTAAATATGTTGCCATCACTCAACGTTAACAAATCACGTGGTCCAGATGGGAAGTACCCTAGATCGCTGAGGGATGCAAGCGTGAAGATAGCAGAAGCTCTGATCACAACCTTTCAATCAACATTGGACATGGGAGTGGTGCCAGTGGACTGGAGGACTGTAAATGTTACATCCCTGTTCAAAATGAGGAGAGGGATAAATCTGATAACTACAGGCCAATCAGTCTAACATCAATGGTGGGAAAACTATTGGAGAGCATTGTCAAGATGAAAGTTAATTCTCAATTGGAGAAACATGGGTTAATAAGCAACCGACAGCACAGCTCTGTTAAAGCAAATCGTGTCTGACTAACCTGATTGAGTTATTTCGTGAAGCACAGACCAGGTTGCTGAAGGCAGTGCAAAACATTTTGTATATATGGACATTAAAAAGGCATTTGTTAAATGATGACGTAACAAACTTAGTCGGAAAATAGTAGCACATAATATTTAATAAATGGTGTTAGCTTGAATAGGTAATTGGCTAAGGGATAGGTGTTAGAGAGCAATGGTGAACGGATGTTTATTTCTGACTGCAGAGAAGTAAGCAGTGACGTCCTCCAGGACTCATTATTTGGACCACTGATTTTTTCATTATGTATAAATGACGTGGACTTGGATATAGGGAGTACAATTTCGAAGTTTGCGGATGATTCACAAATTGGGAAAGTGAGCAGGACAGTAGCACGCTTCAGGAGGACATAGACAGACTATGAAATGGTACTCGTCAGGTGCAAGTTAATGCAGTGAAATGTTCAAGTGTTGCACTTTTGGAGGAACAACATGCAGAGGCAGTACAATCTAAAAGGGTATTATTTTGAGGTGTGTTCTAGAGCAGAGGGAACGGATGTGTGTGCATATTTATAAATCTTTGAAGGTGCCAGATGTTAAGGCGGTTAAGAAAGCCTATGGGATACTTGGCGTTGTAAATATGTCATCGAGCACTGAAAAAGGAAGTCAGGCTAAACTTTTACAAATCATAGGTTAGGCCTTAACTGGAGTATTGTGAACAGCTTTGGGCCTCACACTTAGAAAGGATGTCAAAGCCTTGGGGAGATTTACCGGTATGATTCACGGATGATGGACTTCAGTTAATTGGAAGGACTGGAGGCTGTGCCTAGTGGGGAGCCGCGAGGATCAGTGCTGGGGCCTCAGCTATTTACAATCTATATTAAAACCTAGATGAAGGGACTGAGTGTAATGTATCCAAGTTTGCTGATGATACAAACTAGGTGGACAGTATGCAGTGAGGCCAACACAAAGTGTCTGCAAAGGGGTATTGAGAGACTAAGTGAAGGGGAAGTAAGGTAGCAGATGGAGTATGCTGTAGGGAAATGTGAGGTTAGTATTTTTTTTTAAGAAGAATGGAAAAACAGAACTTTTTTAAATGGTGAGAAACTTTTAAATTCTGGTGTTCAGAGAGATTTGGGCCATCCTCGGGCAAGTATTACTGAAGGCTAGCATGCCAGTTGAGCAATCAATAAGGAGGGCAAATGGCATGTTGGCCTTTATTGCAAGGCGTTTGGTGTATAAGAGTAAGGTAGTCTAGCTACAATTGCACAGGACCTTGGTGAGGACACACCTCGATCACTGTGAACAGTTTTGAGTGCATAGGGGATATTTTTAAAGCTTGAATATGATACGAAATTCGGATATGTAGTAAACAACGAGGAGGATCGTAACAGACCAGGAGGACATAGACAGTCTGGTGAAATGGGCAGACACATGGCAGATGAAATGTAACTCAGAGCAGTGAGAAATGACACATTTTGTTAGGAAGAATGGGGAGAGGCAATATAAACTAAATACTACAATGTTCAAGGGGGTGCAGGAAGCGAAGGGTCTGGGGGAATAGGTACACAAATCTTTGAAGGTGGCAGGATTAGTTGGTAAGGCTGTTAAAAGCATGTGGAATCCTCGGCATTATTAATAAAGCATGGATTACAAAAGTAACGAAGTTATGCTAAACATTTACATTAAAAAAAACTGGTTCACCTCAGCCTGAGTAGTCCGTTTAATTCTGGGTGCTTTAGAAAGGATGTCAAGGCCTAGGAGATGGTGCAGAGGAGATTTACGAGAATGTCACCAGGGATGAGAGACTTCAGTTTTGTTGCGAGACTGGGATATTCTCCTTAGAGCAGACAAGGTTAAGGGGTTTCGATAAATGTGATCAAAATCGGGATTGATTTTGATAGAAAAAATAGGGAGAAACTCTTTCTAGTGGCGGAATAGAAACATAGAAAAATAGGAGCAGGGGTAGAGTATAAGACCTTCGAGTCTGCTCCACCATTGAATATGTTCATATCTCATCTTTATCTCAATACCATATCCCCGCTCTCTCCACATACCCCTTGATTCATTTTGTGTCTAGAAAGCTTTCTATCTCCTTCTTAAATATTTTCAGTGAATTTGCCTCCACAACATTCTGTGGTGGAGAGTTCCGCACATTCACCACCCTCTGAGTGAAGAAATCTCTCCTCATCTCAGTCCTAAATGTCCTTCCACGTATCGTGAGATTGTGACCCCTCGTTCTAGACTCCCCAGCCAGGGGAAACATCCTCCCTGCATCCAGTCTTTCTCGCCCTGTCAGAATTTTATACGCTTCAATGAGTTCCCCTCTAATTCTTCAGAACTCTATTGAAGATAGGCCTAGTCGACCCAATCTTCCTCTATGGCAACCATATTCTTTCTTAGGAAAGTCGACAAAGCTGCACACAGTACTCCAGGTGTGGTCTCACCAAGGCCCTGTATAACTGTAGTAAGACATCCTTGCTCCTGTACACAAATCCTCTTGCAATGAAGGAGACGTTGCCATTTGCCTATCTAACTGCTTGCTGCACCTGCATGTTTGCTTTCAGCGACGGATGTACAAGAATACCCAGGTCCTCTTTTACGTTAACATTTCCCAATCTATCACCATTGAAATAATACTCTGCCTTTCTGTTTTTCCTACGGAAGTGATGACTTCACAATTCTCGCACGTTAGGCTGCACTTGCCATGTATTTGCCCAGTCACTCAACTTGTCTAAATCGCCTTGAAGCCTCTTTGCATGCACCTCATAACTCACTATCCAACCTAGTTTCATGTCATCAGCAAACTTGGAAATATTACATTTGGTTCCCGCATCCAAATCATTGATATTTATATACTGTGAATTGCTGGGGTCAAGCATTGATCCCTGCGGTACCACACTAGTCACAGCCTGCCAACCCGAAAAAGACCCATTTATTCCAACACCCTGTTTGCTATTTGTGAACCAATTTTCAGTCCATGCCAATATATTACCCACAATCCCATGTGCTTTAATTTTGCACACAAACCTCTTCTGTGGTACTTTATCACAGGATTTCTGAAATTCCAAATACACCTCATCTACTGGTTCTCCCTTATCTATTCTATCAGTTACATCCTTAAAAAGCTCCAGTAGGTTTGTCAAACACGATTTCCCTTTCATAAATCCATGTTGACTTTTTCTAATCCCGTTGGTATTTTCTAAGTGTCCTGTTATCACATCCTTTATAATAGACTCCAGCAATTTCCATACTATGGATGTTAGGCTAACCGGTCTGTAGTTCCTTGTTTTCTCTCTCCCTCCTTTTTGAAATAATGGGGTTACATTTGCCACCCTCCAATCTGCAGGAACTGTTGCATAATCTATAGAATTTTGGAAGATGACAACCAAAGCATCCACTATTTCCATTGCTACCTCGTTTAGTGCTCTGGGATGCGGATTATCAGGCCCTGTGGATTTATCAGCTTTCAGTAACATTATTTTCTCCAGCACTATTTCTTTTACAAATACTAATTTCCTTTAATTCCTCCTTCGCACTAGACCCTTGGTTCCCTTTCATTTCTGGGGAGTTACTTGTGTCATATTCCACGAAGTTGGAACCAAAGTAATTTGTTTAATAGCTTGGCCATTTCCTTGTTAACCATTATACATTCTTCCGTTTCTGACTTTAAGGGTCCTAAATTTGTACTCACTACTCTTTTTCTTTTTACATATTTGTCGAAGCTTTTGCAGTCGGTATGATCGGTAACGAGTGAACAAAGTTTTAAGGTGATTGGCAAAAGTACCAGAGGCGACATGACAAAACATATTTTTACACAGTGTGTCTTTGTGATCTGGAAAGCGCTGCCTGAATGGGCGGTGGAAGCAGATTCAATCGTGACTTTTAAAAGGGAATTGGATAACTACTTGAATGGGAAACAATACAGGGCTATGGGGAAAGATCAGGTGTGTGGTATTAATTGATGAACTCTAACAAAGAGCTGTCAGAGGCACAATGGGCCAAATGTCCACCTTCTTTGCTGTAGCATACCGTGATAGGATGATATCCAGAAGGGCTTGGCCACAAATCTCATTGATGATATTTTGTCTGCCGCAGGAACTGATCTAGCCATTGCTGGAGTATAACGCACAATCCTCGGCCTTCTCTATTTTGCCGCCCACTGATATCATTGACTGTGTATGAGCGTGACTTTGGAGAAGGTTCCCGGATGCGCAATCCGCCATCTGAATTTTAAAAAATTCTCCCTTCGCCAAAAGCAGGAAACTCACTACAAGGAACAGAATGATCCGAAATCAGTAACGTCACTGTCAGCTCACGCGAATACTGCTACTTGGACAAAGCAACATTAGCATTAGGTCAGAATGGCCTTTATATAGAGCCTCTCACAACCTCAGCTCTTCCCAAAGCTACTTTGCAGCCAATCAATTAGGCGCTCTTGTATTTCAAGGGCAAACCACAGCCAATTGGCACGCAGCAAACCCCCACAAATAGCACTGGGACAAATGATCAGACAATCTTCTCAATGAGGCTGGTTGAGCGATAACTGAGCAGCACTGCATCAGTACAGGCCCTCCGACAGTGTGGTGCTCTCTCAGTCCTGCCCCTCCAACAGAGCAGCAATATCTCAGTACTGATGCCCTGACACTGCAGCGCTCCCTCAGTACGACCCCTCTCACAGTGAAGCCATCCCTCAGTACTGTACGGGAGTGTCAGCCTAGACTTTGTGCTCAGGTCACTGAAGTGGCTCCATGAACAGACATTCCGCTGACTCAGAGGGGGGACAGCTATGTATTGAGCCACGGCGGACCCATGTCAGAAATGTGAGACAGGCAACAATACACAAATGTGACTCAGACTCCAGATTAGCGATTGCTGTGCGCAGTGAACAGCAACACTGCAGCTTCAATGATTCATCAGCTGAGATAATATGCAGCAAATGTATTATTCTTTGCTGGGACTTTATCCAACTATACTGCACACATTATTAGGATATAATGTTATTGATTGTTGGGCCTCCTAATACATCTGAACACGGATTGGTTGTTATGTTGTGCTCCCGCCTCTGTAACATCGGCCGATTCCACCACTGCCTCAGCTCATCGGCTGCTCAATTCCGCACTCAAGCCTTTGTTACCTCTAGACTTGGATGTTCTAGTGCACTCCCGGCTGGCCTCCCACGGTCAGCCTTATGTAAACTTGAGGTCATCAAAAACTCGGTGACAATGTGCTAAATCGCAGCAAGTCCGGTTCACCCAACACCCTACGTGCTGGCTGACCGACATTGGGTGATGGTCCGGCAAGTCCTCAATTTTGTAATTCTCATCTTTTTTTTCAAATCGTTCCATGGCCTCGCCCCTCCCTAACATTGTAACCTCCTCCAGCACAAAAAGCTCCCCAGATATGCGCAGTCCTCCAATTAATCGCCAATTTTAGTCGCTCCACTATTGGCAACCGTGCCTTCAGCTACCTAAGCCCTAAGTGTAAGCCGTGGCTCAGTTGGTAGGGCTATTGCCTTTGGGTCCGATGGTTATGGGTTCAGAATCCCCCTGCAGAGACTTGATGGAGTGCTGTGCTGTCGGTTGTCTCATTTTTTCAAAGGAGACGTTAAACCGAGGTCCTTTCTGCCCTCTAAGTTGGACATCGAAGGACCTATTGCACTATTTCCAAGAAGAGAAGGGGGGAGTTCACCCCGGTGTCCTGTGGCCAATATTTATCCCTCAAACAACATCACGAAAACAGATTATCTTGTCATTATCACACTGCTGTTTGTGGGAGCATGCTGTGCGCAAACTAGCTACCACATTTCCTACATTCCAACAGTGACTTCACTTCAAATAAGTACTGAATTGGTTGTAAGGCGTTTTGAAAAGCCCTGAGGTGGTGAAAGGCGCTATATAAAGTCAAGTCTTTCATTTCTTTCTTTTAAGCACTGGAATTCCCTCCCCGAACCTCTCCGCCTCCCTGCCTCTATTTCCTCCTTTAAAAATCTCCCTTCAATCTACTTCTTTGAAAAATATGTTTTGTCACTGTCGCAATATTTCCTTATGGGGCTCAGAGTTAATTTGTTTTGTGTAACGCTCATGTTAAACGTTTTACTACATTATAGGCACTGCATACATGAACCGGCGATATCAGAGCAGCCACCAGTTCCACAATATGCTGACTCCAATAGAAAGAACCCTCGAGAGAGATGTCTGATGGGCGGCGAGTCCGATGCTGCCCATTTTATACCATCGCCAAAGCCAAAAGGACCCAATTCACAGATTTGCTTCAGTCCCCCCAATACAGTCTCATTTCGCATCTTTATTAACACTTTCAAATGTTATCATTAAATAACTGGCTGGAGCGGAACATCTGCATCTTCTTTGCAAAATGTTTGAGGGCAGCTCACACTCCTGCAATACTCAGCAGGTCAGCAGCACTGCCTACCCACTTAAAACAACCTTTCTGCATCTGTGGACCAAATCAGTTAGCCACACATCAGTAATGGGGAAACTCTTACAGACAATAATCAGGGAAACATTAATTGTCACTCGGATAAACGCGTGTTAATAAATGACAGCCAACACGCACTTGTTACAGGCAATTCTTATTTGTTTGAGTTCTTTGGTGAAGTGATGCAGACGGTTGATGAGTGTAGTGCGGTATGTGATTTTGTATATGGACTTTCAAAAGGCGTTTGATAAAGTGCCACATAGAAGATTTGTTAGAAAAATTGCAGCCCTGCGTTTAAGAGGCAATGGCAGTGTTGAATCAATACATAAAGCAGTGAGTTGAGGTGAACGATTGTTTTGTTCAGTCTGGTGGGACGTGTGCAGTAGTGTCCTCCAGGGGTCGCTATTGGGATCATTGCTCTTTTCAAAAATATACGAACGACCTGGGCTTGGGTGCACAGGGCATCATTGCAAACTTTAAACAAATTAGGAAATATAATAAAATGTGAGGAGGATAGTAACAGAATTCAGAAGGAGACAGGCAGACTGGTGAAAAGGGCCGACACAGATGGATGCAATTTTAATGCTGAGAATTGTGAAGTGATGCATTTTAGAAGGAAGAACGAGGAGAGGCAATAACAATTAAATGGTAAACTTTCAAAAGGACTGCTAAGAGAGTGTGTAAACAGGGGATTAGGTAAACAAATCTTTGAAGGTGCGGGAAAAGTTGCTGACACTGTTACTAAAGCATGCAGGATACCTGGCTTTATCAATAGAGAAACAGAGAACCGAAGCAAGGAATTTATGCTGAACATTTATAAATCACTGGTTAAGGCGGAGCTGCAGTATTATGATCAATTCTCTTCATCGCGCATTAAGAGGGATGTAAAGACCTTGGAGAAGGTGTAGAGGTGATTTATTAATATAGCTCCAGGAATGAGCGACTTCAATTATGTGAAGAGATTAGAGAAGCTGGGATTGTTCTCCATCGTGCCGAGAATTTTAAAGGGACATTTAATAGAGCTATTGATAATTATGAGAGTTTATTTTTAATAGAGTTAAAAAGGAAACATTTTTCCACTGGTAGGAGTGTCGGTAACCAGAGGAAACAGATTTAAGATAATTGGCAAAAGAAGCAGAGGGGAGATTTGGAGAATGGTTCTTTACAAAGTGATATATCGTGATCTGGAATGCGCTGCCTGACATGGCGGTGGGAGCAGATTCAAGAGTAATGTTCAAAAGGGAATTGGATAAATACTTGAAGTGGAAACGATTGTGGGGCATTTGGGGAAAAAAGCAGGTAGATTTTAGATTCGTTCCTTGGATGCGGGCGTCGCTGGCAAGGTCAGCAGTTATTATCTTCCCTCATTGAGAAGGTGATGGGAATAATTGGATAGTTCTTTTATGGAGCTGGCAAATGCACAATAGCCCGAATGGCCTCCTTCTGTGCTGTAAGATTCTATGATTCTATCGAATTCTTTATTTCTGCAGTCTAATAACACGGACAGCTCTATAATCAAAGTAAAATATCTAAAGCAGCAGGAGATGTTTAAAGAACTCGAAGAATTCTCTGCTGCAAAATTAAGATTTTAACAGGAAATAGCATGGTGTGGTTGTGTACAATCCAAGTTTATGGAAATTGTCCTGGTAATTTAACCCTCTAAGGCCCAGTATTCAATTCAAACAGAAGGCTCATCACCAACTGCTGGGGGGAAACTAGGAATGTGCAATAAACATCGGCCTTACCAGCGACGCCCCAATACAGTGAAATATTAAAAAGACATTTTTGAACAAGATATTCTAAAGGATTGAAATGATATTTTAAACGGATGGAGTTTGGACATATAGCATACAATCAACTATATGCAGCTGTATGAGTCAATAAGGGACGAGCCCACGTTTAATGCAGAAATCCCACTGTAAGAATTAAACAGGTTAGTTCAGCTGCCTGAACTCAGCGCGCCCCCTGAGCAGAGTACATATCTTGGGATTTCATAATGAGATGACAAATATGTTTTCTTAATTGGCGTGTCACCATGTATGGAATGCATTCAGGAATATTCGGATCCATAAATAAATAGGAGGGATTATGCAACCTGCCAGTCTCAGCGGGGGCTCCCTCTCTGTATAAAGAAGCTCCTTGGAGAAGAGCAGGTTAGAGCGCCATCCAGAGCATCCACCAGAATCATCGCTTCTCACAAATAATGTCTCAACAATTCATAATTCTTCATATCGAATTCGTTTACTACGCCTTTATTGCAGTAGCCGGTGTTCTCGGTAAGCCATGCCACACGGTTGTTCAGTGTAAAGGAAATTTAGACAGTCCTGTCGCCTATTTACTGAAACCCCTTCAGCCAATCGCACATTCGATGCCTCGTTATTTCACCTGAGTCTTTTCTCCAATGGTGAACTTTTGTTGAATTTCCGCCAGGGGCCGATATCTCCCGGTGGTGATTTCGTTTTTTCTTGATCCGCTAACAAACTTTGCTCCAGATTGAGTAGGTCTGTTGGAGTTCAGGTATCTAATGAAGGAACATGTCTAACTTTATATTGCACTGTGTGTGGGGAACTATGCCGAGTGACACAGGCTGGTTGCGACAGGATCTGATCAATATTTTATATGTTCTGATAATTCAATGGCAAGCAGTTGTCTCTGGATTGTAGGCAGTGAGCACACTCCATGCTATGGGAATTTCATTGTCTCAGGATGCTTGTAAATACTTCAGTGTTTAAAACTATGTTACTTTATCTCTTCGTGCTGTCATGTACTGTTGTCATGAAGTGTTGCAGGAACAGCTCTCCACTACAGCACTTGTCGGGGTGATTGTTTCTCATCTCTGAAGAGCCTCCACTGATATAAGGCTAGCTTCTGGGTATTGAAAGGAGATCTGGCACAGGTGGATTTGGAACAAAGATTGAGCACTGGGAGGCATTCAGGGAGGAGATAGTGCGGGTACAGTGTGGACACATTCCTATGAGGTGGAAGGATGGGCTCCCAAAGTAAAAGCTTGCTGGATGACTATGAGATTAAAATTAAACAGTTAAAGGTGGCTTATGTTAAATGTCAGGTTCATAATACTATAAAGAATCAAGGGGAATACAAACATGCATAAGAGAACTGGAAAAGGGAAACAAGAGGGGCAAATAGAATATATGACAAAAGATTAGCAAGCAACATAAAGGGGAAAAGTAAAGTATTTTACGATCGTATAAAAGGCAAATTGGGAGACAAAGGAAGGGTGAGCCGATTAGGGACCAGAATATATGTTAACTTGTGGAGGTAGAGGGAATGGCTGATATATCATTTGAACATTTTGGAAACGTAAGGATGTTAAGCTCAACGTTTATGGAACATTGGTTCGGCCCCAGCTGGCATCTTCCGTCCAATTCCAGGCAACAAACTTCAGGAATGACGTCAAGATATTCGAGTGGGTGCAGAAGAGATTTGTTAGATTCGTGCCAGGTTGGCGGGACTTCAGTTAGGTTGCGAGTTCAGTGAAGCTCGGATTGTTTTCTTTACAACAGAGAAGGTTATTGGGAGATTTAACGGAGGTGTTCAAATTTATGAAGGGTAATGATAAAGGTAATAAGGAGAAACTGTTTCCAGTAAGAGGAGGGTCGGTAACCAAAGGACACAGGTTTAAATTAATTGGCAGAAGAGGCAGTAGCAGATAAGGAGAACCGTTATATGCAGCGAGTTGTTATAATCTGCAAAGCACTGCCTGAAAGGAAGCTGGAAGCAGGTTCAATAGTAACATTCAAAAGCTAATTGGATAAATAATTGAAGAGTAAAAAATTGCAGGGCTGTGGAGTAAGAGCAGGAGAGTGGGAGTAATTGGATTGCTAAAAGAGACGGCACAGGCAAAATGGGCCGAATGGCCTCCTTCTGTGCTGTGGCATTCTACGATTTTCGTTCTTATCATTCATTCATGGCATGTGGGAGTCGCTGGCATGGCCAGAATTTATTGCCGTTCCCTAATTGCCATTGAGAACTTGCTGGCGAGCCACCTTCCTGTACTGCTGCAGTCCATGAGGTGAATCTACCCCCACAGTGCTGTTAGGGAGGCAGGTCCAGGTTTTTGACCCAGTGACGATGAAATAACTGCGATTTATTTCCAACTCACAAAGGAGGGGAACTTACAGTTGGTGGTGTTCCCATACGCCTGCTGTCCTTGTCCTTCGAGATGTTAGAGGTCGCGGGTTTGGGAGGTGCTGCCAAAGATGCCTTGGCATGTTGCTGCAATGCAGCTTGTAGATGGAACACACTGCAACCACGATGCGCCGTTGGTGGAATGAGTGAATGTTTAATGTGTTGACTGGAGTAGCGATTAAGCGGGCTGCTTTTCCTAGTTTGTTGTAGAGCTATTCAGTGCTGTTGCAGTGGCACTTATCGACGCAAGAGGAGAGTATTCCATCACACTCCTGTTTGTGACTTGTAGAAGGTGGAAATGCTTTGGCGACTCAGGAGAGGAGTCAGTCGCTGCAGATTATCCAACCTCTGACCTGCGCTTGTAGCCACCGTATATATGTGGCTGGTCTCGTGAAGTTTATGGTCAGTAGTGAACGTCAGGATGTAAATGGAGGAGCATTCGGCGATGGTAATGCCGTTGAATGTAAAATGGAGGTGGTTAGATTCTCTCTTTTTGGAGGTGGTTATTTCCTGGCACATATTGGCACGATTGTTACTTGGCACTAATCAGCCCAGGCATGAATGTTGTCCAGTGCTTGCTGCATGCGGGTATGGACTACTTCATTATCTGCGGAGTTGCCAATGGAAGTGAACCCTTTGCAATCAGCAGTGAACATCCCCACTTCTGAGAGTCAGATGGAGGGATAGTCATTGATGAAGCAGCTGAAGATTTTTGAGACTAGGACACTGCCCTGAGGAACTCCTGCAGGGGAGTTCTGGAGCTGAGCAGACTGGACTCTAACTTGCACAACCATCTTCCTTTGCGCTAGTTATGACTCCAGCCAGTGGAGAGTTTCACCTGATTCCCGTTGATGGTAGAAAGGATTTGAGGAGGCAGGAGGTGAGTAACTCTCCGCAGAGCACCCAGCCTCTGAACTGTGCTTGTAGCCACCGTATGTATTTGGCTGGTCCAGTAATGTTTCTTGTCAATGGTGACTTGCAGGATATTGAAGGTGGGGGATTCGGCGATGGTATTGCCATTGACTGTCAAGGGCGTTGGTTAGGCTATCTCTTGTTGGAGATAGTCATTGCCTGGCAGTTGGGGATCGCGAATGTTCCTTGCAACTTATCAACCTAAGCCTGAATGTGGGCATGGAATGCTTCATTATCATTGAAGTTGCGAAAGCCACTCAGCAATAGCAATCATCATCGATCAGCCCCATTTCTGTACTTATAATGGAGGGAAGGTCATTGATGAAGCACCTGAAGATGGCTGTGCCTAGGACACTGCCCTGTGGATCTCCTGCAGCGATGTCCTGGGTCTGGGATGCTTGGCATCCAACATCCACAATCATCTTCATTTGTGGTAGGTATGACCCAATCCAGTGGAAAATGTTCCTCCTGATTCCCATTAACATCAATTATATTAGGGCACCTTGATGCGACACTCGGTCAAATGCTGCCTTGATGTTGAATGCAGTCACTCTCACCTCACCTCTAGAATTGGAGGAGTAGTGATTCACCAGCTGAGGGAAGGTAGCACGCGTTAATCAGCAAGATGTTTCCGTGCCCATGTTTGGCCTGAAATCGAGAGACTTCATGGGGCCTGGAGTCAATGTTAACAACAACAACATCTTCTATTCATATAGCGCCTTTAACGTAGTAAAACGTCCCAAGGCTCTGCACAAGTGCATGTTAAGTCAAAAAAATTGACACTGACCAAAAGTTTCTTCAAAGAGGTAGGTTTTAAGGAGCGTCTTAAAGGAGGAAAGAGCGGAAGCGAGGCGGAGAGATTTGGTAGGGAATTCCGGAGCTTAGGACAAAACAGCAGAAGGCACGGTCACCAATGGTTGAGCGATTATAATCAGGGGTGTTCAAGAGGGTAGAATTAGAGGGGCGCAGATACCTTGGAGGGTTGTGGGGCTGTAGGATATTACAGAGATATGAAGGGGCGAGGCCAGGGAGGGATTTCAAACAAGGATGAGAATTTTGAAATCGAGGCGCTGCTTAACTGGGAGCCAATGTAGGTCAGTGAGCACAGGAATGAAGGGAGAACAGGACTTGGCACGAGTTAGGACAAGGGCAGCCGTGTTTTGGATGACCTCAGTTTACATAGGGTGTAATGTGGAAGGCCAGCCAGGAATGTTTTTTAATATTCAATTTGAGAGGAAACAACGGAATGGATAAGGGAGTCAGCAGCTGATGAGCTGAGGCAAGGGCGGAGACAGGCAACACTGTGGAGGTGGAAGTAGGCGGCCCTTGTTATGCTGCGGATATGTGGTCGGAAGCTCATTTCAGGGTTAAATATGACACCAAGGTTGTGAACAGTGTGGCTCAGCCTCAGGCAGATTTTAGCGTGAGGGATGGCGCCAATGCCTAGGGAAAGGAGTTTTTTTGGCAGGGACTGAAACCAATGGCTTCGGTTTTCCCAATATTTAATTGGAGAACATTTTTAATGCCTCCCAGGTAAGTCCCTCTCGACTGTATAAATTGTGCCGCCAACTCTGTTTGGTCTGAAATTCAAGTGCGACAGGATACACCCAGGGACAGTGATGGAGGAGTCTTGGATGTCGGCTGACAGGTGTGATTCTGTCGGCATGACTGTGTCAGTCTGTTGCATGACTAGACTCTGGGGCTGCGCTACTAATTGTGGCATAAGTCCCCAGGTTTTAGTGAGGAGGACTGGTTCACTGGGCCTTCGCCACTTCCGAATCTGGTGCCGAGGTCGATGCCACGTGCTCCGTCTGGTTATATTCCTATTGTTTTTACTAGCTGTTTTGGTATGACTGAGAGGCTTGCTAGGCAATTTCAGACAGAAGTTAAGAGTCAACCACGTATCTGTATGTCTGGAGTCACATATAGGCCAGCCCGGGTAAGGACAACAAATTTCTTTTCCTGAAGGACATTAGTCAACCAGATGGAGTTTTGTTCCAATCCTGTAGTTCCATGGTCACCATTACTGATATTAGCTTTTTATTCCAGATTTATTTAATTAACTGAATTTAAATTCCACAGCTGCAGTGATGGGATTTTAACTCGTGTCTCCGGATCATTATTCCAGACCTCTGGATACAGGGACAGGTTTCTATTGCTGGATAAAACATCAACACATCAACTCTCAGGGAAATCTGCTCTCATTGACGCTTTTGTGTTTGTTCGGGTATTTTCCTTGTTTTTTTCCCTTGCAGTTAACCTGGTGGCGATTGTGATCCTGTGTCGAGGAAAGTGCGATCTCTCCAAATGCATCACTCGCTACCTGGTGGCCATGGCAGCGGCCGATTTCCTGGTCGTTCTCTCCGATGTGATATTGTTTAGGGTCTGTTATTATTATGCCGGATCTTTACTGGACTCCACTCCCATATGTTGCCTCAATGAATTCCTGCGTTATGGAGCCACGACGGTTTCGGTCTGGTTAACGGTCGCGTTCACCTTTGATCGATTTGTAACTATATGCTGGCAAAGCCTGAAAACAAGATATTGCACCGAGAGAACGGCGGCCGTGGTGATCGGCACGGTGACTGGGCTGGCCTGTCTAGAGTGTGTCCCCTGGTACTTTCGGTTTGAACCTCGCTTTGTCATTAATAACGTCCCCTGGCGATGCAGCACGGCACTGAACTTGTACATTACCCCCTCGTGGACCGTGTTCGAACTCTTTCACCGCATTCTGGTTCCTTGTGTCCCCTTCGTTCTGATATTGCTGCTCAATTCTCTGACCGTCAGATACATTTTAGTGGCCAGTCGAGTCCGCAGGGGCCTCCGGGGCCGCAGCAATGGAGAGGATCACAAAGACCCAGAGATGGAGAACCGAAGAAAATCAATGATTTTACTCTTCACCATATCGGGCAGCTTTATAGTGCTGTGGATGACAGACGTTGTGTTTTATCTCTATCAGCGAATTAGCAACCTGAACTATTACACTGCGAATGACCCAGCCTATATCACGGCCTCTGCAGGAGCAATGCTGCAGCTCCTCAGCTCCTGCACCAACACCTGTATCTATGTAGTGACCCAGAGTAAATTCAGAGAGGAGCTGAAAAACGCCGCAAAATACCCACTCAGTCTCATTGTGAAATTCATTAAATAAGCAACTGAAGCTCTTTCAGTATCAGAAATCTATTTCGGGTCCCTCCCCCCACACACACTTCATCACTTCTGAATGGGAATCACTACCCTTTCCCCATCGTCACTGAGCATTCACTATCAGTAAAGGTCACAATGTCGGGTAAAGCAGGTGTGAACAATACAAGCACAAGACTGAGATTAGGCGGACTGTTTATTTCATTGTCAAGATATTTCAATAAAAGAAAAACAGAAAAATCAAACGGCCAAAATCTTCGATATCATAATCAAGCGTATAATAGTGACGGATGTTGGCACAAGTGCAATACTTATCCCACCTCTACTCCTACCAGTCAGGCAGTGGGCTGCAGTTAGGCCCTGCTGACTTTTGGGTTAACCTTCAGAGGGAAGTTAGCCGATTCAGTGCCGCCGTGTTGCCCAGTGTGCCTCGGAAAGGATCGGCCTGGAGTTCGTTCCACTGCTCTAAACACTCGCGTTGCACCCTCTCTCTCTAGTTATAGGCCTCTCGCTGAACCAGTACACGCCATTCATATCTGTAAGTTAATAGAATGCACCTACAACTCTCTGCTGCCTGGATGTCTGGGGAGCCTGAAACTTGTGACCAAGGCCTTGCAAAGATACTATTTTCCAGCAAAACCGTTCGAAACCATGCAGGGTTTTGTTAGAGTAAATGAGGCGAAACTGTTTCCACTGGCAGAAGGATTGGTAAACTGAGGGCACATATTTCAGGTACGCGGCAATAGAGCCAGAGGTAAGATGAGGAGAAATTCCTTTATTCAGCGAGTTGTTGTGATCTGCAATTCACTGCCTGAAATTGCGGTGGAAGCAGGTCCAATAGTAACTTTCAAAAGGATATTGGACATAGAGTTCAAAAGGAAACATCTGCAGGCGAGTAGGACTAATTGGGGAGCTCATTCGGAGAGGCAGCGGAGGCGCGATGGGCCAACTGGCCTTCTTCTCTTCTGTGAGATTCTATGATTCTACGAGTGACATCTTTCTGGTCCTGCATTTCATCACAGGTCAATGGGATAACCAACTGATATTCTCTACATAGGAAAGCATGCTTTCTGTGAAACTCATGGATTCGTGATTACTTCACGTGTTTATCATTCTACTTAGTTGCAGGAGCCCAGCATTTTATAGTGGGGATAAAGTTTTGTTGTCGAAATGTAAGTGACAAAGCATTTCTGAGGCCTCATCTGTGGAAATAATTCATCAATTGATAAGAGCACAAAACTCCTTCAGTTAACTCGAAGGCAGACCAGTAATTGATGCAGTGAGAAAGAAGGAAAGACTTGCATTTATATAGTGCCAGGCGTCTCAAAGCGCAACACAGCAAATGTTGATGTGTAGTCATTGATTTAATGTACGAAACGTACCAGCCAATTTGCGAACAAGCACTCACAAACAGCAAAGTGAAAATGGCCAGATGATCTGATTTTGATATAGAGTCATAGAGTCATAACGGCACAGAGGGCGGCCATTCGGCCCATCGAGTCCGTGACGGTTCTCTGTAGAACAATCCAGACAGTCCCATTCCCGCGCTCTATCCCCGTAGCCCTGCAAGTTTATTTCCCTCAAGTGATTATCCAGTCTCTCCTTTATAACATTGAGTGCCTCCGCTTCCATCATTTCCATCAACAGTGAGGGCAAGGTCCTCACCACTTGCTGCGTAAAAATGTTTTTCCTCACGTCCCCCCTGAATCTCTTGCGCAAAAGCTTATATCTGTGTCCCCTAGTACATTCAAATAGTGGGAACCGCCTCTCCCCATCCAGCCTATCCAAACCCGTCACAATCCTTTACATCTCTCTCAAAACACCCCACAATTTGCTTTTACCTAATTAAAACCTATCCAGCTTCTCCAAACTGTCCTTGTAGCTAAGATCACCCACAACCGGAATTATTCTGGCAAACCTCCTCTGCACACTCCAAAGGTCCATTACATCCTTCCTGAAGTGTGGTGACCAGAACTGGATGCAATACTTCAATTTTGCTATTACCAGCGTTTTATAAAGGTTCAGCATAACTTCGCTACTTTTGTACTCAATGGCCCAGAAATTAGTGTCCCAACGCGCGAGTAAGCACCGTGTACTCACACGTGGGACCGATGGAATTGTCTGTTTCCTGCAGGCATAGTGCATGTGCGGGGAAATGGCATTTCCGATCCACTGAACCAAGGGGTTCAGAGGTCGAACACGTGCACGCCGGAGTCTGCGCGTCCGTGTTGAACTTCCTTTTTTTTTCCAGGTTTGCCCGTGCGTGAAGTCCTCCACTTTTTACACTTTAAAAAAGCAGACGTAAGGATTTTATTTTAAAAGGTAAGTGGTCTATTAATTAAAATTGTAATTTTTTTTGCACATGTTTATTATTTTTAAAGACTTTACAGTAAGGTAATTATACTTTCAGCCCCGATATTTTATAAAAAAATTTTTTTCAAAAATTTAAATTATTTTTTAAAATAGCTATGTTAAGTTATTTATAGTTCATTTAAATAGTGTGATGTTTTTTAAAATTTTATTTCAAGTTTAAGTACTGTTTTGGGCACCCGGAGTTTCATGAGTTTGACAGTTCTTACTGTCAAACTCATGAATGAAATTTTGCATCCTCCGATTGGTTGCCCAGTGCTCACATGATCCCAGCCGACACATCACACTAAGTTCGCCGGTGGATCACGCAAGCACAGCATGCCGGGAGCTGATCCGGGCCACAGACAGGAAATCCACGCAGGCCCAGGCTTCATCTGCCGGTGCACTAGGTATGTGTAGGCCGGGGTCTTGCACCCGCGGGAAGCCCCTGACATGAATTTCTGGGCCATTACCTCTGCTTATGAAGCCAAAGATGCCATATGCCTTCCAATCACTCTCAATACGTCCGGCCCCCTTCAGGAACAAATGCACATTAACTACCAGGTCCCTCTTTCCCTGCACACTCTTTAAAACTGTGCCATTAAGGGTTTATTTCCTTTCCCTGTTCCTCGTGCAAAAATGCATCACCTCACACATTTCTGTATTAAATTACATATGCCACTTTACTCTCCATTCTGCTAGCTGTTCTATGCCCTGTTGCATCGATTGTTGTCGCACTCACAGTTTGCCACACACCCAAGTTTGGTGCAAACGGCAAATTTAGAAATTCTACACGGAGCTTCAATATCCAGGTCAGTTAGATACATCAATAAAGCAGTGGACCCAGCGCTGATCCCTGGGGAACACCACTGTCTACCATCATACAGCCTGAAAAGCAGCCATTTACCACAACTCGCTGCTTTCTGTCCTTAATCAAATTTCTTGTCCAAGCTGCCACTGACCCACCTATTCCATGAGCCACAATTTTGCTAACCAGCCTTCCATGTGGTACATTCTCAATTGCCTTCCGAAAAACTATGTAGACAACATCAATTGCATTCCCTTCACCAATCCTCCCAGTTACTTTATGAAAACTTTCAATTAGATTAGTCAAACATGATCTGCCTTTTACAAATCCGTGATAACACTCCTTAATTAGCTTAAACCTTTCCAGGTGCCCGTTATTTTTACCCTTGATTATTGCTTATAAAACTGTACCCAGCACTGCTTTAAATTGACCGGCCTGTAGTTACTAAGATTGTCCTTATACCCTTTCTTGAAGAATGGTGTCACAAATGCCACTTTCCAATCATCAGGCACCCCCGCATCTAGGGAAGTTTGGAAAATTATGGCAAGATTTTCTACTATCCCCTCCCACAATTCCCTTTGCAATCCGTGATGCAAGCCATCTGAACCAGGCAGCTTATCCACTCTAAACATACCCAGTCATTCTAGTACATTCTGTGTATCAATTTTCACCCCTTCCATTGCTTCCAACTTTTCCACTTCTACCGATATTTTGTAAGCATCCACCTCCTTAGTGAACACCGATGCAACGTGCTCATTGAGCACTCTAGCCTTACTCTGTTCCTCTAAGCATATATCATGTTCTTTGTCCCTAATAGGCCCCACCTCGCCTCTTACTACCTGTTTACATTTACTGTTTACATGCCGATAGATGGATTTTGGGATCCCTTTTATGTTAACCGCCTCATGTTCTCTCTTTGCCATTCTTTTTTTTTGTCTTGCCATCCTCTCTCAACTTATTTTATTCTGTCTGGTTCTCCCTTGAAGAATATAGGTGCAGGGAGGCATTGTGGCTAGGACACCGGGGATAACTTCCCAACTCTTTTTCGAATTAGTGCCATGGGATCTTTTACTTCCAGCTGAGAGAGCACCTCCGACAGTGCAGCAATCACTCAGCACTGCACTGGAGTGTCAGCCTAGATTTATATCCGGAAGTCCCTGGAACGGGACCATAAACACACAACCTTCTAACACAGAGGTGAGTGTGCTACCAGCTGAGCCAAAGTTGTTAATATTTGTTCTGTACTGTTCCTTTAGTAGAACGATCTAACTGGAAGATGTGGGAAGAGTCACCGAGGGTGTAGCTACAGGCCTTACAACGAGCAGCAGTCAGCATCCGAGTGGATTGTGTGTCTCCGGAATAAGAGGGCTGGCAGCGACAGTCAAGGTGGAAACACTTCTGGCGCTTTCCAAATTTCTAACTGTCAATCTGAACAGTGTGAGGATCCAGCTTGTTCGGTGAAAAACTTTACTGCAGAAAGTCTCATCATATCAATTTCATACTGAGAGAACCTCATGTTTTGTAGAATCGCTTATATAGACGGTGTGTTGTACTTGTTTTAGCGCCTTATAAATGATATAACTGCGGAATATATATATTAAAAATGAAGCCTGACCTAAGTGGCACTAATGTGTAAGGATTGTTTGATTGATGGTCTGGAACATAAGACAGTAATATATGTTGACCTTGTTCATCAGTATTCGGAATTTGGACCAATGATCTTTCTGATATAAAATAATAACATGGACTTGTGTACACGGGGCATAATTTCAAAATGTGCATATGACACGAAACTGGGAAATGTCGTTTACAAGGAAGAGGGTAATAACAGACTTCAGGAGAACACAGCATGTCTGGTGAAACGGGCAGACACATGGAAGATGAAAATGAACGCAGAGATATGTGATGTGATACATTTCGGTATGAGGAATGAGGAGAGGACATAATAATTAAAGGGTACAATTTTAGTAGTGGTGCATGAACAGAGAGACCAGAGGGTGAAGGTACACAAACCTTTGAAGGTGGCCGGGCAAGGTGAGAATGCGGTTAAAAATGTATTCGTGATACATGACTTAATTAATAGAGGAATAGAGTACCGAGCAAAGGAAGTAATACTAAACCTTTATAAAAGACTGGAGGAAAATCAGCTGGAGCATTCTGTTCATTTCTGCACACCACACTTCAGGAAGGATGTGAAGGTGTTAGAGACGGTGCAGGAGAAATTGACTAGAATGGTTCCAGGGATGAGAGATTTCAGGCAGACTCTGGAGATGCTGCGGTTGTTCTCCTTCGAGCAGAGGACGTTACGAGGAAATTTGATAGAGGTTTTGACAATCATGAACGGCTTTGAGAGAGTAAATAAGGAGAAAATATTTTCATTGGCAGAAGGCTCGGTAATGAGATGAAGCAGATTTAAGATGATGAGCAGAAGAACCGGCGGTGACATGAGGAAACTTTCCTTTTTACACAGTGAGTTATGATCTGGAATGCGCTGCCTGAAAGATTGGTGGCAGCAGATGCAGATTCCAAAACATAATTGCGTGTCTGTGGCCATAGACCTGACTCCAGGATGGTATATTGTCTCCCTTGTGACAGGGTCAAGGATGTCACTGAGCGGCTGCAGGAAACTCTGAGGGGGGAGAGTGAACAGCCAGATGTCATTGTCCATTTCGATTCCAACGACATAGACAGAAAGAGGGATGAGGTCCTGCAGGCGGAGTTTAGGGTGCTACAAGATATATTAAAAAGCAGGACCTCAAAGTTAGTAATTTCCTGATTACTCCCGTTGCCACGTTCTAGTGAGTACAGGAATATAAGGATAAAAAGATGAATGCGTGGCTGGATTGGTGGTGCAGGAGGGAGGGCTTTAGATTCCTGGGGCATTGGGATCGGTTCTGTGGTTGTTGGGATCTGTATAAGCTGGACGGGTTACAGCTCAACAGAGCTGGGACAGATATTCTCAACGGGGAGGTTTGTTAAGTGTTGTTGGAGAGGGTTAAACTAGCTTCGCAGCGGGATGGGGACGAGCATAAAGGAGTTGAAAAGAGGAATAAGGTGCATAAAAGAGTGAGTGTGTTGGATAGGACCAGATAAGAATGGAGTACGAGAATCACAAGTAGTACCATTTTAGATAGCAGCAGACAAAGAAATATTGCGAAAAATGTAAAAATGGGTTTAGAATGCATATACATAAATCACAAAGTGGGGCAAATAAGTTTGGTGAGCTACAAGCACAATTAGCCGCGAGACAATATGATGTCGTGGCAATAACGGAAACATGGCTTAAAAACGGTGAGGGCTGGGCATTTAATATTCAAGGGTACATAGTGCTCAGAAAAGTTAGGGAAGGAAAAAAGGGAGTTGGTGGAATTTCTGATTAAGGAAGATATTGTGATGTTGGAAAGGGAGGATGTTCTTGGTGTTCCCAGGACAGCATCCATTTGGTTAGAGGTGAGTAGTCAAAATGTATGATCATGATATTGGGGGAATTCTATAAGCCTCCAAATAGCGAGGGGGAGGTAGAGGAGCAAATCTGCAGGTCAATCGTGGAGATATGCAAGAGCAAAAGAGTGGTGAAATTGGGGGCCTTTAATTAACCAAATATCTATTGGTATAATGCTCGGGTAAAGGGAAAGTAGGGGGGAGGAATTTCTTAAATGTATTCAGGACAATTACCTTGACATGTATGTTCTTGGCCCAACCAGGGAGAACACTTGGGTACGAGTGATTAATGTATCATAACATTTAGATTAGTAATGAAGAGGAGCATGGAACAATCTAGAGTGGATCTTCTAAACTGGAATAGTGCTAACTTCAATGGGATGAGAAACGATCTAGCCATGGGTAAGGTGTAAGTAAAGATTGACAGGGAAAACTGCAACGGAACAATGGGTGGTCTTTAAGGAGGAGATGTTCCAACTTCAGGCTAGGAACATTACAACAAGAGGGAAGGGGAAGGGAATCAAAGCAATGACTCATTGGAAGACGAGGGAGATAGAGAAAGATGATGAAACAAAAAAGAGGGTTTATGATGCATGGCAGGTGAATTCTTCAAGGGAGAATCAGGCCAAATACAATAAGTAGAGAGGGAAAGTGAAGGTTAAAATAACATTGTCAAAGAGAGAATAATAGAGTTGAATGGCGGAAATTAAAGGGACCCCAAAATCTTCTGCAGGCATGTAAACTGTATGCAGGTAGTAAGGGGCGGGGTGGGGCCTATTACCGACAAAGGAGGTGATGTATGCTTAGAGGTGCAGGGCAAGTCTAGAATACTCAAGGATTATTTGTATCGATGTTTACGAAGGAGCTGGATGCTGACAAAATATCGCTAGAAATGGAAAAGTAGAAGCAATGGAACGGGTGCAAATTGATAGACAGGACGTACAAGAATGTTGGCTATGCTTAGAGTGGATAAGTCGCCTTGTTAGATAGCTTGGGTTAATATGGGTATTGGGGGAGGAGATAGCAGAAGGCCTTGCCATAAGTTTGCAATCTTCCCTAGATGCCGGGGAGGTGCCTCAGGATTGAAAAGTGGCAAATGTGACACCATTGTTCAAGAAAGCGTGCAAGGACCATACTAGCAATTACAGGCCACTCAGTTTAACATTAGTGGTGGGTAAAGCTTTAGAAACAATAATCACGGAAAAAGTTACTGGGCACTTGGTGAGGTTTAATCTAATAAAGTAGAGCCATGCGCATTTGTAAAAGGCAGACCGTGTTTAACTAAGTTAATTGAATTTGATGATGAAGTATCAGGAGGATTGAAGAAGGGAATGTAATGATTGTTGTTTACAAGTATCACATAGAAGGCTGGTTAGCAAAATTCAGGCTTATGGAATAGGCGTGTCAGTGCCAGAATTGATAAGGAATTGGCTTAAGGTCAGAAAACAGCGAGTTGTGGTAAATGGCTATTTTTCAGACTGGAGGGTGCTAGACATTAGTGTTCCCTAAGGTTCAGTGTTGATGACACAGCTTTTTTGATATATATAAATGACCTGTGTATTGGAATACAGAGTAGAGTTTCTACATTTACCGATGAAACCAAACCTGAGAGTTTGGCAAACAGTGGGGAGGATACCAATCGACTGCTACAAGACATAGAATGTCTAACAGTATGGGCAGACAAGGGCAGATGGAATGTAATGCAGAAAAGTGTGAGGTGGTGCATTATTGCAGAAGGAACAGGAAGAGGTAATATATACTTAATGGCATAGTTTTCATTAGTGAGCAGGGACAGAGGGAACTGGGCATTTATTTCCATAGTTCCCTCAAGGTGGCAGGACATTTGAGAGAGTTTGGCGGTTCTGAACGTGAGCGGGAGCCCAGCAGAGCGTGAGAGTTCGGAGCTACTAATCGTGAGCGGGAGACCAGGAGAGCACGAGAGTTCAGCGCTAATAATGGTGAGCGGGAGCCCAGGAGAGCAGGCACAACAGATGGATGAGTGTAAAGAAGTCAAAAATAATCGACGTGTGACGTCACCAGAAAGCAAATAACTGATTGGTTGTTCAGTATTTATATATTTCCCGCTCTTTTTCCAAACTTGGGAGACTAAATTTAAGTGCCTCGGTGTAGATTAAAAGATATACGAGATCCAAATTTTATAACTAAATTAATGAATTATTTGAGATGGGAGACCAATCAATGTTTTGTTGTTGTTGCATATGGGAGCTGGTGGACACCATTGAGGTCCAAGGCGACCACATCTGCAGTAAATGTTGGCTGCTCGAGGAACTTTGGCTCAGAGTTGATGAGCTGGAGTCCGAGCTTCAGAAACTGTGGCACATTAGGGAGGGAAACCTTTAACTGGACAGTAAGTTCCAGGAGGCTGTCACACCCACTAGAATCATTACTTCCAATTTGGCCCATGGTCACGGTCAGTAGGATGTGACTACAAGCGAGGTAGGTTTTGGGATCCACGAGATAGTGATGAAGGAGCCTTAGCACTTGGCCTGGTCTAACAGGTACGAGCTACTTGCTCCCTGTGTGGACGAGGCTGGGACTGCAGGGAGGATGAGCAATCTGACCACAGCAACGTGGTACAGGGAGTCATTCAAGTGGGGGGAGTAAAAAGAAACGTTGTAATGCTAGGGGATAGTATAGTTCGGGGAATGGACACTGTCTCTGCAGCCGAGAGCGTGAGTTCCAAAGTCTGAGTTGCCTGCCAGTTGCCAGGGTTAAGGATATCTCCTCTGGGCTGGAGAGAAACTTGGAGTAGGAGGGGGAGCATCCAGTTGTCATGATTCACCTAAGCACCAAAGAGATAGGTAGGACAAAGAAATAAGTTCTGCTGAGAGAGTATGAGCAGCTAGGGGCTGAATTAAAAAGCAGAACCACAACAGTAATATTCTCTGGATTATTACCTGAGCCACGAGCGAATTTGCATATGGCAAATAAGATCAGAGAAGTGAACGAGTGGCTCAAAGACTGGTGTGGGAGAAATGGGTTTCGATTTGTGGGGCACTGGCTCCAGTACTTGGATAAGAGGGAGCTGTTCCATTTGGACGGGCTTCACTTCAACCATACTGCGGCTAGAGTCCTGGAGAATCGAACAGGGCAGCAGAGAGGGCTTTAAACTAAATAGTCGGGTGGGGGTAGGATCCAGGGAAACGTGAATTTAGAAAGTTAATGAGAAATGAGAAAGCAATAGAGCAGGATAGAGATGGGGAAAATAATAAGCACAGTGTGACAGGAAGGCACAGATTGTTTAAAATTAAGAATGCAACAGAAAATGTGCCGAAACAAGGAGAAATGTGAAAAAAAGACAAAGTTAATAGCTGTTTATCTGAATGCATGCAGCATTCCTAACAAGATACGATAGCAAAATACTGCGGATGCTGGAAATCCGAAATAAGAACGGAAAATGCTGGAAAAAATCAGCCAGACAGGCAAAATTCGTGGAGAGAGAAATAGAGTCAACGTTCCTGGTCGAAACCGTTCTACAGAACAAGATAGATGATATGACAGCAGAAATAGATACAAATGGATATGATCTGATCGCCATTACAGAGACGTGGTTGCAAGGTGATCAGGGCTGGGAACTGAATGTTCCAAGGTATTTGACAATTCGGAAGGATAGACAGAAAGGAAAGGGCGGTGGGGTGGCTTGGCTGTTAAAGGATGGAAACAATAACGTGGTGAGAAGAGATATTGGCTCAGGAGATCAAATGTAAAATCGGTTTGAGTGGAGATAAAAAAAATATTAAATTGTAAACGACGCTGGTGGGCTTGGTCTACAGGCCCCCGAACAGTAGCAATACTGCTGGAGAGATTATAAATCAACAAATAATGGAAGCCTGTAAAAAAAGTACGGTAATAATCATGGTTGATTTTAAACTCCATATTGATTGGACAATTCAAATTGGCCAGGGTAGCCTAGAGGAGGAGTTCAGAGAGTGCATCAGGGATGTTTTTCTAGTACAGTATGTAATGGAACAAAACAGGGACCAGGCTATATTGGATCTCGTACTATGTAATGAGACCAAATTAATAAATGGTCTCATAGTAAAGTTTCCTCTCGGAAAGAGTGCTCATAGCATGGTAGAATGTCATAATCAGTTGGAGGTTGAGAAAGTTGCATCCGAAACCAGTGTTCTGATCTTAAACACAGGCAATTATAATGGCATAAGGGCAGAACTGGATAAAGTGCACTGGAAAAAACAATTAAAGTGTTAGAAATTTGAAATGCATTGGCAGACATTTAAGGAGATATTTCATAACTCTCAACAAAAATATATTCCAGTGAGGAAGAAAGATTTTAAGAGAAGGGAGCACCATCCGTGTCAAACTAAGGAAGTAAAGGATGGTATCAAATTGAAAACGAAGGCATACAATGTTGCCAAGATTGGTGGGAGACTTGAGGATTGGAATTTTTTACAAACCAGCAAAGGGTGACTAAAAATATAATAAAGAGAGTGAAGATGAATTATGAGAGTAAGCTGGCAAGAAACATTAAAACAGATAGAATGAGCTTCCACAGGTATTTGAAAATGAAGAGGATCGCTACAGTAAATGTTGGCCACTTAGAGCATGAGACTGGGGAATTAATAACGGCGAACGGGGAAATGGCCGAGACTCTGAACAAAACTTCTGCATCTGTCTTCACTGTAGAAGACACTAACTACTTCCCAGTAATGGAAAATCAAGGGGCCACAGGGAGTGAGGAACTAAGGACAATCGCTATCATTAAGGAAATAGTACTCGGTAAAATAATGGGACAAAAGGACAACAAGTCCCATGGACCAGGAGGCCTGCATCCCAGGGTCTTAAAAGAAGTGACTGCAGAAATAGTGGATACATTGGGTGCAATATAACAACATTCCTTGGACTCTGGAGAGGTCCCAGCGAATTGGAAAACCGCTGATGTAACACCCCTATTTAAGAATGGTGGGAGGCAGAAAACAGGAAACTATAGACCAGTTAGCCTAAATCTTTCGTTGGGAAAATGCTGGAGTCCTTCATTAAGGAAGCATTAGCAGGGCATTTATAAAAACATACTGCAATCAAACAGAGTCAGCATGGTTTTGGGAAAGGGAAATCATGTTTAACAAATTTGCTGGAGTTCTTTGAGGATTTAACAAACAGGATAGACAAGGTTGAGCCAGTGGACGTGGTATATTTGGATTTCCAGAAGGCATTCGATAAGGTGATGCATAAAAAAGGTTACTGCATAAGATAAGAGTGCACAGAGTTGGGGATAATATATTAGCATGGATAGAGAATTGGCTAACTAACAGAAAGCAGAGAGTCGGGATAAATGGGACATTTTCTGGTAGGCAAACGGTAACTAGTGGGGTGTCACAAGGATCGGTGCTGGGGCTCCAAATATTACAATCTACATTAATGGCTTGGATGAAGGGATCGAGTGTAATGTAGCCATGTTTGCGGATTATAAATAGATGGGTGGGAAAGCAAGTTGTGCAGATGACTGAAAGAATCTGCAAAAGGCTATAGACAGGCTAGTTGATAGGGCAAACATTTGGCAGATGGAGTATAATGTGGTAAAGTGCGTGGTTATCCACTTTGGCAGGAAAAATAAAAAAACAAACTATTATTTAAATGGAGATAGATTACAAAATGCTACAGTTCAGAGGCGCCTGTGGTCCATGTGCATGAAAAACTAAAACTTAGCATGCAGGTACAGCACTAAATCAGAAAGATAAATGGAATGTTGGCTATTATTTCAAGGAGGTTGGAGCATAAAAGAAGGGAAGATCTGCTACAAATATACAGGATATTGGTGAGACTACACCTTGAGTACTGCGTACAGTTTTGGTCTCCTTATTTATAGAAGGATATACTTGCATTGGAGGCAGTTCAGAGACGATTCATTAGGTTAATTCCAGTGATGAGGTGTTTGACCTATGAGGAAATATTGAGCAGGCTGGGTCTTTACTCATTGGCATTTAAAAGAATGAGAGGTTATCTTATGGAAACATATAAGATACTGAATAGATTTAAAACGGAGATAGACAGTTTCCTAGCTGACAAGGAAATTAAGGGTTATGGGGAGCGGGCAGGGAAGTGGACGTGAGTCTAGATTCGGGTCAGCCATGATCCTATTGAATGGCGGAGCAGGCCCGAGGGGCCGTATGGCCTACTTCTGCTCCTACTTCTTATGTTCTTATGAGGGTATCGACAGGTTAGATGAGGAGAGGATATTCCCCCTCATGGAGAAATCTAGAATTCGAAGTCACAGTCTTCGAATAATGGGTCGTCCTTTTAGAGCTGAGATGAGGAGGAACTTCTTCTCTCAGAGGTTCTTAAATCTGTGGAATGTTCTGCCCCAGAGAGCTGTGGAGGCTTGGTCACTAAACACATTTTAAGTGGAGATAGACAATTTTTTGCAAGGTAATGGAGTGATGGTTTATTGGGAGTGGGCTGTGAATTGGCTTGGAGATCAAGATCAGTCATGATGTTACTGAATGGTGGAGCAGGCTCGATGGGACAGCTGACCTATTCCTGCTCCTATTTCTTATGTACTTATATTCTTATTTCTGTTGCCAGAAGCTGAAAGGACGTTATTGCACCGAGCGAAGGGCTACCATGATAATAACGACCGTGTGTACGTTGAGCGTTTTAAGGAATGACCCTTCCTACTTTAAGTACCAACGCCACCAAACCAAACTTCTTTGTCTTGCCCGGTTGGGTGGCATGTTTCTGGCTCCAGCACATCCTAAACCCACTGGTCACCTATGTCGTGATGCTGTTCTACAATGCTCTGATGGTAAGGCACATCGTGTTAGCAAGTTGAGCTCGCATTGCTCTCAGAGACCGGAGTAAGAAGGACCAGCGAGGAGATCTGGAGATGGCCAATCGGTGGAGGTCGATCCTTATGTTGTTAGCCGTATATGGCAGTTTTATCCTGTTGCAGATGGACAAAATCGCAGTTTTCTTATTGATAGTGATCTCCAACAATCATTCATTCCCAAGTTACAGCCACGCCCTCACCATCGCCGACATCTCTGGGACTACATGAGCTCCTGGACCCACACGTCATGTTACGCACCGACACAGATGACAGTCAGAGAGGAGCTGAAGAGGGCAGTAAAATATCCCTTCATACAGAACGCTCAGTTGTTTAAGTGTTGTAGTGAATGAACTATCAACGGAGCTGATCTTACAACAACACAGGGGCATGAAATTCTTCTGCTTTCGTTCCCAGCACCTGAAATCGCTGCCTAACTAAAAATGTGCGCTACCAGGCAGTGATTTATATCGATTATAGTTAACAGACGCAAAATTATGTGCTGGAATGGACGGGGGTGAACGTGGGCATGGCCCGGGAATGTAAGGCAGACAGAATCACATTTGTCGACCATTAAAGGACGAGCCCGATATTCTGACGTAAGATCATCGACCTGAAATGTTAACTCTATGTCTCTCTCCACGAATGCTGCCCTGGCCTGCTGGGTTTTTCCAGCGTTTTCTGTTGTTATTCCCGATATTCACTTCTGCTGAAGACAATGCCGCAGAATAAAGGGCGGAGTTTATAACGGCCGACCGATGCGCTACCGTTTGTTTTTGCCGCCCTGCCAAAGTCCAATTTCATCAGCATCGAAGGCACGTACTGCAGGCGGGAAATGTTTTACACGACGCCCGATTTTACTCAATTGGTCGATATGAAAGTGTCTCAACATTCATTGAAGCTTGATCAGAAGCATAGAAACATTTATTAAACAATAACACATATCAATTTACCATCGTCTGCTTCCTTGTGCCCTTTCAGTTGCTGGCCAAAACTGAATCAGAGATCTGAATATAGCAAAAAATGTGGCGCAACAGTGGCAAACACGGGAAATTAGGGGTAGCATAAGTTACATGGAGAAGACATATAAATTGGTCAGATAAATCAGCAAACCTGAGGATTGGGAGAAGTTTATGATTCAGCAAAGGAGGACAAAAGGATTAATTCAGAGGGGGGAAATAGAGTATGAGAGTAATTTGCTGGTTAACATAAAAACTGACTGTAAAAGCTTCTATAGATATGTTAAGAGAAAAAGATTGGTGAAGTCAAGCGTACGTCCCTTGCAGTCAGAATCAGAGGAATTTATAATGGGGAACAAAGAAATGACTGAACAATTAAATACATACTTTGGTTCTGTCTTCAACAGGAGGAAACAAATAACCTACCAGAGATGTCGGGGAACATAGGGTCTAATGAGAAGGAGGAACTGATTGAAATCAGTATTTGTAGGGTAATGGTGCTAGGGAAAGTGATGGGATTGAAGGCCCCAGGGCCTGATAATCTGCATCCTAGGGTACTTAAGGAAGTGGCCATAGAAATAGTAGCTTCATTGCTTGTCATCTTCCAGAATCCTATAGACTCTGGCACAGTTCCCATGGATTGGAGGGTGGCCAATTTAACCCCAGTATTTAAAAACGTGTTAGAGAGAAAACGGGGAATTATAGACCAGTAAGCCTGACATCGGTAGAAGGGAAAATGCTAGCGTCCATTATAAAAGATGTAGTAGCAGAACACTTGGAAAACAGTGACAGGATCGGACAACATCAACATGGATTACAAAAGGTAAATCATGCTTTACTAATGTTCTGTAATTTTCTGAAGATGTAACAGGTAGAATAGATAAGGGAAAACCAGTGGATGTGGTGTATTTCGACTTTCAGAAGGCTTTCGATAAGGTCCCGCATAAGAGATTAGCGTGTAAAATTAAAGCATAAGGGAAGAGGGTAAGGTACTGACTTGGATAGAGAACTGGTTGGCAGACAGAAAGCAAAGAGTTGAAACAAATGCGTCTTTTCCGAAGGGCAGGCATTGACAAATGAGTTACCGCAGGGATCAGTGCTAGAACGCCAGATTTTCACAATATGTATTAATGATCTAGACGAGGGAACTTGATTTAGTGTCTCCAAGTTTGCAGACGACACAAAGCTGGGTGGGCGTGTCTGCTCTGAGGAGGATGCAGAGAAACTCCAGTATGATTTGGACAGGTTGGATGATTGGGCAGATGTATGGCTGAAGCAGTATTATGTCGCTAAATGCGAGGTTACCCACCTTTGTGGCAAAAACAGGAAGGCAGATTATTATCTGAACGGGAATAGATTGGGAGAAGAGGAAGTGCTACGAGACCGGGGCGTCCTTGTGCACCAATCGCTGAAGGTAAGCATGCAGATGCAGCAGGCGCTTAAGAAGACAAATGGTATGTTGGCCTTCATAGCGAGAGGATTCGAGTAAAAGCACAAGAATGTCTTCCTGCAGTTATACAGGGCCTTGGTGAGAACACACCTTGAGTATTGTGTGCAGTGCTTGTGGCCTTATCTGAGTAAGGATGTTCTTGCCATGGAGGGAGTGCAGCGAAGATTCACCAGACTGACACCTGTAATGGCAGGAAAAATGTATGAAGAGAGGTTTTGTCGATCAGGCTTATAATTGCTGGCGTTTAGAAGAATGAGAGGGGATTTCATTGAAACTTATACAATTCTATCAGGAATAGACAGACTAGATGCAGGAAGGACGTTACCGATGGTGGGGTAGTCCAGAACAACGTGTCAAATTCTAAGGATAAGGGGTAAGCCATTTAGGACAGAGATGAAGAGGAATATCTTCACCCAGATCGGAGTGAAGATGTGGAATTCTCTGCCACAGAAGGCAGTTGAGACCAATTCATTAAATATATTCAAGAAGGAGCTGGATACATTTCTTAAGGCTAAAGGGATCATGGGATATGGGGAGAAAGCAGGGACAGGACACTGAATTTGGATAATCGACCATGATCTCATTAAATGGCGGAGCAGGCTCGAGGCGCCGAATGGCATACTCCTGCTCCTATCTTCTATGTCTATATCTATGTCTATGAAGCCAACCTATTTCCCACATTTTTTCCAAAAGTCCTATCGCCCCATGCTTGTCTACGAGGCTCGGAACCCCGCAGCCAATCGATCTCCAGATTGTTGTAAACAAAACCCTTGAAAGTCCGATCTCACCATATGGTGCGGGTGGAGGCGGAGCTGAGCGGCAGAGCGACTACAAGAGGCCCCAGAGGCTCAGTTAGGCCTCAGTGCGGCATCGGCAGCGGGTGGAGTCGGAGCTGAGCGGCAGAGCGACTACAAGAGGCCCCAAAGGCTCAGGTAGGCCTCAGTGCGGCATCGGCAGCGGGTGGAGGCTGAGCTGAGCGGCAGAGCGACTACAAGATGGCCCAGAGGCTCAGGTAGGCCTCAGTGCGGCATCGGCAGCGGGTGGAGGCGGAGCTGAGCGGCAGAGCGACTACAAGAGGCCCCAGAGGCTCAGGTAGGCCACAGAGTGGCATCGGCAGCGGGTGGAGGCGGAGCTGAGCGGCAGAGCGACTACAAGAGGCCCCAGAGGCTCAGGTAGGCGTACCAATCTCCAATCTCAGGGAAGGAGAGAGGTAAAAAGTATTCAAGGTGTGACGTCACCACAAAGCGGGTAAGTGATTGGTTGGTAAGTATTTCTCCCTTTCTAAGCTTAAATCTCCTTGGTTTATAGTTTCTAAGGTGTGATATTCACCATCTACAATCGAGGCAGAGAGTATTTAAGAATAATATTAATAAATTTAATTAATTACATAGAATGTGAGATCAGGCGAATGCGTTGCTGCTGCAATATGTGGGAGCTGGTGGACACCATTGATGCTCACGGTGATCACATTTGCAGTAAGTGTTGGCTGCTCGAGGAATTCCAGCTCCGTGTTGAAGAGCTGGAGTCCGAGCTTCAAACACTGAGACACATCAGGGAGGGGTAGAGTTACCTGGACTCTGTGTATCAGGAGGTAGTCAAACCAATTAGATTAATTAATTCAGATGCAGTCCGTGGCCAGGGTCAGGATGGTGTGACTAGAAGTGAGGCTGGTACGGGGATCCAGGAGGTAGTGTTGGAGGAGCCGCAGCCCTTGCACTTCTCCAACAGGTTCCAGGCTCTTACTCCCTGGGAGGATGGGAACAGGGACAGCGGGGAGGATGAGCAACCTGGCCACAGCACTGTGGAGCGGGGGGCCATTCAAGTCGGGGATGTTAAAAGAAATGCTGTAGTGGTAGGGGATAGTATCATTAGGGGGATAGATAGAGTTCTCTGCAGCCGAGAGCGAAAGTCCCGAAGGCTGTGTTGCCTGCCCGTTGCCAGGGTTAATGACATCTCCTCTGGACTGGAGAGAAACTTGGAGTGTGAGGGGGAGGATCCAGTTGTCGTGGTCCATGTTGGTACCAACGACATAGATAGGACAAGGAAGGAGGTTCTGCTGAGGGAGTTTGAGCAGCTAGGGGCCAAATTAAAAAGCAGAACCACTGATTATTAACTGAGCCACGAGCGAATTTGGCTAGGACAAATAAAATTAGAGAGTTAAATGCGTGGCTCAAAGACTGGTGTGGGAGAAATGGGTTTTGCTTCTTGGGACACTGGCACCAGTACTGGGGAAGGAGGGAGCTGTTCCATTGGGACGGGCTTCACTTGGCCAGTGCTGGGACTAGAGTCCTGGCGGATCATAAGGGCTGTAGAGAGGGCTTTAAACTAACTAGTGAGGGGGAGGATCCTGGAGAGCAAATAATACAAATGACAACAGAGAAGGTCATTGACTTAGGTAGCTGTGGGGAAATTTAAAACCAGAGCATGTCAGGAAGGGGCAGAAGGTATGGAGTAAAAGGTAATGTAATAAAATGGGCAAAAGCAGGAACAAAGTGTCACAAAACATCTTTGAAAGTTCTCTATCTGAATGCACGTAGCATTCGTAACAAAATAGATGAGTTAATGGCACAAATAACTACATATGGGTATGATCTTGTGGCCATTACAGAAACATGGCTGCAGGGTGACAATGCCTGGGAATTAATCATACCAGGTTATTTAACGTTCAGGAAGGACAGGCAGGAAGGAAGGGAAGGTGGGGTGGCTATGTTAATAAAAGAAGGAATCACTGTAATACAGAGAAATGATATTGGGTCAAAAGATCAGGACAATGAAACAGTTTGGGTGGAGGTAAGGAATAATAAGGGGAAAAAAACACTAGTGGGCGTAGTCTATAGTCCTCCGAACTGTGGCAACTCAGTTGGACGGAGTATCAATCAGGAAATAGTTGAGGATTGTAATAAGGGAACGTCTATAATTATGGGGGATTTTAACTATCATATTAATTGGACAAATCAAATTGGGCAGGGCTGTCTCGAGGATGAGTTCATTGAGTGTATTAGGGATGGGTTTCTTGAGAAGTATGTAACTGAACCGACCAGGGGGCAGGCAACCTTAGATCTGGTCCTGTGTAACGAGACAGGGTGAATAAAAAATGTCCTAGTAATGGATCCCCTTGGAATGAGTGACCATAACATGGTTGAATTCCATATTCAATTAGAGGGTGAGAAGGTTGGATCTCAAACAAGCGTGCTAAGCTTGAATAAAGGAGACTTTGAAGGTATGAGAGCGGAATTGAGTAGAGTGGATTGGGAAAATAGATTAAAGGGTAAGTCGATACATGATCAGTGGTGTACATTTAAGGAGTTAATTTACAACTTCCAAAAAATATATTTTACACTGAGAAGAAAAGGGTGTAAAAGAAAAGACAGCCATCTGTGGCTAAGTAACGAAATTAAGGATAGTATTCGACTAATAACAAGGGCATATAAGGTAGCCAAATCTAGTGGGAGGATAGAGGATGGGAAAACTTTAAAAGGCAGCAAAAAATAACAAAAAGATTGATTAAGAAAGGGAAGATAGATTATGAAAGTAAATCAGCAAAAAATATAAAAACAGATAGAAGAGCTTTTATAGTTATATAAAAAGCAAAAGGCTGCCTAAAGTAAATGTTGGTCCCTTAGAGGATGAGACCGGGAAATTAATGGTGGGAAATATGGAGATGGCAAAAACACTGAATGAATATTTTACATCAGTCTTTACAGTAGAAGGCACTAAGAATATCCCAACACTGGACAAACAGCGGGCTCTAAGGGGAAGAAGCTAAACACGATCTAAATAACTAAGGAAGTGGTACTCGGTAAAATAATGGGACTCAAGGTGGATAAATCACCTGGACCTGATGGCTTACATCCTAGGTTCTTGAGGGAAGTGGCGGTAGGGATTGTGGGTGCATTGGTAATAATTTTCCAAAACTCCCTGGACTCGGCAATGGCCCCGGCAGACTGGAAAACGGCTAATGTAACACCCTTATTTATAAAGGGCAGTAGACAGAAGGCTGGAAACTATAGACCGGTTAGCCTAACATCTGTGGTAGGTAAGATTTTGGAGTCCATTATTAAGGAGACATTAACAGGACATTTGGATAATCATAATTTAAAAGGACAAAGTCAGCATGGTTTTATGAAGAGGAAGTCATGTTTGACAAATTTGCTGGAGTTCTTTGAGGAAGTAACATATAGGGTGGTTAAAGGGGAACCAGTGGACGAAGTGTATTTTGACTTCCAAAAGGCATTTGACAAGGTGCCACACAAAAGATTACCGCTTAAGATAAAAAATCACGGGATTGGGGGTATTATTCTGGCATGGATAGAGGATTGGCTATCTAACAGAAGGCAGAGAGTTGGGATAAATGGTTCATTCTCAGACTGGCAATCAGTAACTAGTGGTGTTCCGCAGGGGTCAGTGCTGGGTCCCCAACTCTTTACAATCTATATTAAAGATTTGGAGGAGGGGGCCGAGTGTAACATATCAAAGTTTGCAGATGATACTAAGATGGGGGGGAAAGTAGTGAGTGAGGAGGACATAAAAAGCCTTCAAGGGGACATAGACAGACTAAGAAAGTGGGCAGAGATATGGCAGATGGAATACAATACTGGAAAGTGTGAGGTTATGCACTTTGGCAGGAAAAATCGCAGAGCAAGTTATTGGGCCAGAAATTCGCGGCCAGAAGCATGAGTACGGTCGGGGTACTCACGCATTTGGCCGTTGGAAATGCCGGCATTCAGCAGGAACAGCACATGCGGGGAACGCCGGCATTTCCAGACCCGAGGTCTATTCACAGCGCGTGCGACTGCACAGGCAGCGCTTGCGCAGTGAACTTTGTGGATTTCAATGATGGATTCAGTGAGGGTAAGTCCTTAGAAGTTACACTTGAAAAAAGCAAGTGTAAAGTTGTTCATTGGCTGCGGAGGAAGAGATATTTTATCGTGGAGCTTCTGAAATTCCAGATTTTTGTTTGGGAAAGGGAGGGAAGTTATTTTAAGAAATTTTATGTAAGTTTTAAAGTTAAAATTTTTTTTTTTTTAAAAAGGTTTTCCGAACGGCAGGTAGAAGGAGCAAATGTGGCTGTGTGAATGGAATGTGAGAATGAGTTATGTATGTATGTCCACATATATTCTTTTACGTATATGGATGTATGTTTTATATTCCTTTACTAATGTGTATGAATGTATGTTTTTAATTATGATTTTCCAATAAGTTAATTTCTCTGAAAGTCATAATTAAATAATACATTCATACACATAAGTAAAGGAATATATACATAACACGCAAAGGAATATATACAGACATACATACTTTCAGAAGCTCCACGATAATAAATATCTTCCTCCGCAGCCTCTGGAGCAACTGTACCCATGCTTATTTCATGTGTAAGTTGTAATGACTTGACCTCGCTGAAAGCATTAATGAAAGCGGCGAATTATACTGCACACGCGCTGCCTGTGCAGTCGCAAACGTTCTGCCTCTGAACCCCTTCGTTCAGAGGACAGGAAATGCCGGTTTTCCCCACATGCACTGTGCACGCTGAAAACCGGCATTTCATCCGGCCAGATGCCTAAGTACCCCGACCGTACTCGCGCATTTGGAAGGGAATTACTGGGCCAACATTTTAAATGTCAATAAAATGAAAAATTTAACAATTGCACGACTTGCCCGCTCGCATCTGCGACTGAGGGTCCAAGGAGGTGCATTGCGCAAGAGGTCATCATCGTACGTATCCTCACACTGTTCCCTTTGGGGAACTGTATGAAGTGGTGGAAGGATTTATGGCCGTGATTAACGCTCATTCCGTGACCGTAACCATCTTTGAACCAGCCATTAGGGTGGTTAGTCCTATGGCAGGAGGATTTTACGGGCTCCCACAACCCATCTGAGGGGGGGGCCACTTACACCCACGGACGCAAGTATCCCGCTGGATGTCCACCCAGAATTTAAAGTTGGAGCTCCGACTCCACTTGCAGGGACTGTCTGGAGTGGGGTTCAAAACCCTACTCCTTCTGGCCCAGCGGCGGGGATGCTTACTGCTACGCAAAAGCCCCACTCCGCACAAAAGGTGACACCCATCCGTTTCCTGCGCCTTTTCCCTCCCCGTGACTGGAGCCCTATGCTGCCATTTCACGTTGTTAATCGGATTGGGCCTTTGTCATAGCGGTAGGATCCCAGCCGCTGGGCCAGATCAGGGTAGGGTTTCGAACCCCGCTCCAGACAGTCCCAGCAAGTGGAGTCAGAGCTCTGGCTTTAAATTCTGGGTTGACATCCAGTGGGATATTTGCGTCCGTGGTTGTAGGTGACCCCCCTCCTTGTCTAGCTTGTGGGAGCCCGTAAAACCCTTCCGCCATAGGACTAACCGCCCTAATGGCTGGTTCAAAGATGGTTATGGTCACGGAATGAGCGTTAATCATGGCCATAAATATTTGCACCACTTCATACAGTTCCCCAAAGGGAACAGTGTGAAGACACGTATGACGACGACATTGCTAAATAAATAAATGGAATTAAAAAAATTATTTTAGGGCTTTTAAAAGTCTTTAAATTGCTTTAATTCTCTTTAAAACTACTTCAGATTACTCAAAATAATGTAAAAAGTTTATAAAAGCTACCAAAATCTTCAAAAAACTTCCAAAAACCTATTTAAACTGCTGCTTTGCATGTAAAAATGCTTAGCAGCTTGACAGAAACATTGGGGGCGTGTCCAGTGAAACTGAGACCTCAAGGGGCGTGTCTCACTTGCACTGCACGCTCCTGGCTTCGCGCTGGCTGCACTCCTGGGCGGCGTGACGTCATACGCTGCCCGGGATTCTTCTTTTTCAAACAACAAGTCCAGGCGTCCCTGGAGCTGATCGGCAGTAGCGTGGGGTAAGTGCATATACGGGGCTTGCACGCGCGGCAAGCCCCGTTCACCAATTTCTGGCCCATTATCTTAATGGCAAGAAACTGGAAAGCACTGAAGTACAAAGGGATCTGGGGGTCCTGGTGCACGAAACTCAAAAGGTTAGTATGCAGGTGCAGCAAGTGATTAAGAAGGCCAATGGAATGTTGGCTTTCATTGCTAGGGGGATAGAATATAAAAATAGGGAGGTATTGCTTCAGTTGTACAAGGTATTGGTGAGACCGCACCTGGAATACTGTGTAAAGTTTTGGTGTCCATACTTAAGAAAGGACATACTTGCTCTCGAGTCAGTACCAAGAAGGTTCACTCGGTTAACCCCGGGTATGAGGGGATAGACATATGAGGAGAGGTTGAGTAGATTGGGACTCTACTCATTGGAGTTCAGAAGAATGAGAGGCGAACTTATTGAAACATATAAGCTTGTGAAGGGGTTGGATCGGGTGGATGCAGGGAAGATGTTCCCGATGATGGGTGAAACTAGAACTAAGGGGCATAGTCTTAGAATAAGGGGCTGCTCTTTCAAAACTGAGATGAGGAGGAACTACTTCACTCAGAGGGTGGTAGGCCCATGGAATATGCTGCCCCAAAAAACTGTAGAAGCTACATCATTACATAAATTTAAAACAGAAATAGACAGTTTCCTAGAAGTAAAGGGAATTAAGGATTACGGGGAGCGGGCAGGAATTTGGACATGAGTCTAGGTTCGGATCGGTCATGGCCCTGTGGGTAGCAGAGCGGGCCCAGGGGCCGTGTAGCCTGATCCTGCTCCTATTTCGTGTGTCTAATTCTGTTAGATGCTGGAGATGGTTCTGTGATAGTGGATTGGCAGTTAGGATCAGATCAGCCATGATCTTATTGAATGGTGGAGCAGGCTCGAGGGGCCGATTGGCCTACTCCTGCTCCTATTTCTTATGTTCTTATGTTCTTATTACACCCCAACAGCAGCACTGAGGGTGCTGTCGCCTCCCAATTGCATGTCCATCCTTGCCGCAACTTCATGATCTTACCTCTCAATAAGGTGTACACCTCTACCACAGTGCTGAAACTGCCCGTAGCAATGTCACACATGACATCATAGGTGGCTGTGACAAAGGAAAACAATACCTCCTCGTCCTTCTCGAACTGTCTGCAAACTTTCTTATGGTTGCCCACTCCATCCTTCTTCAACGCCTGTTCTCTGTCGTCCAGCTGGGGAGTACTGCACTCGACTGGCTCCATTCTTATCTATTTAATCGTAGCCAAATAATCACCTGCAATGACTTCTCTTCTGGCTCCTGCATCGTTTCCTCTGGTGTCCTCCGAAGTCCTATCCTTGGCTCCCTCTTACTGTACAGATACATGTTGCCCCTTGGCGACCTCATCCAAAATCATGTCATTTTGCACATGTACGCTGATGACACACAGCTCTACATCACCAACAAACCGCTCGACCCCTCCACTGTCTCTAAAGTGTCAGACTGCTTGTTCGGCATCCAGTACTGGATGAGGAGAAATTTCCTACAATTAAATATTGGTAAGACCAAAGTCATTGTCTTCGGTCCCCGCCACCAAATCCATCCCTCTTCCTGGCAACGGTCTGAGGCTGAACCAGAATTTTCGCGCCCGACCTTGGTGTCATATTTGATGTTGAGATGAGATTCTGACACAGTATCCATGCCAACACTAAGACTGCTTGGCCTAGAAATTCAGTAGGCTTTGCGCCCAGTTTTCGCCCAAAGAGGGCTTTTGCGCCACTTGCTGAGCTTTCGCCGATATTCAGCGCTGCGGTAATGGCGGCATTAGCCAGTAGTGCTGTGCCACCACCGATGACGTCCTCGGTGTGCGCAGTGCCCCGCTACCGCCCCGCTACTGGCCCGACCACCATATTTAGTTGCGGCCGCCTCTTCCGCAGTGGCCGCAAACAGCGATCAGAAAATGGGGCCGTACTGTAGCCTTAGTGGGGCGCTTTAAGGTGGCGGTGCGGCCGGCCACTTTTTCGGCTGCCGCCTGCCCGCACCTCCTTCCACGGCCTCCTCCACCGCCCCCCCTGCGGCATTGCTGGCTGCTTTCTGTGAACCCGGCACTTCTCCGTGGTGTCGGGCTCATTTGCCGGCACTATCCAGCGGCGATCTATCCGTTGCAAGCAACTCCCCGTTAAGAGATGGAGGAGGCCTGCAGTACCGCAGCCTGCCACTCCACAGCGGGTGGCGCAGCGGCGCCTAGAGCGCTGAAATTCAGTTTCAGCGCCCCAAGCGGGGGCAGGCACACCCTGGAATAGCGCCCGGTTCCGAATTGGGGCGCAAAAAACGAATATCTGACGGGCGCAACTGGCTCCGCGCTCAGCGCTAACTTTTGGGCGCACGCCAGCTGGCGGGCCCAAAGTGAATTTCTAGGCTCTTATTTCCACCTCTGTAGCATCGCCTCTGCCTCAGGTCATCTGCTGCTGAAATCCTCTTCCAAGTTCTGTTTTAACGTCTAGACCTGACCTCTATTCCAGTACACTACTGGCATGCCTCGCATCTTCACCGGCCATCAATTTTAACTCATCCTAATCGCTGACACCCGTGACCTAACACGCACCAAGTCCCATTCACCCATCAACCCTGTGCTCGCTGCCCTACATTGGCTCCCAGTTAAGCAACACCTCCAATTAAAGCGATTCATCCTTGTTTTAAAATCCCTCCATGGCCTCGCCCCTCCCTATTCCTGTAATCACCCAGAGCCCTACAACACTCCGAGATATCTGAGCTCCTCCAATTCTGGAAATTTGCTCAACCCTGATTTTCTATTGATAAAGCTCCTGCGAAAATCCTTTGGAATTATTTCTCCATTAGTGACTTTGTATGAATGCAAGATGTTGTTGTTGCTGTGAAAGCCTTGTGTCCATTTTGAAATACCACACCTTAAAAAGAATGTCAAGTCCTCAGACAGGATGCAGAGGAGATTTACTTTCGTGGTACAAGGGATGCATGACTTCAGTTATGTGGACAGACTATGCAAGCTGGGATTGTTCTCTTTAGAGCCGAGAAGTCTAAGTGGAGATTTGATTGAGTTGTTCAAAATCAGTAAGGTATTTGGCAAAACAACCAGAGGCGAGATGAGGAGAATAGTTTTACACAGCAAAATGTTGTAATCTGGAATACTCTGACAGAAAGGCGGCGGAAGCAGATCTAGTAATAACTTCCAAAGGGAATTACATAGATACATAGATACATAGAAGATAGGAGCAGGAGTAGGCCATTCGGCCCTTCGTGCCTGCTCCGCCATTTAATGAGATCATGGCTGATCCTTTAATTCAGTATCCCGTCCCCGCCTTCTCTCCGTAACCCTTAACCCCTTTTGCCCGTAGAAATATATCTAATTCCCTCTTAAATATATTTAATGAGCTGGCGTACACTGCCCTCTGTGGCAATGAGTTCCACAGGTTCACCACTCTCTGAGTGAAGAAATTCCCCCTCATCTCTGTCCTAAATGGTTTAGCCCTTATCCTTAAATTATGTCCTCTAGTTCTGTTCTCACCCGCCAAGGGAAACATTCCTTCTGCATCCAGTCTGTCTAGACCTGTCAGAATTTTATACACTTCTATGAGGTCCCCTCTCAATCTTCTAAACTCCAGTGTGTACATCCCTAAACTACATAGTCTCTCCTCATAGGTCATTCCCGCCATTCCTGGTATCAGCCTGGTGAATCGCCGCTGCACCCCCTCCATGGCAAGAACATCCTTCCTCAGATGAGGCGACCAAAACTGTACACAGTACTCGAGGTGTGGTCTCACCAGTGCCCTGTACAGCTGCAGCAAGGTATCCCTGTTCCTATATTCTAACCCTTTTGCTATGAAGGCCAGCATACCGTTTGCCTTCTTGACCGCCTGTTGCACCTGCATGCTCGCCTTCAGTGACTGGTGTACAAGAACACCCAGGTCTCTCTGTACTTCCCCCTCTCCCAATCTATTGCCATTTAAATAATAATTTGCCCTCCCGTTCCTGCACCCAAGGTGGATAACTTCGCACTTGTCCACATTATAGTGCATCTGCCATTTATCCGCCCAATCGCCCAGTCTGTCCAAATCGCTCTGGAGCTTCCTGGTCTCTTCCTCTGAGCCCACCCCACCTCCTAGTTTAGTGTCGTCTGCAAATTTGGAAATGCTGCATCCGACTCCCTGATCCAGGTCATTAATGTAAATTGTGAACAGCTGGGGGCCCAGGACAGATCCCTGTGGTACCCCACTTGTTACTGCCTGCCATTCAGAAAATGAGCCGTTTATTCCAACTCTCTGTTTTCTATCTGACAGCCAGTTCCCTATCCACGCCAAAACTTTCCCCTATATCCCATGAGCCTCAATTTTCCATGCTAATCTTTTATGTGGGACCTTATCGAAGGCCTTTTGGAAGTCCAGGTACACCACATCTACTGGCTCTCCCCCATCTATTCTACCAGTTACTCCCTCAAAAAATTCCAATAGATTAGTCAAGCACGATTTACCCTTTGTAAATCCATGTTGACTCTGTCCTATCCTGTCCCCATTTGCTAAGTGCTCCGCTATTTCATCCTTAATGATGGACTCCAGCATTTTGCCCACAACTGATGTAAGGCTTACAGGTCTGTAATTACCTGCTTTTTCCCTACCCCCCTTTTTGAATAGTGGGGTAACGTTAGCTACCCTCCAATCCATCGGCACTGTTCCCGAGTCTAATGAATTCTGAAAAATCATCCTTAGTGCATCCGCTATCTCTAGGGCCACCTCCTTCAGTACCCTAGGATGCATGTTATCAGGCCCTGGGGATTTGTCCACCTTCAATCCCTTTAGCTTCCTTAACACCATATCCTTAGAGATATTGATTTGCGTCAGTTCCTCCTTTGCCAATGTCCCTATTTATCCCGATATCCCAGGGAGGTTTTTTGTGTCTTCCTTCGTAAAGACTGACCCAAAGTATGCAATTAGATCAATACTTGAAGGGGGACACATTGCTAAGCTATGAGGCAGTGGGACTGATTGGCCAGCTCTTTCAAGGAAGTGGCACAGGCACAATAGACCGAGTGGCCTGCTGCTCTGCTGTGTTATTCTGTGATTCTATGAATTGATGCGAATTCTCGATCTCACAGTCTTGCCTCTCCACTTTTCCAGTTGTTGATGGTGCTGCGGCCTATCTAGTCCACAGCAGATCATCTCTCTTCCAGTCACCGTTCGCTCCGCAAATCAACATTTAATCGAATCTGTAGGCGAGGGGCAGGGGACACGGTTGGGGTGATAATGTAATCCTTGTGCAGTGATTCTGGCCTCTTGCATATCCACTCTTCTGCCAGTGGTAAAAGATGTTCTTCTCATTTACTGCTCGTTACTTTCAACGCCTCTGTTAATTCTCCTCTTTAACTTCTCTGCATTAAGGATAATAATTCCAGATTCTCTAATCTCCACAGATAACTCAAACCTCTCATCACTGGTAGTTTCCGGTATATCTACCCTTAACCTTTTCTGCTCCAATGAGAGCAATCTATAGTCTCTGCACAGACCTGAAGGCTGTCATCCCTGATACCATTCTATGACATCTCTGCAGAGTCGCCAAGACCTTGACGTCCCTCCTAATTATGTGGGGCCCAAAAAGTGGACGAAATGCTCTAACTGATGCTGAAAATTGTTTTATTATAGATCACATCTCTCCTCATCTGAACGCATTTCATTTTGCCATTTACCTTCAATCGTCATCTGATTACCAACCCTTATGCTACTGGAATGTGTTCATCCATATTTACTGTAAAAAATGCTTCATGAGTTTGATCTGCTCTATCGAATCTCCTCTTTGCCTTCTCTGCCCTTATGAGAACAATCCCAGTTTCTCCACTCTTATTGTGTAAAGTACCTCATCCATGGTACCCCTTTAGTAAGTCTCCACTTTATTTGACGGGGATAGATAGGAACTGCACTCCCTATATTCATAGAAGAAAATCAGACAATTGGCAAATGCATGCTCTGCAGATTAACCCATCCCAAGGCGCTCCGGAAGATCTGCGATGGATTTTCTGTTATTTATTATATTACATCATGTAATATCGGATAGCTTTAATGGTGCAGTCTCGGGATGGCCGAGAGTATTCCTTCTACGTCAAAAAAGCTCCACAGAATGATGAAGCCTTTGCTGGAAAGGTATTGGTGCAAGGAGGAGAAACAGTAGTTTTAAGAATTTAAAATCAGATCGGCTGTCATCCGAATAATATCCCCAAATGTCACAAAATGTTACAGTTTGGAGTTAGAGTTTGCCTCCAAAAGGCTCAGCTTGAACCCATACGTTGTTCTTTCACAGCTTCCAAGATGGAGTGCTGGAGGACGGATTGACATTGGAGGTATTTCCGTAAGTAATTGTGAGCATTCCTGTCTCTGCTGTAAGAAGAAATGACTGGGCATTATTTGCTTAAGAAACAGCATCTATTGGTGCGAGTCGCTGTCAAAATACTAGAGAAGGGAAAATGGTTATCTGAACAGATTGACGCTGGCATCTGACGGTGACAAATATTAATCCTTCATGAAAGCACAAACAGTAAATTTTATTCTTCCTTTCTTTCTGAATAATCCAGAGGGAAGTGAGTGTGGATATTGGGTGAATTGGGTGTCACTGGGCTGTGATTCCCACTGTGCTGAATGAAATTCTCCATGTAACCGGGACCCACAAAGGAGTTGGTGTTTGAGGCGTGGAAAGGAAACTAATTAACATATCAATAGATTAGGAAACAAGTCATAACACAGGGCAAATCTACAACATTCGCTCAAATCTGAAACATCTCATTAACTTCCTTTCCTTCTTTATTCTTTCTTTCTTTTATCCTCCGTTCTTTGTTCCTTTCTTTCTTCCTTCATTCCTTCCTTCCTGCCTTATTTCTTTCTTTCTTTCTTTCATTATTTCAATTTTTCTTTCTTTCTTATTTTCTTTGTTTCTTTCTTGCGTTTTTACTTTCTTACTTATTCTCTTTCTTTCTGTCTTTCTTTTTTATTACTTTCTAAACTTTCATTCTTTCAATCTTTCCTTCTTTCATTCGTTCTTTGTTTCTTATTTTTTCTTTCTTATACACAAACCGCTTTTAGAAAAATAGGAAAATAGATTTCTGATTAGGTCATGTGAAATAGGAACAGGGGGGCACATGGGAATAGTTCTACTGATAGAGAGGAGAATAAAGAGCTACACGGACTGTGGGTTCAATTATCTTTCTCGTTTGAGTAATTTCCCTGGAAGTCTGTGTAAAATACGACGGGGTGGGTGGGGGTCATAACAAAAATGACGAGGGTGAGTAATAAGAAGCAGGAAGGAAGTTTTCTAACCACAGACAGGAGAATGGAGTAATAACAAGAAACCATGATAAAGGAGTGATAACAAGAACCCAGGAGTCAGAGGTCTAACCAGAATCGGGAGGAAGGTATTGTGAGGAAACACAGAAGGAGGAATAATCCCAGGAGCCAGTACAGCGAGGAAATGGCCAATATAAGGGTAGTCATGTCAGCAAACCAAAAGGCAGGAATAATAACAAAACGGGGGGATTGTCATGAATATCGGAGATTAACAGCTACAAGCAGGGCGGAGGTGGTGGGGGTGGTCACGGTACAAACCGATGCTCTGGGCAGCACTAACACGTTTCCACACTGGACAGAGTCAAAGTTTTTGGTTATGATAAGAGGAGCCTTCTCAGACACCGGAGTATGGGAGAGGAGTTAGAGGGACAATAACCGAGAGGGAGGAGTAACCTGACGAATCAGGAAGTAAAATAACCAGAACCAGGAGGTACAATAACCAGAACCAGGAGTATAATTCAAGGGCAGGTTCTGACGGGAAACAATTGAGTGGAATGTGTTAATGATTAACACCATAAGGGCAGCCTAACATTATTAAAGCTGAACTAGTGCAGGTGCAGAAACCATGCAGAGATTTCATCGAACAGGATACAGGATGAACACTACTTTACTTGCGCTCGCTCTGATCTGCCTTCAATGCAGTGAGTACAACCGACGGGTGTGGTTCATAATCCCAGACTGGAGAAAGTGTAGAGGGGCACAGGCGGAATCCAGCCGAGGCCAATGTACAATTTCAAACTGGAGAAAGTGCAGATGGGCACATGAGGAGCTCAGCCTGCGGCCACAATATGGTTCCAGACTGGAGGAATTATAGAGGGGCTCACGAGGACCCAGGCTGCGAGCACAGTGTAATCCCAAACTGGAGAATGTATAGAAGGGAAAAGGAGGATCTGAAGCTGCGGGCAATAATATAATCCCAGAGTTGGGAAAGTTTAATTGGCACAGGATTATCCTAGCCTTGGATCCCAGAGTGGCAAAAATATCGAAGGGCACAGGGTGATCCCAGGGATTTTGCCACAGTTTGATCCTAGACTGGAGAGAGCAGAGAGGGGCTATAGGGGATCCGAGCCTTTGGGCCCAGTATAATCTCCGATTGGCGTAAGTAGTGAGGGGCTAAAGGGTTTCCCGGCCATTGGGCCCAGTATAATCTCAGACTGGAGAAAGTATCGAGGGGCTATAGAGGATCCCAACCTGCGGGCACAGCATAATCTCAGACTAGAGAAAGTGTAGATGTGCTAAAAAGGACCCCAGACTGGGAGCGCAGTATAATTTCAGACTGGAGAAAGTATAATGGGAAAGCAATAGCGCAAACATGTATGATTCCACAACGGGCAGTGTCACAGGGTGAGTGTTAGGGTCAGGGGGGCCTTTTCAGTTAGTATAGTGTCAAAGGCCTTGTTTTATTTAATTAAATTTAATTAAGTTGGTATTTTGGTAACTTAGTTCACAGTGTAGTTTCTTGACTACTTACTGGATCTAGATTAAGTTAAGCTTACATATATTACCTATCTACCTGTAACACAAAGCACTACAAGTAGCTTTGGCAAAACGAAACAACTCCTTCCCCCTCTTCTCCAAAATCCCACACTTTTCAAATTCCTAAATAAAACACACTGTTCAATTTCACGCCATTTAACCCACTGTGTGCAGACTGCGCTGTGCTCTGCAGAAATGTTTCCTCTTTGACACTCGGAGCCTCCCGCAATCTACAAGTGTGGACTCAGCTGCCCTGCTCCTGGCGATTGGTGCCTATTCTAGAGAAACACTGGAACAGCCTCTGGCCGGCAGTTTCTGTTAATTACAGCTTTTAAAGTACTAGGTTAAAATAAAAATCTTCAACTACATTTCATTTTATACAGCTTTTGCTTACTCAATACTTAACAGAAATTCCCACTCTTTCCAAATTCCCAAATAAAACACTAGGTTCAAGACCATTCCGTTTAATTCTGCTCTGTGCACTCCGCTCCCTCTGTCCGTGTAGGAGCTTTCTGAGTCTGTGTAGCAGCTTTCAGTGTCTGTGTAAGTGCTGTCTCGTCTGTGTAGGTGCTTACTTGGTCGGCGTAAGTGCTGTCCAGTCTGTGTAGCAGCAGTTTGGTCTCAGGCAGCAGCTGTTTGGTTCTTTGTAGGAGTTGACTCGTTCCCCGAATGTAGCTATTTGCGTCTGACTAAGCAGCTGTCTGGGTGTGTGTAGGAGCTCCCTGTAGGACATGTCTGGGCTTGTGTTGGATGTACTGGATCTTTGCTGGTGGTGCTGGGCATAAGTGGGAACTGCCTGGGTCTGTGAAATGTGCTTTATGAGTCTGATTGCTGTTTTCTGGGTCTGCATAGGAGCTGACTGCACCTTTCTATGAATTGTCTGAGCCCGATGCCACGGTCTTTTTCTGTGCAGGAGATCCTGGATGAATATACGTGCTCCCTGGTCCTATGTAGCTGTATCGGTGTCTGTGTTGCAGCTCCATGTGTCAAGGTTGGATCTGTTGGAGTGCATGTAGGATCTGTCTGAGTCTATGTAGGAGCTGCCTAGATCGATGTAGGACCTGCTGCATCTGTGTGGGAGCTTTCTGTGTTTCTACATAAGAACATAAGACAGGGGAGCAGGAGTAGGCCAATCGGCCCCTCGAGTCTGCTCCGCCATTCAATAAGATCATGGCTGATCTGATCCTAACCTCAAATCTACTTTCACTCTCCATCCCACCCGAACACATGTGATCTCCCGGGAGAGGCGAAAAACCAGCTAAAAAAAAACAATGGCCAATTTGGGAGAACAAATCTGGGAAATTCCTCTCCGACCCATCTAAGCGATCGAAACTTGTCCAGGAAAGCACTCTGTCCCTGTATTTCCTGCAGTACTTATCTTCTGTAAAAGGTAATCTCCATCCCAGCCAGGAACAGGCCCAATTTATTCTTGAAGGACTCCTAGCTCATAGCCTCTTCCCGAAGTCTCCACTAATCCCTGTGAGTATGATTTCTGTAGCTGCTCTCTGGCTCTTTAACATGTGTTGTCTGTATATTTGTAGATGATGCCTGTATCTTTGTTTATGCTGGCTGGGTCATGCAGGAAATTGTAACTCTATGTATGCGCACCCTCTGTCTATGAATGAGCTGTTTTGGTATGTGCAGAACTTGTCTGTATTCCTGTAGGAACTGTCTGGATCTTTGTATGAGATGTCTGTGCTTGTGTAGAACCGGTCTGGGTCTCCATAATGAGCTGACTATGACCTTTTAGAGCCAGCCAGATCTGTGTAGGAGCTTGTTGTTTCTTTGCAGAGGCTTTTTGTTTCTTTGGAGATGCAGTCAGTGTTTGTACTACGTTGTCTGGCTCTCTGTAGGAGCTCCCTTTGACTTTGTAGAATCGATTTATCTTTGTGCAGGGGCTACTTGAGTCCATGTAGGAGTTATCTGGATTTGTGTAGGAGATTTCTGGGACTGTTAAGAGGCAGCCTGGCCTTGTGACAGACAAGTCTGGCTCCTTGTAAGAGGTTCTAGATCTATGCTGGAGCTGTCTGGGCCAACGTGGTAGCTGCCGGCGTCTGTGACAGTAGCTCTTGCGCCCTTTTTGGTCCTGTCTGGGTCTGTTTATAATTCTTCTCGATCTCCGTAGCAGCGGCCATGTCTGTGTAGGAACGCCCTGTGGCAGTGTTGGAGCTGTCTGGCTTTGTGCAGCAGCTGTCTGTCTTTCTGTAGAAGCTGCCTGGATCTGTGTAGGAACTGTCTGTGTCAGTGTAGGCGCTGTCTGGGTGTCTAAAATTAGCTCTCTGGATCTTTGCAGATGCATTATGGCCCTTTGTAGGTGTTTTCTGGGTCTGTGAAGGAGCTACCTATATCTTGTTAGGAACTGTCTGTGTTCACAGAATCACAGAAACCCCACAGTGCAGAGAGAGGCCATTTTGGCCCATCGAGCCTGCACCGAAACATATCCCACCCGATCCCCGTAACCCCTACACCAACACATATCACACCCTATCCCCGTAACCCCACGTATTTAATCCCCCTAACATTAAGGCTCAATTTATCATAGCCAATGTGGTAAACCACTGTTTGTATTCCTGTTTGTCCTGTTTGTATTCCACTGTGTACATGCCTGGACATGCCTCGGCTGACTCCTCCCACAGGTCCTAGTATAAAGGTGACTGCTCCCCAGCCCTTAGTATCATGGACCGGTCGACCACGCGAGGCAGACCTCCATTCTGTTGTTAATAAAAGCCTTTGGTTACTCTTCTAACTCTCAGTCTTTTATGAGTAATTGATAGCGCATCAATTTTATTAACAACATTTTTATAATGGAGAAGATCCTCACACCAGCATGCCTGGACTTAGATCATCGGGAGGCGGACTCATCCACCAAGTTTACTCACTGGCTTAAGTGTTTCGAAAAATTCCTGACCGCCTCTGAAGCAATCAAATCGGACGAGGACAAACTGGATGTCCTGACCTCCAAAGTGAACCACCGAGTGTACTCGGTCATCCAAGACGCGACCTCGTACGCGGACGCTATCAAGCTCCTCAAGGACCAGTACACACGCCCAGTGAACGAAGTGTACGCCAGGCACCTCCTGGGGAGTCGTAAACAACAACCTGGGGAATCGACCGTGGAATACCTTCAGGCACTGTCTGTGCTTGGCCGGGCCTGTGGTTGTAAGGATGTAAAGGCCGCCGTGTACACAGAGGAACTTATCCGGGACGCTTTTGTAGCGGGCCACAGATTCAATTACACCCGACAGCGACTGTTGGAGCAGAGTAACCTCGACCTCAACAAGGCCTCTGAACTCGCACTATCGTTGGATGCAGCTTCCAGGGCATGGATGCCTACTCCTCTGCACCGTGGACGCCGCGGGGAATGACAGCCTGGGACACGGTAGGACCGCCTCATAGCGCCGTGCCACCCCAGCCACACCCCAACAACGGCCCAACTACCGCAGCAGTGTCCCAAGGCCAGACAGCAGTGCCCCAAGGCCAGAAATGCTACTTCTGTGGCCAGGCAAAACACCCCAGAGCGCGCTGCCCAGCGAAAAACGCGATCTGCTCGGGCTGCGGGAAGAAGGGACACTACGCTAGCGTCTGCAGGGCCAAAGCCACCCCGAACCCCAGCAGCGCCGTGTGTGGGCCATGCGGGCTGCCATCTTGGACCTCCCCGGCCATGTGCGAATCACCGGTACAGCAGCCATTTTGGACGCCTCCAGCCACATGGGGATCATGGATGCCGCCATCTTGGACGACAGCCGGGACGCAGCAGGCCCCCGACACCGCCTCATCTGATACCCGCAGCGACACACCGACCCCTACGCTGGCATCCGTTACACTGGACCAAGCGAGACCGCACCAACTGGCCAGTTCCACAATGGACATTAAGGTAAATGGTCACGATACAATCTGCCTTTTTGACTCTGGGAGCACGGAGAGCTTCATCCACCCCGACACGGTGCGGCGTTGCTCTCTCCCAGTCCTGCCTGCACAACAGCGGATTTCTATGGCCTCCGAGTCCCAGTCGGCGGACATCGGCGGCTACTGCGTGGTGACACTCGTAGTAGACGGGACCGTGTACGATCATTTTAATCTTCTGGTCCTGCTTGACCTCTGCGCTGCCGTCCTGCTGGGGTTAGATTTTCAGTGCCTCCTTAAAAGTGTTACGATGGCGTACGGTGGACCCCTACCCCCACTCACAGTCCACAGCCAGCAGCTTCCAAACTGCCCGCCGCGCACCAGGTGCAACCTCTCCACACTCAGAGTCACCCCCCCCAACTGTTTGCTAACCTCACCCCCGACTGTAAGCCCATCGCCACAAAGAGCAGGCGATACAGTGCCGGGGACAGGGTTTTCATTAAAACCGAAGTGGAGCGGCTCCTGAAAGAAGGGATTATTGAGGGCAGCACCAGCCCCTGGCGAGCCCAGGTTGTGGTCGTTAAGACCGGCGAGAAGCAGCGCCTGGTCATCGACTACAGCCAGACAATAAATCGCTACACCCTGCTGGACGCCTACCCACTCCCCCGTATAGCTGATATGGTCAACCAGATCGCGCAGTACCGCGTCTTCTCGACCATTGACCTGAAATCAGCGTACCACCAGCTCCCCATCCGCCCTGAGGACCGCCAGTACACTGCCTTTGAGGCAAACGGCCGCCTCTATCACTTCCTTAGGGTTCCCTTTGGCGTCACCAACGGGGTCTCCGTCTTCCAAAGGGAAATGGACCGGATGGTAGATCAAAATGCGTTGCAGGCCACTTTCCCATATCTGGACAATGTGACCATCTGCGGCCGTGACTTGCAGGACAATGACGCAAACCTCGAAAAATTCCTCCGCACCGCCCAACTCCTAAACCTGACATATAACAAGGAGAAGTGCATATTCCGCACAAACTGCCTCGCCATCCTTGGCTGTGTTGTGGAACACGGAGTCATCGGCCCCGACCCCGACCGGATGCGTCCCCTTATGGAACTTCCACTGCCCCACTGCCTCAAGGCCCTGAAGAGGTGCCTAGGGTTTTTCTCCTATTACGCCCAGTGGGTCCCCTACTATGCGGACAAGGCCCGTCCGCTGATCAAGTCCACCTCTTTTCCCTTGACGGCAGAGGCCCGCTTAGCCTTCCACCGTATCAAGGAGGACATTGCCAAAGCCAACATGCATGCAGTGGACGAATCCATCCCCTTCCAGGTGGAAAGCGACGCGTCTGACTTTGCCCTGGCCGCTACCCTCAATCAGGCGGGGAGACCCGTGGCCTTCTTTTCACGAACCCTCCAAGGCCCGGAGACCAGACACTCCGCTGTTGAGAAGGAGGCCCAGGCGATTGTGGAGGCTGTGCGTCATTGGAGGCACTACCTGGCCGGAAAACGATTTACCCTGCTCACTGACCAGCGTTCAGTTGCTTTTATGTTTAACAACAAGCAGAGGGGCAAAATCAAAAATGACAAGATCTTGAGGTGGAGAATCGAACTTTCCACCTACAACTACGAGATCTTGTACCGGCCCGGGAAGCTAAATGAACCCCCGGATGCGCTATCGCGTGGCACCTGTGCCAGCGCGCAGATCGATAGACTGCGGGCCCTCCACAATGACCTCTGCCACCCGGGGGTCACCAGGTTCTTCCACTTCATCAAGGCCCGCAACCTGCCTTACTCTATTGAGGAGGTCAGGACCATGACCAGGAACTGCCAAGTCTGCGCTGAGTGCAAACCGCACTTTTATAGACCAGACAGGGCCCACCTGATAAAAGCCACTCGCCCCTTCGAGCGCCTGAGCGTCGATTTTAAAGGGCCTCTCCCCTCCTCCGACCGCAATGTGTACTTCCTCAATATTATTGATGAGTACTCCCGTTTCCCATTCGCCTTCCCCTGCCCGGACATGACCAGTGCCACGGTCATTAAATGTCTGAACAACCTCTTCACCCTGTTCGGCTTCCCCAACCACATCCATAGCGACCGGGGCTCATCGTTTATGAGCGACGAACTCCGTCAGTACCTGCTAACTAGGGGTATTGCCACAAGCAGGACCACCAGTTACAACCCCCGGGGGAACGGACAGGTGGAAAGAGAAAATGCGACAGTTTGGAAGGCCGTCCTGCTAGCCTTAAAATCTAGGGGCCTTCCAACCTCCCGCTGGCAGGATGTGCTCCCCGATGCGCTCCACTCTATTCGTTCACTGCTCTGCACTGCCACTAACGCCACCCCTCATGAGAAAATGTTTGTCTTCCCAAGGAAGTCCACATCGGGGACATCGCTACCGCCATGGCTGACGTCCCCAGGGCCGGTCCTACTGAGAAGACACGTGAGGACCCATAAAACGGAACCCCTGGTCGAGAGGGCCGACCTCCTCCACGCCAACCCCCAGTATGCTTACATCGCATACCCGGACGGGCGGGAGGGCACAGTCTCCATAAGAGACCTTGCACCCTCGGGGGCCGCAGTAACCCACTACCCACTACCACCCCCCCCCACGATCCGATATCCAGCCCCAGCAGACGGCAGGCCTGGGCCCCGCGACCCACTCGACATCTACGAGGACGACACGCCTGTGCCACAGCCTACGCTGGACTCGACGCCGGAAACTTCACTACCCCTGCCATCACCACGCAGATCACAGCGGCAGACAAGACCTCCGGAGAGACTCCAATACACTAACTTTTAATACACTTCACCCCGCCGGACTCAATTTTAAACAAGGGGTGAATGTGGTAAACCACTGTTTGTATTCCTGTTTATCCTGTTTGTATTCCACTGTGTACATGCCTGGACATGCCTTGGCTGACTCCTCCCACAGGTCCTAGTATAAAGGTGACTGCTCCCCAGCCCTTAGTATCATGGACCGGTCGACCACGCGAGGCAGACCTCCATTCTGTTGTTAATAAAAGCCTTTGGTTACTCTTCTAACTCTCAGTCTTTTATGAGTAATTGATAGCGCATCAGCCAATCAACCTAACCCGCACATCTTTGGACTGTGGAAGGAAACCGGAGCACCCGGAGGAAACCCACGCAAACACGGGGAGAATGTGCAAACTCCACACAGACAGTCACCCGAGGCCGGATTCGAACCCGGGTCCCTGGTGCTGTGAGGCAGGATTTGTCTGTGTTTATTCAGAAGTTGTCTGGGTCTCTTTAGGATCTCCCTGTGTCTGGGTATGAATTATATGTGTCTGTGTTGCAGCTCCATGTGCCATGGTTGGAGCTGCCTCAGTCCCTAAAATGGGCCTTATTTTCTTTGTAGATGCAGTCTGGCTCTGTTGAGGAGTTGTCTGTGTCTGCAGTAGCTAACTCTTTCTCTGTACGTATTGTTTGTGTCAGTGTATTAGTTGTCTAGGTGTATTTAGATGCTGTCTGGTTCTCAGACAGTAGTTTTCTCTTTCAGTGCAAGAGCTGTCTGGGGCCTTGCCGGACCGGTGTGGATCTATTTATGAACCACCGAGGAACTGTTTTGGACCGTGTACAAAAGCAATTTTCTGCGAAGCTGTTCCTCGGTCAGTACAGGTTCTTCCTGGATCTGTGTTTCAACTCCCTTTGTCAAGGTTACAACTGTCTGCGTCTATGTAGGAGCTGTCTGGGCCTATGTAGGAGCTGCCTGTTTCTATGTAGGAACTGCTGGATCTCTGTAGGAGATTCCTGTGTTTCTGTAGGAGCTGTCTGTGTCTCGACAATGAGCTGTCTGTGTCTACATAAATTCTGTGTCTGTTTGTGTTGTTGTCTGAGTCCGTATAGGAGCTGCCTGAATCTGTTTGGAACTGTGAAATTAGCTTTTTGGGTCTGTGTAGGAGCTGTCTGGGTCTTTGAAAGTAACGATCCGGGTTTGTGAAGTGGCTGCCTGAATCTGTGAAAGTAGCTGCCTGGGTCTTCTTAGGAGCCAACTACCTCCAGCTAGCAGTTGCGCTGTCTTTGTAAAAGCAACCTGTGTCTTTATATGAAGTGCCTGGGTTTGGGGCGGATCAGTCTTGATCTGTGCCGGAGCAGATGTGTCTGTGAAATGAGCTGTTTGGCTCTATGAAGGAGTAGTCATGGTTTGTGTAAGAGTTGTCACGTTCTGCGTCGCCGCTGCCTGGATTTGTATAGGAGCTGCCTGGTCCAGTGTACGACCAGTCAGTGTCTATTTAGGAGCTGTCTAGGCCAACTTAGCAGCGGCTTTTTCTGTGTCGGAGCATTTTGGGTTTGTGTCGAACATGTCTGGTCTGTATATGAGGTTCTGGATCTATGCAGGTGCTGCTGGGCCTCTGTGGCATCTGCCTGGCTCTGTGGAATGAGATTTCTGAGTATGTGAATGGAGCTGTCTGTTTCTTTCTAGGAGCAGTCTGAGCCTTTCTAGAAACAGTCTGGGCCCATGTACAACAATCATTTTCAATGAAGGACTACCTTGGCCAGAGTAGGTGCTCCCTGGATCTGCATAGGAGAGCTCCTTGTATCAAGGGTGGAGCTGTCTGAGTCCATGTGGCACCTGTCCAGGTCTGTGTTAGATCTGCTGGATCTGTTTAGGAGCTTCCTGTGTTTGTGTAGGAGCTGCCTGTGTCTCTAAAATGGGCTCTCTGAATCTTTCTAGATGCAGTATGGGTCTGTGTAGGAGTTGTCTGGGTGTGTGCAGGAACCTTCTGAGTTTCTGTAGGTGTTGTCTATCTATGTGTCAAGGAGCAGTCTGGGTCTGCAACTGTAGCTGTCTGTGTCCCTGAACGTAGCTGCCTGGGTGTGTTTAGGACCGTTCTTGCTCAGTGTAGCAGGGGCTGAGTCTGTGTAGATGCTCCCTGCGTCTGTGAAGGAGCCATCTGGGATCTGTCTGTTTCTGTGCAGGGACTGTCTGGTTACGCCTGGGAGATGTCTGGCTCGATGTAGCAAAGGCTTACTTCTTTATATGAGCTTCTTGTTCTGTATAGATGCATCTTGTGTCTGTGAATGTAGCGGTCTATGTGTGAGTTTGTAGGAGCTGCGTAGGGCTGTATAGGAGCATTCTGGCTCTTACTAGCAGGTGTCTAGCTCTGTGTAGGACTGCCGAGGAGCTGTCTGTCCCTTTCCAGCAGGTGTCTGGCTCTGTGTAGGATCTCTCTGTGATTGATTAGGAGCTCTCTGAGGCTGTGACAGTAGCTTTCTGTGTCTGTCGAGAAGCAGTATGGTTCAGTAAAATGAATTGTCTGTGGCATTCTAGATGCTGTCTCGGCCTGTGGTTGTGTTTTCTTTGTCTTTTTAGGTGCTTATTGGGGTTGTGCAAGAAATGTCTGTTTCTGCTTAGGAGCTCACTGCGTCTGTGACATTTGCTGTATGGTATCTGTTGAAACGGACTTAATCTGTTAAAGCAGCTGTTTTGGACAGTGTTGGAGCTGTCTGGACCTTTGTAGGACCTGTCTAGGTCTGTTGTAGGGCAGTCTAGGACGATGTATAATCTGCTGCATCTGTAGTGGAGCTCCCAGTATCTGTGTAGGAGATCCCTGTGTCCTTGTAGGAGCTCGCTGTGTCAATGTAGGATCTCGCGGTTTCGGTGTAGGAGCTAACTATGCCATTGTAGGAGCTTCCACTGTCACTGTAGGAACACATTCTGTCAGTTTATGAGCTCTCTGTGTCAGTGTATGAGCACCCTGTGTAAGTGTTGGAGCTCACTCTCTGTGTAGGAGATTCCTGTGACTGTGTAGGAGCTATATCTGACAGTGAAAGCGCTAAATGTGTCTGAGTGGGATCTCACTCTGTCAGTGCAGCAGCACCCTGTATCTATCCACGAGCTGGTGTCTGTGTATGAGCTCCCTTTGTAAGTGTTGGAGGTCACATTGTCTGTGTAGTTGCTCGCTGTATCAGTGTAGGAGCTCTCTGTGTAAGTGTTGGAGCTGCCTGTGTCAGTATAGGAGAACACTCTGTGTGTGTAATAGCGCACTGTGTTAGTGTAGGAGCTTGCTTTGTCTCTGTAGGAGCTAATTCTGACTGTGTAGGAGCTCACTGTGTCTGTGTAGGACCTCCCATTAGCAGTGCAAGAGATCCCTGTGTCTATGTCGGAGCTCACTGTGCCTGTGTAAGAGCTCATTTTATCAGTGTAGGAGCTCTCAGAGTCTGTGTAGGGGAATATTGTGTCTGTGCAGGCGATCCCTCTGTCAGAGTAGGAGCTCCCTGAGTCTGTGTAGAATCTCCCTTTATCAGTGTAGGATCTTCCTGTGTCAGCTTTGGAGCATACTGTGTCTGTGTAGGAGCTCCCTGTGTCAGTGTAGGAGCTCACTGTTTGAATGTAGGAGATCATGTGTGTGTGTAGGAGCTCCCTCTGTCAGTGCAGGAGCTTACTTTGTCAGTGTAGGGGCTCACTGTGCCAGGGTAGGAGATACCTGTGTCAGTGTGGGACCTTAATGCTTCACTGTAGGATCCCGATGTGTCGAGTAGAAGCTTCATTTGTCAGTGTAGGAGTTCCCTGTATCAGTGTAGCATATCCCTTTGCCTGTGAAGGAGCTCCTACGCCATTGCAGGGGCTCCTGTGTCAGTGCAGGAGCTCCCTGTGACTATGTTGGTAATCCATGTGTCAGTGTATGAGCTCTCTGTGTCTGTGCAGGAGCTCACTGAGTCAGAGTAGGAACTCATTGCTTCAGAATAGGGGCTCGCTCTCTCTGTGTATGAGCTGCCTGTGTCAGCCCATGAGCTCCTGGTGTCACGTTAGGAGCTCCCTGTGGCTGTGTATGAGCTCACTGTGTCTGTGTAGATGCTCCCTGTGTCAATGTCTGAGCTCCCTGTGTAAGTGTAGGAGCTAATTGTGCCTGTATAGGAGCTCCCTGCTTGTGTTTAGGAGCTGCCTGTGTCTATGTAGGAGCTCCTTGTGTCAATGTGGGAGCTGCCTGTTTCAGAGAAGGAGCTGCCTGTGTCAGTGCGGCAGCATGCTGCGTCAGTGTAGGAGTTCACTATATCAGTGTAGGAGCTCCCTGTGTCAGTGTAAGAGCTCCCTGTGTCAGTGTGGGAGCTCCCAATAGCAGTGTAGTAGCTTCCTGTGTCTGTGTAGCAACGCCCAGTTTCAATGTAGGCACTGCATTGTCAGTGTTGGTGCTCCCTATGTCAGTGCAGGAGCATCCTGTGCCAGTGAATGCGCTCGCGGTGTCTGTGCAGGAGCTCACTCTGTCAGTGCTGGAGCTCCCGGTGTCTGTGTAGGAGCACACTATGTCAGTGCATGAGATCCCTATGTCAGTGAAGGAGCTCAGTCTATCAGTGAATGCGTTGGCTGTGTCTGTGCAGGAGCTCACTTTGTCAGTGCTGGAGCTCCTGGTGTCTGTGTAGGAGCACCCTGTGTCAGTGAATGAGCTCCCTGTGTAAGTGAAGGGGCTCATTGTGTCGGTGTAAGACCTCCCTGCGTCGGTGTAAGAGCTGCCTGTGTCAGTGTAGGAGCTGCCTGTGTCAGTGTGGGAACTCCCAGTGTCAGTGTAGGATCTCCCAGTGTCAGTGTAGGAGCTGCCTATGTCAGAGTTTGAGCTCCATGTGTCAGTGACGGTGCTCCATTTTTCAGTGTAGGATCTCCCTCTGGCAGTGAAGCAGCTTCCTCTGTCAGTGTAGGGGATCACTGCTTCTGTGTAGGAGCTCCCTCTGTCTTTGTAGGAACTCACTGTGTCAATGCAAGAGCTGCCTGTGTCTGTGTAGAAGCACCCTGTGGCAGTGCATGAGATCCCTGTGTCAGAGAAAGTGCTCACTGTGTCAGTGAAGGAGCGCCCTATCTCCGTGTAGGAACTCCCCTCTGTCTATGTTGGAGCTCACAGTGTCAGTGAAGGCTCTCACAGTGTCAGCCTAGGAGCTCACTGTGTCAGTGTAGTAGCTCCTTGCGTCAGTGTAGGAGTTCACTATGTCAGTGTAGGAGCTCACTGTGTCTAAGAAGAAGCTCCCTGTGTCTGTGCAAGTGCTCCCTTTGTCAATGTAGAAGCTCAATGTTTCAGTGTAAGAGCTCCCTGTATCAAAGCAGGATCTCCCTGTGTCAGTGTAGGAGCTTCCTGTGTCAGTGTACGAGCTCCCTTTGTCAGGAAAGGAGATCCCTGTGTCAGTGTAGGGGCTTCCTGTATCTGTGAAGGTTCTCCTTGTGTCAGTCAATGAGCTCCCTGTGCCAGCGTAGGAATCGTTGTGCCAGGGTATGAAATGGCTGTGTCAGTGTCGGTGCTCCCTGTGTCTGTGTCAGTTTCACTGTACGAGTTTAGGAACTCCCTGTTTCAGGGTAGGAACACCCAGTGTCAGTGACGGTGCTCCCAGTGTCAGTGAATGAGCACACTGTGCCAGTGTAGGAACTCCCTGTGTCAGTGTAGGAGCTCACTGTGTCAGTGTAGGAGCACTTGTGTTGGTGTACGGGCTCCTGTGTTAATGTAGTGGCTCCCTCAGTCAGTGAAGGAGCTCACTGTGTCGGTGTAGGGGCTCCCTGTTTCAGTGTAGGAGCTCCTGTGTCGGTGTAGGGGCTCCCTCTGTCAGTGTGTGAGCTCACTGTCTCAGTATAAGGGCTCCCTGTGTCAGTGCAAGAGACGCTGTGTCAGTGTAGGAGCTCCTGTGCCAGTGTAGGAGCTCCTGTGTCGGTGTAAGGGCTCCCTGAGTCAGTGAAGGATCGCACTGTGTCGGTGTAGGGGCTCCCTGTTTCAGTGTAGGAGCTCCTGTGTCGGTGTAGGTGCTCCCTCTGTCAGTGTGTGAGCTGACTGTCTCAGTGTAAGTGCTCCCTGTGTCAGTGCAAGAGATGCTGTGTCAGTGTAGGAGCTCCTGTGTCAGTGTAGGAGCTCCTGTGTCGGTGTAGGGGCTCCCTGAGTCAGTGAAGGATCACAATGTGTCGGTGTAGGGGCTTCAGTGTCAGTGTAGGAGATCACTGTCTCGGTGAAAAGGCTCCCTGTGTCAGTGTAGGAGCTCGTGTGTCGGTGTAGGTGCTGCCTGTGTCAGTGTAGGATCTCCTGTGTCTGTGCAAGAACTCCCTGTTTCAGAGTAGGAACTCCCTGTGCCAGTGATGCTGCTCCCTGTGTCAGTGAATGAGCACACTGAGCCAGTGTAGGGAAGCCCTGTGTCAGTGTCGTAGCTCCCTGTTTCAGTGTAGGAGCTTCTGTGTTGGTGAAGGGGCTCCTGTGTTGGTGTAGTGGCTCCCTGAGTCAGTGTAGGTGCTCCCTCTGTCGGTGTAGGGGCTCCCTGTGTAAGTGTAGGAGCTCACTTTCTCGGTGTAAGGGCTCCCTGTGTCAGTGCAGGAGCTCATTTGTTCGTGTAGGAACTCCCTGTGTCAGTGTAGAAGCACACTCTGTCAGTGTCGGGGCTCCCTGTGTCAGTGTTGGAGTTCAATGTCTCGGTGTAAGTGCACCCTGTATCAGTGTAGGAGCTCAGTGTGTCGGTGTAGGGGCTCACTGTGTCGGTGTAGGGGCTCCCTATGTTAGTGTATGAGCATCCTGTGTCAGTGTAGGAGCTCCTGTGTTGGTGTAGGTGCTACTTTGTTGGTGCAGGGGCTCCCTGAGTCAGTGAAAGAGCTCACTGTGTCGGTGTAAATGCTCCCTGTGTCAGTGCAGCAGCTCACTCTCTCTGTGTAAGGGCACCCTATATCAGTGTAGGAGCACCCTGTGTCAGTGTAGGAGCTCTTCTGTTGGTGTAGATGCTACTTTGTTGGCGCAGGGGCTCCCTGAGTCAGTGAAGGAGCTCGCTGTGTCGGTGTAAGGGCTCCCTGTGTCAGTGCAGGAGCTCACTCCCTCTGTGTAAGGGCAACCTGTGTCAGTGCAGGAGCTCCTGAGTCGGAGTAGTTGCTGCCTGTGTCAGTGTAGGATCTCCCTGCGTCTGTGCAAGAACGCCCTGTTACAGAGTAGGAACTCCGTGTGTCAGTGAAGCCGCTCCCTGTGTCAGTGAATGACCACACTGTGCCAGTTTAGGAAATCCCTGTGTCAGTTCCTTGCCTTCTGTAAAATGACTGTTGTTTCAAATTCAGCAGGAAATGTCATTGGGAACAAGACACTTTAAATGTTTATATGCCCACATTTAACTGTACCTCACAGTGTCAGAACAGTCACGGTTATTCCATGTATTATCTTGCCGACTGCAACTCCCTAATAAACTTAACTGATCACAGCACGGCTAGCAATCAACTAATTGCCAGTATGAACAATGCCACATTAACTAGGTATGCAAGCCTGGAATGAGAGAGGAAGTGGACAGTGATAACTTATCCCGAGCATTAAGATATTCATTAGGCCTTACCCCTTGCTGCGTAAGACAATTCTCCCCATGCTGGTTCTTTTGCCGGTTATCTTCAATCGGTGTCCTCTGGTTACCATCCCTCCTGCCACTGGAAAGCATTCCTCCTTATTCCCTCTATCAAAACCCCTTGTAATTTTGCAAGCCTCTATTAAATTTCCTCTTAGCCTTCTGAGGAAAGCAATCCCAGCTTCTCCACACGATCAACATAACTGAAGTCGCTTATCCCTCGGGCCATTCTGTAAGACGTCAAACGGAGGCTCTCACTCTGTATGTCTGGCAGAGACAGACTTATATTTGAGCTACAGGGGAGTCAAGGGTTATGGGGAGCGGGCGGCAAAGTGGCGTTGTGTCCAAAATCTCATCAACCATGAACTTATTGAATGGCGGGGCAGGCTCGAGCGGTCGAATGGCCCAATCCTGCTCCTATTTACCATTCTTGGGGAAGGTTATTTTAATAATCATGTAATTTTTGAGCAGCTGAATAACTTTGGAAGGAAACTCACACGGGACCTACAAAGCTGCAAAATCTTAGCTCTGCCGAGAGGTCATGGACCTGAAAGGTTAACCTGTGTTTCTCTGTCCACAGATGTTCACGGAACTATGGACTGTTTCCAGCATTTAATCAACAATTCCAGATCCAGCATCTGCTGCATTTTGCTTTTTATGTTAATGCAGTGTCCCCGCTTGTATTAACAAAAGTCAAAAACAAATTGTAGCTACCAGAAAATGAACTCTGTTGTATTTGCGTGCATTGGTGGTTCAGGAGTAGAATTGTTGCCTGCCCCGTGGGATTCTTTGGTTCGAATTCCGGTCAATGCAGGTTAATTTTTTTTACAATTTATTTCATAGCAAACACATCACATGAAGCATTAATAATATATTAGCTGTACCTCTGCAACTGGGTCAAGGGAATGAAGGTCCTCCTCCTATTCCTGTGCAACAGGTTTGAGGGGCTGATTGGCATCCTGTTCCGGTGTAACAGGCTCGATTCTTACTCTGACAGAGCTTGCATTGTTTACTTCCTCGTTCGTATAGTGGAGAGTATCCCTGCTTGTCACGTGGGTAGACCGGGGTTCAATCTCCCGACGACGAGGAATTTTAACATCCCCACTTTTAAACCTTTGGGCAGCACCTTAAAGTGATCCTTGGAAAAGTTGAGCAGAAAAAGATGAACTAAAATAATTAGAAACGGTAAAGAACTGTATAACAACTTCATGCATGAATTCCTCGTTAGCATAGTGTTCTCCTTCTGTTTGTCTTTGTAAGGGGCACTGTGGAGAGAGAGAGAAGAGAAATGCAGATAACAGCGGGAGTAAGCCCGAATGCTCTTTCAAGGAGACAGCACTGGCACGATTGGCCGAATGGCCTCACACTGTGCTGCAAGCCTCCAAGAATCAGATGGATATTTGAGACATACCCACACAAATTTAGCACACACTTGTGTTCGTGTATGTGTTTGACTCTTTGTCTCAAGCACTGCATCACTACTTCGTTTACATTGTCCTTGATATTTTAGTGGTGATTATTCAATATCCCGATGGCTTTTCTCTGACTGTGTGTGTCTCTGAGAAAAGCACAGAGGAAACAGATTTCAGCTGTTAACGCAACGCATCATTCGGTACAGAGGTGCAACATTCAGTTCCTTGCCTCTGCAAATTGCCTGTTGTTTCAAAGTCAGCAGGAAATGACATTGGGAACAAGATATATTAAATGTTTGCATGCCCACATTTAACTGTACCTCACAGTGTCAGAACAGTCATGGTTATTATCCCTCTTCCATGTATTTTCTTGCCGACTGCAACTCCCTCACAAATTTAGCTGATCACAGCACGGCTATCATTCAACTCATTGCCAGTGTGAAAAATGCCACATTAGCAACGTGTGCAAGACTGGAATGAGAGAGTGCCTGCTCCGTGATAACTTATCCTGAGCATTACGATATTCATTAGGCCTTACCCCTTGCTGTGTAAGACAAATCTCCCATGCTCATTCTTTTGCCGGTTATCTTCAATCGGTGTCCTCTGGTTACCATCCCTCCTGCCACTGGAAAGCGTTTCTCTTTATTCCCTCTATCAAAACCCCCTATAATTTTGCAAGCCTGTATTAAATTTCCTCTTAGCCTTCTGATGAAAGCAATCCCAGCTTCTCCACACTATCAACATAACTGAAGTCACTTATCCCTCGGGCCACTCTGTAAGACATCAAACGGAGGCTCTCGCTCTGTATGTCTGGCGGTGATAGACATATATTTGAGCTACAGGGGAGTCAAGGGTTATGGGGAGCAAGCGGCAAAGTGGCGTTGTGTCAAAGATCTCATCAGCCATGAGCTTTTTGAATGCCGAGAGCTCATGGACCTGAAAGGTTAACCCTGTGTTTCTCTGCCGACAGATGTTCCAGGACCTTCGGGGTGTTTCCAGCATTTAATCAACAATTCCAGATCCAGCATCTGCTGCATTTTGTTTTCTTATGTTAACGCAGTTTCCCCGCTTGTATTAACAAAAGTCAAAAGTAAAATGTAGCTACCAGAAAATGGAATATGTGGGTCAGGTTCTGTGTGCTCAGACAGGTTGCGGTCAGTGGGTCAGTTTCTGTGTGTCTGGTCAGGCTTTGGTCAGTGGGCCAGTTTCTGTGTGTTCGGTCGGGTTTTGGTCAGTGTGTACTTTTCTGTGTTTTCAGTCAGGTTGTGGGCAGTGGATCAGTTTCTGTGTGCTCGGAAAGTTTTTGGTCAGTGGGTCAGTTTATGTGTGTTCGGACAGGATCTGGTCAGTGGGTCCATTTCTGTGTGTTTGGTCAGACTTTAGTTAATGGGTCAGTTTCTGTGTGCTCGGACAGGTTGTGGCCAGTGGGTCAGTTTCTGTGTGTTCATTCAGGTTGTGCTCAGTGGGGCAGGTGCTGTGTGTTCGGTCAGGATTTGTTCAGTTTCTGTGTGTTAGGCCATGTTGTGGTCAACGGGTCAATATCGGTGTGTTTGGTCAGGTTGTGGTCAGTGGGTCAGTTTCAGTGTGTTAAGTCAGTTTGTGGTCAAAGGATCAGTTTCTGTGTGCTCGGTCAGATTTTGGTCATTAGGTCAGTTTATGAGTGTTTGGACCGGATCTGGTCAGTGGCTCAGTTTCTGTCGGTTCCATCAGTATGTGGTCAGTGTGTCAATTTATGTGTGTTCGGTCAGGTTTTTATCAGTGGGTCAGTTTCTGTGTGTTGGGTCAGGATTTGTTCAGTTGGTCACGTTCTGTGTGTTTGGCCAGGTTGCAGTCAATGGGTAAGTTTCTGTGTGTTCAGTCAGGTTGTGGTCAGTGTGTCAGATTCAGTGTTTGTTCGGTGAGGTTGTGTTCAATTGATCAGCCTCTCTGTGTTCCGTCAGGATTTGGTCAGTGGGTCATTTCATGTTTATTCGGTCAGATTGTGGTCAATGGGTCTATTTCTGTGCGCTCAGTCAGGTTGTGGTCTGTGGGTCAGTTTCTGTGTGTTCGGTCAGGATTTGGCCAGTTTGTCAGTTTCTGTGTGCTCTGAAATGTAGTGGTCTGTGGGTCAGTTTCTGTGTATTTTTGTCCAGAATGTGGTAGGTAGGACAGTTTCTGTGTTGGTTCGGTCAGGTTGTGGTCATTGGTCAGTTTCTGTGTCCTCGATCATGTTGTGGTCAGTGGGTTAGTTTCTGTGTGTTTGTTTAGGTTGTTGTCTATGGGAAACTTTCTGTGTGCTCAGTCAGGTTGTGGTCTGTGGGTCACTTTCTATGTGCTCAGACTGTGTGTGGTCAGTCGGTCAGTTTATGTGTGTTCATTCAGGATATGGTCAGAGGGCCAGTTTCAGTGTGTTCGATTAACTTGTGGTCAGTGGGTCAGTTTATGTGTGTTCAGTCAGTTTATGGGCAGTGGTCAGTTTATGGGTTTTCAGTCAGGTTCTGGTCAGTGGGTCAGTTTGTGTGGGTTCAAACAGATTATGGGCACAGTGAAGTTTTGGTGTTCTCGGTCAGGTTTTGGTCAGTGGGTCAGTTTATGTGTGTTTGGAAAGGATCTGGTCAGTGGGACAATTTCTGTGTGTTTGGTCAGACTGCTGTTAGTGGGTCAGATTCCTTGTGCTCGGACACTTTGTGGTCAGTGGGAGAGTTTCTGTGTGCACAGCCAGGTTGTGGTCAGTGTGTCAGTTTCAGTGCTTGTTCGGTCAGATTGTGTTCAATTGGTCAGTTTCTTTGTTTTAGGACAGGTAGTGGTCACTAAGTCATTTCCTGTGCTTTCGGTCAGGATATGTCAGTGGGTAATTTTTCGTGTGCTCCATCAAGTTGTGGACACTGGGTCAGTTCCTGTGTGTTCACTCAGGTTGTCGTCAGTGTGTCAGTTTATGTGTGTTCAGTCAGGTTGTGGGCTGTGGTTCAGCTTCCCTCTGCTCGGTCAGGTTTTGGTCATTGGGTAGTTTACATGAGTTCGGACCAGTTCCGGTCAGTGGATCAGTTTCTGTCGGTTCTGTCAGTATGTGGTTACTGGGTCAATTTCTGTGTGTTCGGTCAAATTTTTGTCATTGGGTCAGTTTCTGTGTGTTGGGTCAGAATTTGTCCAGTTGGTCAGATTCTGTGTGTTTGGCCAGGTTGCAGTCAATGGGTAAGTTTCTGTGTGTTCGCTTTGGTTGTGGCATGAAAGACAGCTTCTGTGTATTCGGTCAGGTTGTGGTCTGTTTGTGAGATTCAGTGTTTGTTCAGTCAGGTTGTGGTCAATGGGTCAGTCTCTATGTGTTCCGTCAGGATGTTGTCAGTGGGACATTTCATGTTTATTCGGTCAGGTTGTGGTCAGTGTTTCAGTATCTGTGTGCGCTGTCAGGTTGTGGTCTGTGGGTCAGTTTCTGTGTGTTCGGTCAGGATTTGGACAGTGGGTCAGTTTCTGTGTGCTCTGAAAGGTTGTGGTCAGTGGGAAAGATTCGGTGTGTTTTGTCCAGAAAGTGGTCAGTGGGCCAATTTCTGTGTGTTTGCTCAAGGTGTTGTCAGTGTGTCAGTTCCTTTGTGTTTGTTCTGTTTGTGGTGAGTGGCCCAGTTTCTGTGTGCTCGGTCAGGTTGTGGTCATTGTGTCAGTCTTCGTGTGCTCGGTCAGGCTTTGGACAGTGTGTCAACTTACGTGTGATCCATTAGCTTTTGGTCAGTGGGTCAGGTTCTTTGTTCGGTCAGGTTGTGTTCAGTGGATCAGTTTATGTGTGTTCTCAAATTTTGTGGCCAGTGTAGCAGTTTCTTTGTGCTCGGTCAGTCTGTGCTCAGTGTGTCAGTTTCATAGAAACATAGAAACATAAACGATAGGAGCAGGAGTAGCCATTCGGCCCCTCGAGTCAGCTCTGCCATTCAATGAGTTCATGGCTGATCATCCAAATTCAGTACCCTGTCCCTGCCTTCTCCCAATATCCCTTGATCCCTTTTGCCTAAAGAAATATATCCAACTACTTCTTGAATATATTTAATGAACTGGCCTCCACCGCCCTCTTTGGCAAACAATTACACTGGTTCAGCACTCTCTGGGTGAAGAAATTCCTCCTCATCTCAGTCCTAAATGGCTTACCCCTTATCCTAAGATAATGACCCCTAGTTCTGGACTCCCCGGCCATCGGGAACATCCTTCTTGCATTTGGTCAGTCCAGGCCTGATAGAATTTTATAGGTTTCGATGAGATCCCCTCTCAATCTTCTAAACTCCAGTGAGTATAAGCCCAATCGACACAATATCTCCTCATACGTCACTCCTGCCATCCCAGGTATCAGCCTGGTGAATCTTCGCTGCACTCCTTCCATGGCAAAAACATCCTTCCTCAGGTAAGGCGACCAAAACTGCACATAATACTCAAGGGCTGTCTCACCAAGGCCCTGTACAACTACAGCAAGACATCCTTGTTCCTGTACTCGAAACCTCTCGCTACGAAGGCCAACGTACCATTTGCCTTCTTAACCGCCTGCTGCACCTGCATGCTTACCTTCAGCGACTGGTGCACATGAACACCCAGGTCTCTTTGCACTTCCCCTTCTCCCAATCTATTGCATTTCAAATAATAATCTGCCTTCCTGTTTTTGCCACCACAGTGGATAACTTCACATTTATCCACGTTATAGTGCATTTGCCATGTTTCTGCCCAATCATCCAACCTGCCGAAATCGTACTAGAGTTTCACGACATCCTCCTCACAGCACACCCTCCAACCCAGCTTTGTCTCGTCTGCAAATTTGGAGATATTACATCAAATTCCCTCGTCCAGATCATTAATATATATCGTGAACAGCTCGGGTCCTAGGACCGATCCCTGCGGTACCCCAGTAGTCATTGCCTGCCACTCGGAAAATGACCCGTTTATTCCAACTTTTTGCTTTCTATCTGCCAACCTGTTCTCTATCCAAGTCAATACCTTGCCCCCAATCCCATGTGCCTGAATTTTGCACGCTAATCTCTTATGCGGGATCTTATGGAAAGCCTTCTGAAAGTCCAAATACACCACATCCACTGATTCTCCCTGATCTATTTACCAGTTACAACCTCAAAAAATTCCATTAGATTAGTCAAACACGATTTACCTTTAGTAAATCCATGTTGATTTTGTCCGATCCCGTCACTGCTTTCCAAATGCTCTGCCATTACATCTTTTATAATGGACTCTAGAATATTCCCCTCCACCGATGTCAGGGATAATTCCCTGCTTTTTCTCTACCACCTTTTTTGAATAGTGGGGTAACTTTAGCTACCACCCAATCCATGGGTACTGTTCCAGAGTCTATCGAGTTCTGGAAGATGACCAGCAATGCATCTACTATCTCCAGGGCCAGTTCCTTAAGTACCCTAGGATGCAGATTATTAGGCCCTGGGGATTTATCGGCCATCAATCCAGTCAACTTCCCCAACACCATTTCCTTACAAATACTGATTTCTTTCAATTCCTCCCTGTCATTAGTCCCTATTTTCCCCGACATCTCTGGGGGGTTATTTGTGTCTCCCTTTGTGAAGACAGAACTAAAATATGTATTTAATTGTTTGGCCTTTCTTTGTTCCCCATTATAAATTCCCCTGCTTCTGACTGTAAGGGACCTATGTGTTCAGTCAGTTTGTGTTCAGTGGATCAGTTTCTGTGGGTTCAGTCAGTGTGTGGTCAATGTGTCAGTTTCTGTTTTTTCAGTCAAGTTCTTGTCAGTGGGTCAGTTGCTGTGTGTTCGTTCAGGATTTGTTCTGTTGTTCAATTTCTGTGTGTTTGCCCAGGTTGTGGTCAATGGGTCAATTTCGGTCTGTTCGGCAAGGTTGTGGTAGTTGGACCTGTTTCTGTGTGCTCGGTCAGGCTGTGGTCAGTGGTACAGTTTCAGTGTTTGTTCGGTTAGGTAGTGGTCAATGAGTCAGTTTCTGTGTGCTCGGTCAGGTTCTGGTCAGTGGGTCATTTCCTGTGCTTTCGGTCAGGAAATGTCAGTGGGTCAGATTCTGTGTACACAGTCAGGTTGCAGTCTGTGGGTCAGTTTCTGTGTGCTCGGACAGGTTGTGGTCAGTGGGTCAGTTTCTGTGTGTTTTGTTCAGGATTTGGTCAGTGGGCCAGTTTCTGTGTGTTCGGTCGGGTTTTGGTCAGTGTGTCAGTTTCTGTGTTTTCAGTCAGGTTGTGGGCAATGGATCAGTTTCTGGGTGCTCGGAAACGTTTTGGTCAGTGGGTCATTTTATGTGCGTTCGGACAGCATCTGGTCAGTGCGTCCATTTCTGTGTGTTTGCTCAGACTATTGTTAATGGGTCAGTTTCTTTGTGCTCGGACAGGTTGTGGTCAGTGGGTCAGTTTCTGTGTGTTCGTTCAGGTTGTGTTCAGTGGGGCATTTGCTGTGTGTTCGGTCAGTATGTGTTCAGTTTCTGTGTGTTAGCCCATGTTTTAGTCAACGGGTCAATATCGGTGTTTTCGATCAGGCTGTGGTCAGTGGGTCGGTTTCAGTGTGTTAAGTCAGTTTGTGGTCAAAGGATCAGTTCCTGTGTATTTCGTCAGTGCTTAGTTTTCTCGGTCATGTTGTTGTCAGTGTGTCGGTTGCTTTGTGTTCAGTCAGGATTTGTTCAGTTGGTCAGTTTCTGTGTGTTAGGCCATGTTGTGGTCAAAGGGTCAGTTTGGTGTGTTCGGTCAGGTAGTGGTAGTTAGACCAGTTTCTGTGTGCTCGGTCAGGTTGTGGTCAGTGGGACAGTTTCTGTGTTGGTTCGGTGAGGTTGTGGTCAATGTGTCAATTTCTGTGTTGGTTCAGTCAGGTTGTGGTCAGTGGGTCAGTTTCTGTGTGCTCAGTTAGCTTGTGGTCTATGGGTCAGTTTCTGAATGTTCGGTCAGGTTGTGTTCAGTGGGTCAGTTTCTTTCTTTTCGGTCAGTTTGTGCTCTATGGGTCAGTTTCTTTGTGCTCAGTCAGGTTGTAGTCAGTGGGTCAGATTATGTGTGTTCAGTGAGACTGTGGAAAGTGGGTCAGTTTATGGGTGTTCAGTCAGGAAGTGGTCAGTGTGCCAGTTAATGGGTGATCAGTCAGGTTGTGGTCAGTGGGGCAGCTGCTGTGTGTTCGTCAGATTGTGGTCAATGGGTCAGTTTCTTTGTGTTAGGAAAGATTGAGGTCAGTGCATTCGGTCAGGATATGTCAGTGGGTCATTTCCGTGTGCTCCATCAGGTTGTGGTCAGCGGGTCCGTTTCTGTGTGTTCAGTCAGGTTGTGGGCAGTGTGCCAGCTTATGTGTGTTCAGTCAGGTTGTGGTTAGTGGGTCAATTTCTGTGTGTTTATTCAGGATTTAGTCAGTTGGTCAGTTTCTTTGTGTTAGGCCAGGTTGCAGTCAATGGGTAAGTTTCTGTGTGTTCGCTTAGGTTGTGGCATGAAAGACAGCTTCTGTGTGTTCGGTCAGGTTGTGGTCAGTTTGTCAGATTCAGTGTTTGTTCGGTCAGGTTCTGGTCAATGGGTCAGTCACTATGTGTTCCTTCAGGATGTGGTCAGTGGGTCATTTCATATTCATTCGGTCAGGTTGTGATCAGTGTTTCAGTATCTGTGTGCGCTGTCAGGTTGTGATCTGTGGGTCAGTTTCTGTGTGTTCGGTCAGGTTTTGGACAGTGGGTCAGTTTCTGTGTGCTCTGAAAGGTTGTGGTCAGTGGGAAAGATTCGGTGTGTTTTGTCCAGAAAGTGGTCAGTGGGCCAGTTTCTGAGTGTTTGGTCAGGGTGTCGTCAGTGTGTCAGTTTCTGTGTGTTTGTTCTGGTCGTCGTGAGTGGCCCAGTTTCTGTGTGCTCGGTCAGTTTGTGGTCAGTGTGTCAGTCTTTGTGTGCTCGGTCAGGCTTTGGACAGTGTGTCAACTTACGTGTGATCCATTAGGTTTTGGTCAGTGGGTCAGTTTATTTTTTCTGTCAGGTTGTGTTCAGTGGATCAGTTTATGCGTGTTCTCTCATTTTGTGGCCAGTGTAGCAGTTTCTGTGTGCTCGGTCAGTTTGTGCTCAGTTGGTCAGTTTCATAGAAACATAGAAACATAAAAGATAGGAGCAGGAGTAGCCTTTCGGCACCTCGAGTCTGCTCCGCCATTCAATGAGTTCATGGCTGATCATCCAAATTCAGTACACTGTCCCTGCCTTCTCCCCATATCCCTTGATCCCTTTAGCCTAAAGAAATATATCCAACTCCTTCTTGAATATATTTAATGAGCTGGCCTCCACCGCCGTCTGTGGCAGACAATTACACTGGTTCATCACTCTCTGGGTGAAGAAATTCCTCCTCATCTCAGTCCTAAATGACTCACCCCTTATCCTTAGATAATGACCCATAGCCCTGGACTCCCCGGCCATCGGGAACATCCTTCTTGCATTTAGTCAGTCCAGGCCTGACAGAATTTTATAAGTTTCGATGAGATCCCCTCTCAATCTTCTAAACTCCAGTGAGTATAAGCCCAATCGACACAATATCTCCTCATACGTCATTCCTGCCATCCCAGGTATCAGCCTGGTGAATCTTCGCTGCACTCCTTCCATGGCAAAAACATCCTTCCTCAGATAAGGCGACCAAAACTGCACATAATACTTAAGGTGCTGTCTCACCAAGGCCGTGTACAACTGCAGCAACACATCCTTGTTCCTGTACTCGAAACCTCTCGCTACGAAGGCCAACGTACCATTTGCCTTCTTAACTGCCTGCTGCACCTGCATGCTTACCTTCAGCGACTGGTGCACATGAATACCCAGGTCTATTTGCACTTCCCCTTCTCCCAATCTATTGCCTTTCAAATAATAATCTGCCTTCCTGTTTTTGCCACCACAGTGTATAACTTCACATATATCCACGTTATAGTGCATTTGCCATGTTTCTGCCCAATAATCCAACCTGCCCAAATCGTACTGGAGTTTCACGACATCCTCCTCACAGCACACCCTCCAACCCAGCTTTGTGTCGTCTGCAAATTTGGAGATCTTACATCAAATTCCCTCGTCCAGATCATTAATATATATCGTGAACAGCTCGGGTCCTAGGAGCGATCCCTGCGGTACCCCACTAGACACTGCCTGCCACTCGGAAAATGACCCGTTTATTCCAACTTTTTGCTTTCTATCTGCCAACCTGTTCTCTATCCAAGTGAATACCTTGTCCCCAAACCCATGTGCCTTAATTTTGCACGCTAATCTCTTATGAGGGACCTTATCGAAAGCCTTCTGAAAGTCCAAATACACCACATCCACTGGTTCTCCCTTATCTATTTTACCAGTTACAACCTCAAAAAATTCCATTAGATTAGTCAAGCACGATTTACCTTTTGTAAATCCATGTTGATTTTGTCCGATCCTGTCACTGCTTTCCAAATGCTCTGCCATTACATCTTTTACAATGGACTCTAGAATTTTCCCCACCACCGATGTCAGGGATAATTCCCTGCTTTTTCTCTACCACCTTTTTTGAATAGTGGGGTAAAATTAGCTACCATCCAATCCATGGGTACTGTTCCAGAGTCTATCGAGTTCTGGAAGATGACCAGCAATGCATCTACTATCTCCAGGGCCAGTTCCTTAACTAGCCTAGGATGCAGATTATTAGGCCCTGGGGATTTATCGGCCATCAATCCAGTCAACTTCCCCAACACCATTTCCTTACAAATACTGATTTCTTTCAGTTCCTCCCTGTCATTAGTTCCTATTTTCCCCGACATCTCTGGGAGGTTATTTGTGTCCTCCTTTGTGAAGGCAGAACCAAAATATGTATTTAATTGGTTTGCCATTTCTTTGCTCACCATTATAAATTCCCCTGATTCTGACTGTAAGGGACCTACGTGTTCAGTCAGTTTGTGTTCAGTGGTTCAGTTTCTGTGGGTTCTGTCAGTGTGTGGCCAATGGGTCAGATTCTGTTTTTTCATTCAAGTTGCTGTCAGTGGGTCAGTTGGTGTGTGTTCGTTCAGGATTTGTTCTGTTGTTCAATTTCTGTGTGTTTGCCCAGGTTGTGGTCAATGGGTCAATTTCGGTCTGTTCGGCAAGGTTGTGGTAGTTGGACCTGTTTCTGTGTGCTCGGTCAGGCTGTGGTCAGTGGTACAGTTTCAGTGTTTGTTCGGTTAGGTAGTGGTCAATGAGTTAGTTTCTGTGTGTTCGGTCAGGTTCTGGTCAGTGGGTCATTTCCTGTCCTTTCGGCCAGGAAATGTCAGTGGGTCAGATTCTGTGTACACAGTCAGGTTGCAGTCTGTGGGTCAGTTTCTGTGTGCTCGGAAAGGTTGTGGTCAGTGGGTCAGTTTCTGTGTGTTTGGTCAGGATTTGGTCAGTGGGCCAGTTTCTGTGTGTTCGGTTGGGTTTTGGTCAGTGTGTCAGTTTCTGTGTTTTCAGTCAGGTTGTGGGCAGTGGATCAGTATCTGTGTGTTCGGAAACGTTTTTGTCAGTGGGTCAGTTTATGTGCGTTCGGACAGCATCTGATCAGTGCGTCCATTTCTGTGTGTTTGCTCAGACTATTGTTAATGGGTCAGTTTCTTTGTGCTCGGACAGGTTGTGGTCAGTGGGTCAATTTCTTTGTGTTCGGTCAGGTTGTGTTCAGTGGGGCATTTGCTGTGTGTTCGGTCAGGATTTGTTCAGTTTCTGTGTGTTAGCCCATGTTTTAGTCAACGGGTCAATATCGGTGTGTTCGATCAGGTTGTGGTCAGTGATTCAGTTGCTTTGTGTTCGGTCAGGATTTGTTCAGTTGGTCAGTTTCTGTGTGTTGGCCATGTTGAGTTCAAAGGGTCATTTTGGTGTGTTCAGTTAGGTAGTGGTAGGTAGACCAGCTTCTGTGTGCTCGGTCAGGTTGTGGTCAGTGGGTCAGTTTATGTGTTGGTTCGGTCAGGTTGTGGTCAATGGGTCAATTTCTGTGTTGTTTCGGTCAGGTTGTGGTCAATGGGTCAGTTTCTGTGTGTTCAGTCAGCTTGTGGTCTATGGGTCAGTTTCTGAATGTTCAGTCAGGTTGTGTTCAGTGGGTCAGTTTCTGTCTTTTCGATCATTTTGTTCTCTATGGGTCAGTTTTTTTGTGCTCAGTCAGGTTGTGGTCAGTGGGTCAGTTTATGTGTGTTCTGTCAGACTGTTGATTGTGGGTCAGTTTAGGGGCGTTCAGTCAGGTTGTGGTCAGTGTGCCAGTTAATGGGTGTTCAGTCAGGTTGTGGTCAGTGGGGCAGCTTCTGTGTGTTCGTCAGATTGTGGTCAATGGGTCAGTTTCTGTGTGTTAGGAAAGATTGAGGTCAGTGCATTTGATCAGGATATGTCAGTGGATCATTTCCGTGTGCTCCATCAGGTTGTGGTCAGTGGGTCAGTTTCTGTGTGTTCAGTCAGGATTTGGTCAGTTAGTCAGTTTATTTGTGTTTGGCCAGGTTGTAGTCAATGGTTAATTTTCTGTGTGTTTGGTTATGTTGTGGCATGAAAGACAGCTTCTGTGTGTTCGGTCAGGTTGTGGTCAGTGTGTCAGATTCAGTGTTTGTTCGGTCAGGTTGTGGTCAGTGTGTCAGATTCAGTGTTTGTTCGGTCAGGTTTTATTCAATGGGTCCGTCTCTCTGTGTTTGGTCAGGATGTGGTCCGTGATTCATTTCATGTTTTTTCCATCAGGGTATGTCCTTGGGTCAGTTTCTGTGTGCTCAGTCAGGTTGTGGTCAGTGGGTCAGTTTCTGTGTTGGTTCGGTCAGTTTGAGGTCATTGGGTCAGTTTCTGTGAGTTCGGACAGGTTGTGTTCTATGGGTCACTTTCTGTGTGCTCAGGCAGGTTGTGGTCCGTGGTTCACTTTCTGTGTGCTCGGACTGGTTGTTGTCAGTTGGTCAGTTTATGTGTGTTCATTCAGGATATCGTCAGTGGTCCAGTTTCTGTGTGTTCGTTCAGCTTGTGATCAGTGGATCAGTTTATGTGCTTTCACTCAATTTGTGGGCAGTGGGTCAGTTTATGGGTGTTCAGTCAGATTGTGGTCAGTGGATCAGTTTTTGTGGGTTCAGTCAGGTTGCGGGCACTGGATAGTTTCGGTGTTCTCGGTCAGGTTTTGGTCAATGGGTCAGTTTATGTGTGTTCAGAAATGATCTGTTCAGTGGGACAATTTCTGTGTGTTTGGTCAGACTGTTTTTAGTGAGTCAGATTCTGTGTGCTCGTACATGTTGTGTTCAGTGGGTGAGCTTCTGTGTGCTCAGCCAGGTTGTGGTCAGTGGTCAGTTTCAGTGTTTGTTCGGTCAGATTGTGGTCAGTGGGTCAGTTTCTTTGTGTTCAGTCAGGTTGTGGTCAGTGTGTCAGTTTGTGTGTGTTCAGTCAGGTTATGCATAGTGGGTCAGTTTATGTGTGCTCGATCAGGTTTTGCTGATTGTGTCAGTTTATGTGAGTTCTGACCGGATCTGGCCAGTGGATCAGTTTCTGTCGGCTCTGTCAGTGTGTTCTGTCAGCATTTGTTCAGTTGGTCATTTCTGTGTGTTTTGCAAGTTTGTAGTCATTGGCTAAGTTTCTGTGTGTTCGGTCAGGTTGTGGTCAATGTGTCAGATTCAGTGTTTGTTCGATCAGGTTGTGCTCAATGGTCAGTCTCTCTGTGTTTGGTCACGATGTGGTCAGTTGGTCATTTCATTTTTTTTTGTTCAGGATATGTCGTTGGGTCAGTTTCTGTGTGCTCAGTCAGGTGGTGGTCTGTGGGTCAGTTTCTGTGTGTTCGGTCAGTATTTGGCCAGTGGGTCAGTTTCTGTGTGCTCTGTAAGGTTGTGGTCAGTGTGTCAGTTTCTGTGTGTTTATGTCCAGAATGTTGTCAGTTGTCCAGTTTCTGTGGGTTTGGTCAGGTTGTGGTCAGTGTGTAAGTTTCTGTGTGTTCGGTCTGGTTGTGGTGAGTGGGCCAGTTTCTGTCTGCTCGGTCAAGTTGTGGTCATTTTTTCAGTCTTTGTGTTCTCTGTCAGGTTTTGTACAGTGTGTCAATTTATGTGTGATCAGAAATGATTTGGTCAGTGGGTCAGATTCTGTGTGTTCAGTCAGGTTGTTTTCAGTGGACCAGTTTATGTGCGTTCTTTCATTTTGCGGTCAGTGGGGCATTTTCTGTGTGCTCGGTCAGTTTATGTGTGTTCAGTCAGGTTGTGGACAGTGGGTCAGTTTCTGTTTACTCGGTCAGGTTATTGTCATTGGGTCAGTTTAAGTGTGTTCTGTCATGTTGTGGGATGTGGGTCAGTTTCTGTGTGCTCTGTCAGGTTTTGGTCATTGGGTCAGTTTATATGTCTTTGGACCAGATCTGGTCAGTGGATCAGTTTCTGTCGGTTCTGTCAGTATGTGGTCAGTGTGTCAATTTCTGTGTGTTCGGTCAAGTTTTTGTCAGTGGGTCAGTTTCTGTGTGTTGGTTCAGACTTTGTTCAGTTGGTCACTTTCTGTGTGTTTGACCAGGTTGTAGTCAACGGCTAAGTTTCTGTGTGTTCGGTCTGGTTGTGGTCAGTTCGTCAGATTCTGTGTTTACTCGGTCAGATTGTGGTCAATGGGTCAGTTTCTGTGTGTTAGGACAGGTTGTGGTCAGTGGGTCATTTCCTGGGTTTCGGTCAGGATATGTCAGTGGGTCATTTCTGTCTGCTCCATCAGGTTGTGGTCAGTGGATCAGTTTCTGTGTGTTCAGTCAGGTTGTTGGCAGTGGGTCAGTTTCTGTGTGCTCGATCAGGTTTTGATCATTGGGGCAGTTTATGTGAATTCGGATCAGATCTGATCAGTGGATCAGTTTCTGTCGTTTCCGTCAGTATGTGGTCTGTGGGTCAATTTCTGTGTGTTCAGTCAGGATTTGTTCAGTTGGTCAGTTTATTTGTGTTTGGCCAGGTTGTAGTCAATGGTTAAGTTTCTGTGTGTTCAGTTAGGTTGTGTCATGAAAGACAGCTTCTGTGTGTTCGGTCAGGTTGTGGTCAGTGTGTCAGATTCAGTGTTTGTTCGGGCAGGTTGTGGTCAGTGTGTCAGATTCAGTGCTTATTCGGTCAGGATTATGTCAATGAGTCAGTCTCTCTGTGATTGGTCAGGAAGTGGTCAGTGATACATTTCATGTTTTTTCCATCAGGATACGTCGTTGGGTCAGTTTCTGTGTGCTCAGTCAGCTTGTGGTCAGTGGATCAGTTTCTGTGTTGGTTCGGTCAGTTTGAGGTCATTGGGTCAGTTTCTGTGAGTTCGGTCAGGTTGTGGTCTATGGGTCAGTTTCTGTGTGCTCAGGCAGGTTGTGGTCCGTGGTTCACTTTCTATGTGCTTGGATTGGTTGTGGTCAGTGGGTCAGTTTATGTGTGTTCGTTCAGGATATGGTCAGTGATCCAGCTTCTGTGTGTTCGATCAGCTTGTGATCAGTGGGTCAGTTTATGTGTGATCAGTCAGTTTGTGGCCAGTGGGTCAGTTTATGGGTATTCAGTCAGGTTGTGGTCAGTGGATCAGTTTTTGTGGGTTCAGTAAGGTTTTGGGCACTGGGTAGTTTCGGTGTTCTCGGTCAGGTTTTGATCAGTGGGTCAGTTTATGTCTGTTCGGAAAGGATCTAGTCAGTGGGCCAGTTTCTGTGTGTTTGGTCAGACTGTTATTTGTGAGTCAGATTCTGTGTGCTCTGACAGGTTGTGGTCAGTGCGTCAGATTCAGTGTTTGTTCGGACAGGTTGTGATCAATGGGTCAGCCTCTCTGTATTCCGTTAGAACGTGGTCAGTGGGTCAATTCATGTTTTTTCGGTCAGGATATGTCGTTGGTTCAGTTTCCGCGTGCTCAGTCAGATTGTGGTCTGTGGGTCAGATTCTGTTTGTTCGGTCAGGATTTGGCCAGTGGGTCCGTTTCTGTGTGTTCTGTTACGTTGTGGTCAGTGAGTCAGTTTCTCTGTGTTTTTGTCCAGAATGTGGTCAGTGGGCCAGTTTCTGTGGGTTTGTTCAGGTTGTCGTCAGTGTGGCAGTTTCTGTGTGTTGGGTCTAGTTTTGGTGAGTGGGCCACTTTCTGTGTGTTCGGTCTGGTTGTGGTCATAATTTCATTCTTTGTGTGCTCGGTCAGATTTTGGACAGTGTGTCAATTTATGTGTGTTCATTCAGTTTGTCCTCATTGGTTCAGTTTCTGTGGGTTCCGTCAGGTTTTGGTCAGTGGGTCAGCTTATGTGTGTTCGGACAGGATCGAGTCAGTGGGAAAATTTCTGTGTGTTTGGTCAGACTGTTGTTAGTGTGTCAGTTTCTGTGTGCTCGGACAGGTTGTGGTCAGTGTGTGAGTTTCTGTGTGCTCAGCCAGGTTGTGGTCAATGGGTCAGATTCAGTGTTTGTTCGGTTAGGTTGTGGTCAATGTGTCAGTTTCTGTGTTTGGACAGGATATGTCAGTGTGTCAGTTTCTGTGTGCTCCATCAGGTTGTGGTCTATGGGTCAGTTTCTCTGTGTTCGGACAGTTTGTGGTCAGTGGGTCAGTTACACTGTTATCAGTCAGTTTGTGGTCAGTGTGTCATTTCCAGTGATTATCGGTCAGTGAGTCAGTTTCTGTGTGTTTGGTCAGGATTTGTTCAGTGGGTCAGTTTCTGTGTGTTTGGTCAGGTTGTGGTCAGTGGGCCAGTTACTCTGTTATCAGTCAGTTTGTGGTCAGTGTGTCATTTCCAGTGAGTATCGGTCAGTGAGTCAGTTTCTGTGTGTTTGGTCAGGTTTTGGTCAGTGGGTCAGTTTCTGTGTGTTTCGTCAGTTTGTGGTCAGTGGGTCATATACTGTGTGCTCGGTCAGCTTCTCGTCAGTGGGTCAGATTCTGTGAGTTCAGTCAAGATATGTTCAGTGGACCAGTTTCTGTGAGTTCGGTCAGGTTGTGGTATTGTGTCAGTCTTTGTGAGCTCGCTCAGGTTGTGGTCAGCGTGTCAGTTACTTTGTGTTCGCTCACGATTTTGTCAGTGTGTCAGTTTCTGTGTGATCAGTAAGATTTGGTCAGTGGGTCAGTTTCTGTGTGATCGGCCAGGATGTGAACAGTGGTTCAGTTTCTTTTTGCTCGGACTGAATGTGTTCAGTGGGTCAGTTTCTGTGTGTGTGGGCAGAATGTTGTCAGTGGGTCAATTGCTGTGTGCTCAGACAGGTGTTGGTCAGTGGGTCAGTTTCCATGTGTTTGGCAGCTGGTGGACAGTGGGTTTGTTTTTGTGTGTTCAGTCAGTTTGTGGCCAGTGGGACAGTTTCCATGTGTTCAGCAGGTGGTGGACAGCGGGTCAGTTTCTGTGTGTTTGGTTAGGTTGTAGTCAGTGAGTAAGTTTCTGTGTGCTCAGTATGGTTGTGGTCAGTAGATCAATTTCTGTCGTTTCCATCATTGTGTGGTCAGTGGGTCAGTTTCTGTGTCTTCAGTCAAGTTGTTGTCATTGGGTCAGTTTCTGTGTGTTCAGTCAGGATTTGTTCAGTTTGTCACTTTCTGCGTGTTTGTTCAGATTGTGGTGAATGGGTCAGTTGCTGTGTTTCGGTCAGGTTGTGGTCAGTGGGTCAGTTTCTGTGTGTTTGTAAGCTTGTGGTCAGTGGGCCATATAAACATAGAAGATGGGTGCAGGTGTATGCCATTCGGCCCCTCGAGCCTGCTCCGCAATTAAATGCGATCATGGCTGATCAACCAAATTCAGTACCCGGTCCCTGCTTTCTCCCCATAACCCTTGATCCCTTTAGCCTTCAGTAATATATCCAAATCCTTCTTGAATATATTTAATGTATTGGCCTCTACTGCCATCTGTGGTAGAGAATTCGACAGGTTCACCACACGACAGGTGGATAAATTCCTCCTCATTTCTGTCCTAAATGGCCTACCCCTTATCCTTAGACTGTGACCCCTGGTTCTGGACTCCCCGACCATCGGGAGCATACTTCCTGCATCTAGTCGGTCCAGTCCTGTCAGAATTTTATAAGTTTCAATGAGATCCCCTCTCATTCTTCTAAATTCCTGCGAGTACAAGTCCAATCGATCCAATCTCTTCTCATATGTCATTTCTGCCATCCCAAGTGTCAGCCTGGTGAATCTTCGCTGAACTCCTTTCAAGTTAAGAATATCCTTCCTCAGATAAGGCGACCAGAACTGCACACAATACTCAAGATGTGGTCTCAACAAGGGCCTGTCTAACTGCAGCAAGACATCCTTGTTCCTGTACACAAACCTCTCGCTACGAAGGCCAAAATGCCATTTGCCTTCTTAACCGCCTGCTGCACCTGCATGCTTACCTTCAGCGAATGGTGCACAAGGACACACAGGGCTCGTTGCACTTCCCCTTCTCCCAATCTATTGCCATTCACATAATAATCTGCCTTCCTGTTTTTGCCACCAAAGTGGTCAGTTTATGTGTTTTCGGTCAGGTTTTGGCCAGTGGGTCAGTTCCTGTGTGTTTTTGTCCAGAATGTGGTGAGTGGGTCAGTTTCTGTGTGCTCGTACAGGTTGTGGTCAGTGGGTCAGTCTTTGTGTGCTCGGTCAGGTTTTGGACAGTGTGTCAATTCATGTGTCACCAGTAAGGTTTTGGTCAGTGGGTCAGTTTCTGTGTGTTCAGTCAGGTTGTGTTCAGTTGGTCAGTTTATGTGCGTTCGGTCAGTTTGTGGTCAGTGGTGCAGCTTCTGTGTGCTCCGTCAGTTTGTGGTCAGTTGGTCAATTTCAGTGTGTTCGGTCAGTTTGTGGTCAGTGGATCAGTTTCTGTGGGTTCTGTCAGTATGTGACAATGGGTCAGTTTCTGTTTTTTCGGTCAAGTTGTGATCAATGGGTCAGTTGCTGTGTGTTTGTTCAGTATTTGTTCAGTTGTTCAGTTTCTCTGTGTTTGGCAGGTTGTGGTCCATGGGTCAATTTCGGTGTGTCCAGCCAGGTTGTGGTAGGTAGGCCTGTTTCTGTGTGCTCGCTCAGGTTGTGGTCAGTATTTCAGTTTCAGTGTTTGTTCGGTTAGATTGTGGTCAATGGGTCAATTTCTGTGTGTTCGGTCAGGCTGTGGTCAGTGGGTCATTCCCTGTGTTTTCGGTCAGGATATGTCAGTGGGTCAGTTTCTGTGTGCTCAGTCAGGTTGTGGGCAATGGGTCAGTTTCTGTGGGTTCAGTCAAGTTGTGGTCTGTGTATCAGTTACTGTGTGATCGTACAGGTTGTGATCAGTGGGTCTGTTTCTGTGTGTTCGGTCATGATTTGGTCAGAGGGCCACTTTCTTTGTGTTCGGTCAGGTTGCACTCAGTTGGGCAGTTTCTGTGTGTTCGATCGGGATTTGGTCAGTGGGTCAGTTTCTGTGTGTTCAGTCAGGTTGTGGGCAGTGTATCAGTTTATGTGAGCTCGGGAGGTTTTGGTCCTGGTTCAGTTTATGAGTGTTCGGACATGATTTGGTCAGTGGTTCATTGTCTGTGTGTTTGGTCAGACTATTGTAAGTGTGTCAATATGTGTGTGCTCGGACAGATTGTGGTCAGTGGGTCAGTTTCTGTGTGTTCGGTCATGTTGTTGTCAGTGGGTCAGTCGATGAGTGTGTTCGATCAAAATATGTTCAGTTGGTCAGTATCTATGTTCGGCCATGTTGTGGTCAACGAGTCAGTATCGGTGTGTTCAGTCAGGTTGTGGCCAGTGGGACAGTTTCAGTGTTTGTTCGGTCAGGTTTTGGTATGTGTGTCAGTTTCTGTGTGCTGAGTCAGATTGTGGTCCATGGGTCACTTTCTATGTGCTCAGACTGATTTCGGTCATTTGGTCAGTTTCTGTGTGTTTGGTTAGGATTTGGTCAGTGGGTCAGTTTCTGTGTGTTCGGTCAGGTTGTGGTCAGTGGGTCAGTTTATGTGTGCTCGGTCAGGTTGTGGTCATAGAGCCAGTTTCTGTGTGTTCATTCAGCTTGTGGTCAGTGGGTCAGTTTCTGTGTGTTTTTGTCCAGAATGTGGTCAGTGGGTCAGTTTATGAGTGCTCGGAATGTTTGTGGTCAGTGGGTCAGTTTCTGTGTGTTCAGTCAGGTTGTGGTCAATGGGTCAGCTTCTGTGTGTTGGTCAGCTTGTGGTCAGTGGTTCAGTTTATGTGTGTTCGGTCAGGATTTGGTCAGAGGGCCAGTTTCTGTGTGTTTGGTCAGCTTGTGTTCAGTGGGTCAGCTTATGAGCGTTTATTCATGTTGTGGGCAGTGGGTCAGTTTCTGTTTGCTCGTTCATATTTTGGTCAGTGGGTCTGTTTATGTGCGTTCAGACAGGTTGTGGTCATTGGGTCAGTTTATGTGTGTTCAATCAGGTTGTTGTCAGTGGGTTCATTTCTGTGTGTTCGGTCAGGTTATGATCAATGTTTCAGTTTCTGTGTTTTCGGACAGGTTGTGGTTAGTGGGTCATTTTCTGTGTGTTCGGTCAAGTTGTGGTCAGCTGGTCAGTTTCTGTGTGTTTGGTCAGGTTGTGGTCAGTGGGTCAGTTTCTGTGTGCTCGGTCTGGTTGTGGTCAGTGGGTCAGGTTCTGCGTTTTCGGACAGGTTGTGGTCATTGGGTCATTTTCTGTGTGTTTGGTCAGGTTGTGGTCAGTAGGACTGTTTCTGCACGTTTGGCCATTTGTGATCAGTGGCTCAGTTTGCTTGGGTTTGGTCAGGAAGTGTTCAGTTTCTCAGTTTCTTTGTGTTCGGTCAGATTGTTTTCAGTTGGCCAGTTTCTGTTTGTTCGATCAGATGTGGACAGTTTGTCAGTTTCGTTGTGATCGGTCAGGTTGTGGTCAGTAGGTCAGTTTCTGTGTGTTCCGTCAGGATTTGGTCAGTGTGTCAGTTTCTGTGTGCTAGGTCAGGTTTTGGTCACTGTGGCAGTTTCTGTGTGATCAGTCAGGTTGTTGTCAGTGGGGTAGTTTTTGTGTGTTCGGTCAGGTTGTGTTCAATGGGTCATTTTCTCTGTGTCCGGTCAGGTTCTGTTCAGTGGGTCATTCCCTGTTTGTTCGGTCAGGTTGAGTTCAGTGTCAGTTTCTGTGTGTTCGGTCACGATTTGGTCAGTGTGTCAGTTCCTGTGTGACCAGTAATATTTGGTCAGTGGCTCAGTTTCTGTGTACTCAGAGAGAATGTTTTCAGTGGGTCAGTTTCTGTGCGTGTGCTCAGGCTGTTTTCAATCGGTCAATTTCTGTGTGCTCGGACAGGTGTTGGTCAGTGGGTCAGTTTCTGTGTACTCAGACAGAATGTTTTCAGTGGGTCAGTTTCTGTGTGTGTGGTCAGGCTGTTATCAATCGGTCAATTTCTGTGTGCTCGGACAGGTGTTGGACAGTGGGTCAGTTTCTGTGTACTCAGACAGAATGTTTTCAGTGGGTCAGTTTCTGTGTGTGTGGTCAGGCTGTTATCAATCGGTCAGTTTCTGTGTGCTCGGACAGGTGTTGGACAGTGGGTCAGTTTCTGTGTTTTCGGAAGGTGGTGGTCTGTGGGTCAGTTTCCATGTGTTCAGTCATGTTGCGGTCGGTGGGTAAGTTTCCGTGAGTTCGGTCAGGATTTCTTCAGTTGGTCACGTTCTGTTTGTTTGTCCAGGTTGTGGTCAATGTGACAGTTTCTGTTTGATTGGTCAGGTTGTGATCAGTGTGTCATTTTCAGCGTTTTTTCGTTCAGGTTGTGGTCAATTTGTCAGTTTCTGTGTGTTCGGTCTGTTTGTGGTCAATGGGTCATTTCATGTTTTTTTGGTCAGGATATGTCGTTCGGTCAGTTTCTGTGTGCTCAGTCAGGCTGTGGTCTGTGGGTCAGTTTCTGTGTGTTCAGTCTGTATTTGGTCAGTGTGTCAGTGTCTGTGTGCTCAGTAATGTTGTGGTCAGTAGGTCAGTTTTGTGTGTTTATGTCCAGAAGTGGTCAGCGGTTAAGTTTCTGTGTGCTCAGACAGGTTGTGTTTAGTGGGTCATTTTCTGTGTGTTCGGTCAGTTTGTGGTCAGTTGGTCAGTTTCTGTGCGTTCAGTCAGTATGTGGTCAGTAGGTCTGTTTCTGCGTGTTTGGCCAGTTTGTATCACTGGCTCAGTTTTGTTGAGTTCTGTCAGGATGTAGTCAGTGTTTCATTTTCTGTGTGTTCGGTCAGATTGTTTTCAGTTGGCCAGTTTCTGTTTGTTCGATCAGATGTGGTCAGTTTGTCAGTTTCTGTGTGATCGGTCAGGTTGTGATCAGTGGGTCAGCTTCTGTGTGATCTGTCAAGTTGTGGTCAATGGGTCAGCTTCTGTGTGATCGGACAGTTTGTGGTCAGTGGGTCAGTTTCTGTGCGTTCGGGCAGGATTTGGTCGTTGTGTCAGTTTTTGTGTGATAGGTCATGTTTTGGTCAATGTGTCTGTTTCTGTGTGATCAGTCAGGTTGCTGTCAGTGGGGTAGTTATTGTGTGTTCGGTCAGGTTGTGTTCAATGGGTCAGTTTCTGTCTGTTCGATCAGGTTGTGTTCAGTGTGTCATTCCCTGTGTGATCGGTCAGGTTGTTTTCAGTGTGTCAGTTTCTGTGTGTACGATGACGATTTGGTCCGTGTGTCAGTTTCTGTGTGATCAGTAATTTTTGGTCAGTGGGTCAGTTTCTGTGTACTCAGAGATAATGTGTTCAGATGGTCAGTTTCTGTGTGTGCTCACACTGTTGTCAGTCGGTCAGTTTCTGTATGCTCGGACAGGTGTTGGTCAGTGGGTCAGTTTCTGTGTTTTCGGAAGGTGTTGGTCAGTGTGTCTGTTTCTGTGTGTTCAGTCATGTTGTGGTCAGTGGATCAGTTTCTGTGAGTTCGGTCAGGGTTTCTTCAGTTGGTCACGTTCTGTGTGCTTGTCCAGGTTGTGGTCAATGGGACAGTTTCTGTTTGATCGGTCAGGTTGTGGTCAGTGAGTCAGTTTAAGTGATTTTTCGGTCTGGTTGTGGTCAATATGTCAGTTCCTGTGTGTTCGGGCAGTTTGTGGTCAGTGGGACATTTCATGTTTTTTTGGTCAGGATATGTCGTTGGGTCAGTTTCTGTGTGCTCAGTCAGGTTGTGGTCTGTGGTTCAGTTTCTGTGTGTTCAGTTATGTTGCGGTCGGTGGGTCAGTTTCTGTGAGTTCGGTCAGGATTTCTTCAGTTGGTCACGTTCTGTTTGTTTGTCCAGGTTGTGCTCAATGGGACAGTTTCTGTTTGACTGGTCAGGTTGTGGTCAGTGTGTCAGTTTCAGCGTTTTTCGTTCAGGTAGTGGTCAATATTTCAGTTTCTGTGTGCTCGGTCAGTTTGTGGTCAGTGGGTCATTTTATGTTTTTTTGGTCAGGATATGTCGTTGGGTCAGTTTCTGTGTGCTCAGTCAGGTTGTGGTCTGTGGTTCAGTTTCTGTGTGTTCATTCATGTTGCAGTCGGTGGGTCAGTTTCTGTGAATTCGGTCAGGATTTCTTCAGTTGGTCACTTTCTGTTTGTTTGTCCAGGTTGTGGTCAATGGGACAGTTTCTGTTTGACTGGTCAGGTTGTGGTCAGTGTGTCAGTTTCAGCGTTTATTCGTTCAGGTTGTGGTCAATATGTCAGTTTTTGTGTGCTCGGTCAGTTTGTGGTCAGTGGGTCATTTTATGTTTTTTTGGTCAGGATATGTCATTGGGTCAGTTTCTGTGTGCTCAGTCAGGCTGTGGTCTGTGGGTCAGTTTCTGTGTGTTCACTCAGTATTTGGTCAGTGTGTCAGTTTCTGTGTGCTCAGTAATGTTGTGGTCAGTGGGTCAGTTTTGTGTGCTTTTTTCCAGAAGTGGTCAGCGGTTCAGTTTCTGTGTGCTCAGTCATGTTGTGGTCAGTGGTTCAGTTTCTGTGAGTTCGGTCAGGGTTTCTTCAGTTGGTCACGTTCTGTGTGCTTGTCCAGGTTGTGATCAACGGGACAGTTTCTGTTTGATCGGTCAGGTTGTGGTCAGTGAGTCAGTTTAAGTGATTTTTCGGTCTGGTTGTGGTCAATATGTCAGTTCCTGTGTGTTCGGGCAGTTTGTGGTCAGTGGGACATTTCATGTTTTTTTGGTCAGGATATGTCGTTGGGTCAGTTTCTGTGTGCTCAGTCAGGTTGTGGTCTGTGGTTCAGTTTCTGTGTGTTCAGTCATGTTGCGGTCGGTGGGTCAGTTTCTGTGAGTTCGGTCAGGATTTCTTCAGTTGGTCACGTTCTGTTTGCTTGTCCAGGTTGTGCTCAATGGGACAGTTTCTGTTTGACTGGTCAGGTTGTGGTCAGTGTGTCAGTTTCAGCGTTTTTCGTTCAGGTAGTGGTCAATATTTCAGTTTCTGTGTGCTCGGTCAGTTTGTGGTCAGTGGGTCATTTTATGTTTTTTTGGTCAGGATATGTCGTTGGGTCAGTTTCTGTGTGCTCAGTCAGGTTGTGGTCTGTGGTTCAGTTTCTGTGTGTTCATTCATGTTGCAGTCGGTGGGTCAGTTTCTGTGAATTCGGTCAGGATTTCTTCAGTTGGTCACTTTCTGTTTGTTTGTCCAGGTTGTGGTCAATGGGACAGTTTCTGTTTGACTGGTCAGGTTGTGGTCAGTGTGTCAGTTTCAGCGTTTATTCGTTCAGGTTGTGGTCAATATGTCAGTTTTTGTGTGCTCGGTCAGTTTGTGGTCAGTGGGTCATTTTATGTTTTTTTGGTCAGGATATGTCATTGGGTCAGTTTCTGTGTGCTCAGTCAGGCTGTGGTCTGTGGGTCAGTTTCTGTGTGTTCACTCAGTATTTGGTCAGTGTGTCAGTTTCTGTGTGCTCAGTAATGTTGTGGTCAGTGGGTCAGTTTTGTGTGCTTTTTTCCAGAAGTGGTCAGCGGTTCAGTTTCTGTGTGCTCAGTCAGGTTGTGGTTAGTGGGTCATTTTCTGTGTGTTCAGTCAGTTTGTGGTCAGTTGGACAGTTTCTGTGCGTTGAGTCAGTATGTGGTCAGTAGGTCTGTTTCTGCGTGTTTGGCCAGTTTGTATCACTGGCTCAGTTTTGTTGAGTTCGGTCAGGATGTGTTCAGTGTTTCAGTTTCTGTGTGTTCGGTCAGATTGTTTTCAGTTGGCCAGTTTCTGTTTGTTCAATCAGATGTGGTCAGTTTGTCGGTTTCTGTGTGATCAGTCAGGTTGCGATCAGTGGGTCAGCTTCTGTGTGATCGGTCAACTTGTGCTCAATGGGTCAGCTTCTGTGTGTTCCATCAGGATTTGGTCATTGTGTCAGTTTCTGTGTGCTAGGTCAGGCTTCGGTCAATGTGTCTGTTCTTTGTGATCAGTCAGGTTGCTGTCAGTGGGGTAGTTATTGTGTATTCGGTCAGGTTGTGTTCAATGAGTCAGTTTCTGTGTGTTCGATCAGCTTGTGCTCAGTGTGTCATTCCCTGTGTGTTCGGTCAGGTTGTTTTCAGTGTGTCAGTTTCTGTGTGTTCGCTCACGATTTGGTCAGTGTGTCAGTTTCTGTGTGATCAGTAATTTTTGTTCAGTGGGTCAGTTTCTGTGTACTCAGAGAGAATGTGTTAGTTGGTCAGTTTCTGTGTGTGTGGTCAGACTGTTGCCAATCGGTCAGTTTCTGTATGCTCGGACAGGTGTTGGTCAGTGGGTCAGTTTCTGTGTTTTCGGAAGGTGGTGGTCAGTGTGTCTGTTTCTTTGTGTTCAGTCATGTGGTGGTCAATGGGTCAGTTTCTGTGAGTTTGGTCAGGATTTGTTCAGTTGGTCACGTTCTGTGTGTTTGTCCAGGTTGTGGTCAATGGGACAGTTTCTCTTTGATCGGTCAGGTTGTGGTCAGTGTGTCAGTTTAAGTGTTTTTTCGGACCGGTTGTGTTCAATATGTCAGTTCCTGTGTGTTCGGTCAGTTTGTGGTCAGTGGGACATTCCATGTATTTTTTGGTCAGGATATGTCATTGGGTCAGTTTCTGTGTGCTCAGTCAGGATTTGGTCAGTGGGTCAGTTTCTGTGTGCTCAGTAATGTTGTGGTCAGTGGATCAGTTTTGTGTGTTTTTGTCCAGAATGTGGTCTGCGGGTAAGTTTCTGTGTGCTCAGACATGTTGTGGTTAGTGGGTCAGATTCTGTTTGTTCGGTCATGATTTGGTAAGTGGAGCAGTTTTTGTGTGCTCGGTCAGGATTTGATCAGTGGGTCTGTTTCTGTGGGTTAGGTCAGCTTGTAGTCAGTGGGTCAGTATCTGCGTGTTCAGTCAGGTTGTGGTCAGTTGGTCAGTTTCAGTGTGTTCTGTCAGTTTGTGGTCAGTGGATCAGTTTTTTTGGGTTGGGTCAGGTTGTGCTCAGTGGGCAATTGCTGTGTGTTCAGTCAGGATTTGTTCAGTTGTTAAATGTGTTCGGCCATGTTGTGCTCAATGGATCAGTATCGGTGTTTACGGTCAGGTTTTGGTCTGAGAGGCATTTTCAGTGTGTTAAGTCAGTTTGTGTTCAAAGGATCATTTTCTGATTGTTCCATGAGTGTGTGGTCAGTGGTTCAGTTGCAGTTTACTCGGTCATGCTATTGTTGTTGTGTCAGTTGCTGGGTGTTCTTTCAGGTTTTGTTCAGTCGGTCAGTTTCTGTGTGTTAGGCCATGTTGTGGTCAAAGGGTCAGTGTTGGTGTGTTCCATCAGGTTTTGGTAGTTAGGCCAGTTTCTGTGTGCTCGGTCATGTTGTGGTCAGTGGGTCAGTTTATGTGTTGGTTCGGTCAGGTTTTGGACTATGGGTCAGTTTCTGTGTGATCAGTCAGGTTGTGGTCAGTGGGTTAGTTTATGTCTGTTCAGTCAAGGTTGTGGGCAGTGGTTCAGTTTCTGGGTGGTCCGTCAGATCGTGGAGATTGGGTCAGTTTCTGTGTGCTCGGTCAGGCTTTGGTCAGTGGGTCAGTTTAAGTGTCTGTTCGGTCAGGTTCTGGTCAATGGGTCTGTTTCTGTGTCCTGTCTGTTTGTGGTCAGTGGGTCATTTCCTGCGTTATCGGTCAGGATATGTCAGTGTATCAGTTTATGTGTGCTCCATCAGGTTGTGCTCTGTGGGTCAGTTTCTGTGAGTTCGGAAAGTTTGCGGTCAGAGGATCAGTTTCTGTGTGTTTGGTCAGGATTTGTTCACTGTTTCAGTTTCTTTGTGTTCGATCAGGTTGTGGTCAGTGAGCCAGTTACTGTGTGTTCGGTCAGTGTGTGGTCAGTGTGTCATTTTCACTGTTAACCGGTCCATGGGTCAGTTTCTGTGTGTTTGGTCAGGCTTTGTTCAGTGGGTCAGTTTCTGTTTGTTCCGTCCGTTTGTAGTCAGTGGGTCATTTTCTGTGTGCTCGGTCAGTTTGTGGTTTTGTGTCAGCCTTGGTGAGCTCGCTCAGGTTGTGGTCAGTGTGTCAGTTACTTTGTGTTCACTCAAGATTTTGTCAGTGTGTCAGTTTCTTTGTGATCAGTAAGGTTTGGTAAGTGGGTCAGTTTCTGTGTTTTCAGCCAGGTTGTGGTTAGTGTGTCAGCTCCTGTGTGTTTGGTCAGTTTGTGGTCAGTGGCTCAGTTTGGTTGAGTTTGGTCAGGATGTGGTCAGTGTTTCAGTTTCTGTGTGTTTGGTCAGATGGTTTTCAGTTGGCCAATTTCTGTGTGTTCGATCAGATGTGGTCAGTTTGTCAGTTTCTGTGTGATTGGTCAGGTTGTGATCAGTGGTTCAGCTTCTGTGTGATCGGTCAATTTGTGGTACGTGGTTCAATTTCTGTGTGTTCAGTCAGGTTGTGGTCAGTGGGTCAGTTTCTGTCTGTTCGGTCAGGTTGTGGTCAGTTGGCCAGTTTCTGTGTGTTTGGTCAGAATGCGGTCAGTGGGACAGTTTCTGTGAGTTCGGTCAGGTTTTAGTCATTGTTTCAGTCTTTCTGTGCTCTGTCAGGATTCGGTCAGTGTGTCAGCTTCTGTGTGATCAGTAAGGTTTTGGTCAGTGGGTCAGTTTCTTTGTGATCGGTCACGTTTGGTTCAATGGATAAGTTTCTGTGTGTTCTCTCATTTTGTGGTGAGTGGGGCAGTTTCTATGTGTTCAGTCAGGATTTGGACAGTGGGTCAGTTTCTGTGGGTAAGGTCAGGTTGTGGTCAGTGGGACAGTTTCTGCGTGTTCGCTCAGGTTGTGGTATTTGCACAGTTTCAGTGTGTTCTGTCAGTTTGTGGTCAGTGGATCAGTTTCTTTGGTTTCAGTCAGATTGTGTTCATTGGGGCAGTTGCTGTGTGTTGGGTCAGGATTTGTTCAGTTGTTCAGTTTCTGTGTGTTAAGCCATGTTGTGGTCAATGGATCAGTATCGGTGTTTACAGTTAGGTTGTGGTCAGTGGGTCAGTTTCAGTGTGTTAAGTCAGTTTGTGGTCAAAGGATCAATTTCTGTGCTTTCCATCAGTGTGTGATCAGTGGGTCAGTTGCAGTTTACTCGGTCATGCTGTTGTCAGTGGGTCAGTTGCTGTGTATTCAGTCAGGATTTGTTCAATTGGTCAGTTTTTGTGAGTTAGGCCATGTTGTGGTCAACAGGTAAGTTTTAGTGTGTTCGGTCAGGTTATGATAGGTAGGCCAGTTCCTGTGTGTTCGGTCAGGTTGTGGTCAGTGGGTCAGTTTCTGTGTTGCTTTGGTCAGGTTGTGGTCTATGGGTCAGGTTCTGTGTGATCAGTCAGTTTGTAATCAGCGGCTCACAATCTATGTGCTCAGAAAGTTTGTTCAGGATATGGTCAGAGGGCGAAATGCTGTGTGTTCGATCAGCTTGTGGTCAGTGGATCAGTTTATGTTTGTTCAGTCAGGTTGTGGGCAGTGGGTCAGTTTATGGGTGATCAGTCAGTTTGTGGGCAGTGGGTTAGTTTCGGTGTGCTGGATCAGGTTTTGGTCAATGGGTCAGTTTATGTGTGTTTGGACAGGATATGGTCAGTGGGACAATTTCAGTGTGTTTGGTCAGACCTATGTTAGTGTGTCAGTTTCTCTGTGCTCGGACAGGTTGTGGTCAGTGGGTGAGTTTCTGTGTGCTCAGCAACGTTGTAGTCAGTGGGTCAGTTTCAGTTTTTGTTCGGTCAGGTTGTGGTCAATGGGTCAGTTTCTGTGTTCGGTCTGGTTGTGGTCAGTGGGTCATTTCCTGTGTTTCCGGTAAGGATATGTCAGTGTGTCAGTTTCTGTGTGCTCCATCAGGTTGTGGTCTGTGGGTCAGTTTCTGTGTGGCCAGACAGTTTGTGGTCAGTGGGTCAGTTTCTATGTGTTTGGTCAGGATTTGTTCACTGTTTCAGTTTCTTTGTGTTCGATCAAGTTGTGGTCAGTGAGCCAGTTACTGTGTGTTCGGTCAGTGTGTGGTCAGTGTTTCATTTTCAGTGTTTACCGGTCCGTGGGTCAGTTTCTGTGTGTTTGGTCAGGCTTTGGTCAGTGGGTCAGTTTCTGTGTGTTTCGTCCGTTTGTAGTCAGTGGGTCATTTTCTGTGTGCTCGGTCAGTTTGTGGTATTGTGTCAGCCTTGGTGAGCTCGCTCAGGTTGTGGTCAGAGTGCCAGTTTCTTTGTGATCGGTCAGGTTGTGGTCAGTTTGTCATTTTCAGTGTGTACCGGTCAGTGGGTCAGTGTCTGTGTGTTTGATCAGGTTTTGGTCTGTGGGTCAGATTCTGTGAGGTCCGTCAGGATGTGGTCAGTGGGTTAGTTTCTGTGGGTTCGGTCAGTTTGTGGTATTGTGTCAGTCTGTGCGAGCGAGCTCAGTTTGTGGTCAGTGTGCCAGTTTCTTTGTGTTTGCTCACGATTTTTTCAGTGTGTCAGTGTCTGTGTCATCTGAAAGGTTTGGTCAGTGGGTCAGTTTCAGTGTGTTCGGTCAGGATGTGGTCACTGGGTCAGTTTCTGCTTGTACAGACAGGATGTGTTCAGTGGGTAAGTTTCTGTGTGTGGTCAGATTGTTGTCAGTGGGTCAATATCTGTGTGTTCAGACTGGTGTTGGTCAGTGAGTCAGTTTCCATGTGTTCAGCAGGTGGTAAAGCGGGTCAGTTTCTGTGTGTTTGGTAAGGTTGTTGTCAGTGGGACAGTTTCTGTGCACTCATTAAGTTTGTGGTCAGTGGATCAATTTCTGTCGGTTCCATCAATGTGTGGTCAGTGGGTCAGTTTCTGTGTGTTCAGTCAAGTTGTCAGTGGGTCAATTTCTGAGTGATCAGTCAGGATTTATTCAGTTGGTCACTTTCTGTGTGTTTGTTCAGGTTGTGGTCAATGGGTCAGTTGCTGTGTGTTCGGTCAGGTTGATGTCAGTGGGTCAGTTTCTGTGTGTTGGTCAGCTTGTGGTCAGTGGGTCATATAAACATAGAAGATAGGAGCAGGAGTAGGCCATTCGACCCTTCCAGCCTGCTCCGCCATTCATTGCGATCATGGCTGTTCATCCAAATTCAGTTACCAGTCCCTTCTTTCTCCCCATACCCCTTGATCCCTTTAGCCTTAAGAACTACATCCAACTCCTTCTTGAATATATTTAATTTATTGGCCTCTATTGCCTCCTACGGAAGAGAATTCCACATGTTCACCACTCTCTGGGTGAAGAAATTCCTTCTCATTTCTGTCCTAAATGCCCTACCCCTTATCCTTAGACTGTGACCTCTGTTTGTGTACTCCCCGACCATCGGGAACATCCTTCCTGCATCTAGTCTGTCCAGTCCTGTCAGAATTTTATAAGTTTCAATGAGATCCCCTCTCATTCTTATAAACTCCAGCGAGTGCAAGCCCAATTGACCCAATCTCTCCTCATACCTGATTCCTGCCATCCCAGATATCAACCTGGTGAATCTTGGCTGAACTCCTTCCATGGCAAGAACATCCTTCCTCAGATATGGCGACCAAAACTGCATACAATACTCAAGATGTTGTCTCAACAAGGCTCTGTGTAACTGCAGCAATACATTCTTGTTCCTGTACTCAAACCTTCTCGCTACGAAGGCCAACATAACATTTGCATTCTTAAACGCCTGCTGCACCTGCATGCTTACCTTCAGCGACTGATGCACAAGGACACACAGGTCTCGCTGCAATTCCCCTTCTCCCAATCTATTGCCATTCAGATAATAATCTGCCTTCCTGTTTTTGCCACCATAGTCGTCACTTTATGTGTGTTCAGTCAGGATTTGGTCAGTGGGTCAGACTTTGTTTGCTTGGTCAGGTTTTGGACAGTGTGTCAATTCATGTGTGATCAGTAAGGTTTTGTTCAGTGGGTCAGTTTCTGTGTGTTCAGTCAGGTTGTGTAAAGTGCGGCAGTTTCTGTGTGCTCTGTCAGTTTGTGTTCAGTTGGTCATTTTAAGTGTGTTCTGTCAGTTTGTGGTCAGTGGATCTGTTTCTGTGGGTTCTGTCAGTGTGTGGTCAGTGGGCCAGTTTCTGTTTTTTCGGTCAAGTTATGGTCAATGGTTCAGCTGCTATGTGTTTGTTCAGTATTTGTTCGGTTGTTCAGTTTCTGTGTGTTTGGCCAGGTTGCGGTCCATGGGTCAATTTCGGTGTGTTCGGCCAGATTGCGGTAGGTAGGCCTGTTTCTGTGTGCTCGCTCAGGTTGTGGTCAGTGGTTCAGTTTCAGTGTTTGTTCGGTTAGGTTGTGGTCAATGTGTCAGTTTCTGTGTGTTCGGTCAGGATTTGGTCAGTGGGTCAGTTTCTGTGTGCTCTTTAAGGTTGTGGACTGTGGGTCAGCCTCTGTGTGTTCAGTCAGGATTCGGCCAGTGGGTCAGTTTCTGTGTGCTCAGTAAGGTTGTGGTCTGTGGGTCAGTTTCTGTGTGTTTTGCCCAGAAAGTGGTAGCGAGTCAGTTTCTGTGTGCTCAGAGAGGTTGTGGTCAATGGGTCAGTGTCTGTGTGTTCAGTCTGCTTGTGTTCAGTGTGTCAGTTTCTGCGTGTTCGGTCAGGTCGTGGTCAGTGGGCCAGTTTCTGTGTTTTTTGTCAGGTCGTGGTCAGTGGGTCAGTTTCTGTGAGTTCGGTCAGGTTGTGTTCATTGTGTTAGTCTTTGTGTGCTCTATCAGGATTCGGACAGCGTGTCAATTTCTATGTGATCAGTACGGTTTTGGTCAGTGGGTCAGTTTCTGTGCGATCGGTCAGGTTGTGTTCAGTGGGTCAGTTTCTGTGCGATCGGTCAGGTTGTGTTCAGTGGATCAGTTTCTGTGCGATCGGTCAGGTTGTGTTCAGTGGATCAGTTTCTGTGTGTTCTCTCATTTTGTGGGCAGAGGGGCAATTTCTGTGTGTTCGGCCAGGATTTGGTCAGTGGGTCAGTTTCTGTGTGTTCAGTCGGGTTGTGGTTAGTGGGTATGTTTCTGCGTGTTCGGTCAGGTTGTGGTCAGTTGGTCAGTTTCAGTGTGTTCTGTCAGTTTGTGGTCTGTGGATCAGTTTCTTTGGGTTCCCTCAGTGTGTGGTTAATGGGTCAGTTTCTGTTTGTTCGGGTCAATTTGTTGTCAGTGAGTCAGTTGCTGTGTGTTCGGTCAGGATTTGTTCAGTTTGTCAGTTTCTGTGTGTTTGGCCAGGTTGTGGTCTATAGGTCAGCTTTGGTGTGTTCGGTCAATTTGTGGTCAGTGTGTCAGTTTCAGTGTTTGTTCGGTCAGGTTGTGTTCAATGGGTCAGTTTCTGTGAGTTCGGTCAGGCTGTGGTTAGTGGGTCATTTTAAGTTTTTTTCTGTCAGGATTTGTCAGTGGGTCCGTTTATGTGCGTTCGTTCAGGTTGTGGTCAGAGTGGCAGTTTCTGTGTGTTCGGGCAGAATTCGGTCAGTGGGTCAGTTTCTCTGTGCTCGGACAAGTTGTGGTCACTGGGCAAGTTTCTGTGTGTTCGGTCAGGGTTTGGTCAGTGGGTGAGTTTCTGTGTGTTCAGTCTGGTTGTGGTCAGTGGGTCAGTTTATGTGTGTTCGGTCAGGATTTGGTCAGCAGGCCAGTTTTTACGTGTTCAGTCAGCTTGTGGTCAGTGGGTCAGTTAATTTGTGTACAGTCAGCTTGTGGTCAGTTGGTCAGTTTCCGTGTGCTCAGTCAGGTTGTGGGCAGTGGTTCAGTTTCTGTGTGTTCCATCAGGTTGTGGGCAGTGTGTAACTTTCTGTGTGCTCGGTCATGTTTTGGTCAGTGTGTCAGTTTCTATGTGCTCGGACTGGTTGTGGTCAGTTTTTGAGTTTCTGTGTGTCCAGCCAGTTTCTGTGTGCTCGGTCATGTTTTGGTCAGTGTGTCAGTTTCACTGTGCTCAGCCTGGTTGTGGTCAGTGAGTCAGTTTCTGCGTGCTCGAACAGGTTGTGGTAAGTGGGTCAGTTTCTGTGTGCTCAGACAGGTTGTGGTCATAGTCATAGAGGCATAGAGTCATAGAGTTATAAAGCACAGAAAGAGGCCCTTCAGCCCATCGCGTCCATGCCGGCCTTCAAGCCCTGTCTAATCTAATCCCATTTTCCAGCATTTGGTCCATAGCTTTGTATGCTATGGCAATTCAAGTGCTCATCCAAATGCTTTTTGAATGTTGTGAGAGTTCCTGCCTCTACCACCCTTTCAGGCAGTGAGTTCCAGATTCCAACCACCCTCTGGGTGAAAAAGTTTTTCCTCAAATCCCCTCGAAACCTCCTGCCCCTTATTTTGAATCTATGCCCCCTTGTTATTGACCCCTCTACTAAGGGGAAAAGTTCCTTACTATCTACCCTATCTGTGCCCCTCATAATTTTGTACACCTCAATCAGGTCCCCCCTCAGCCTTCTCTGCACCAAGGAAAACAACCCCAGCCTGTCCAGTCTTTCTTCATAGCTGAAGCGCTCCAGCCCAGGTAACATCCTGGTAAATCTCCTCTGCACCCTCTCCAAAGCAATCACACGCGCCCTATAGTGTGGCGACCAGAACTGCACACAGTAGTCCAGCTGTGGCCTTTTCAGCGTTTCGTACAGCTCCATTATAAGCTCCCTGCTCTTATATTCTATGCCTTGGCTAATGAAGGCAAGTATCCCATATGCCTTTTTAACCACCTTATCCACCTGTTCTGCTGCCTTCAGGGATCTATGTACATGCACACCAAGGTCCCTCTGATCCTCTGTCTTTAATAGGATCTTACCATTCATTGTGTATTCCCTTGCCTTGTTAGTCCGTCCAAAATGCATCACCTCACACTTTTCAGGGTTAAATTCCATTTGCCACTGTTCCGCCCATCTGACCAACCCATCTGTATCATCCTGTAGCTTGAGGCTTCCCTCCTCGCTATTTAGCACCCCATCAATTTTCGTGTCATCTGCGAACCTACTGATCATACTCTTTATATTCACATCCAAATCATTAATGTAGAACACAAACAGCAAGAGACCCAGCACCGATCCCTGCAGTACCCCACTGGACACAGGCTTCCAGTCACGAAAACAATCTTCCAACATCACCCTCTGCCTTCTGCCACTGTCAGTGGGACAGTTTCTGTGTGTTCAGCCAGATTGTGGTCATTGTGTCAGTTTTTGTGTGTTGATTCAGGTTGCTGGCAGTGAGTCAATTTCTGTGTGCTCGGTCAGGTTGTGGTCAGTGGGTCAGTTTATGTGTGTTCATTCAGGTTGTGGCCATTGGGGCAGTTTATGTGTGTTCAGCCAGGTTGTGTGCAATGGGTCAGTTTCTGTGTGCTCGGTCAGGTTGTGGTCAGTTGGTCAGTTTATGTGTGTTCATTCAGGTTGTGGGCAATGGCTCAGTTTCTATGTGCTTGTTCAGCTATTTGGCAGTGGGTCAGTTTATGTGTGTTCAGAACGGATCTGGTCAGTGGGTCAATTTCTGTGTGTTTGGTCAGACTGTTGTTAGTGGCTCAGTTTCTGTGTGCTCGGACATGTTGTGGTCAGTGGGGCAGTTTTTGTGTGCTCGGCCAGGTTGTTGACATGGAGTCAGTTTCAGTGCTTGTTCGGTCAGGTTGTGGTCAATGGGTCAGTTTCTGTATGTTCGGTCAGGTTGTGGTCAGTGGGTCATTTCCTGTGTTTTCGGTCAGGATATGTCAGTGTTTCAGTTTGCATCTGCTCCGTCATGTTGTGGTCTGTGAGTCAGTTTCTTTGTGATCGATCAGGATTTGGTCAGTGGACCAGGTTCTGTGTGTTCAGTCAGGTTGTGGTCAGTGGATCAGTTTCTGTCGGTTCCGTCAGTATGTGGTCAGTGGTTCAGTTTCTATGTTTTCGGTCAAGTTGTTTTCAGTGGGTCAGTTTCTGCATGTTGGGTCAGTATTTGTTCAGTTGGTCAGTTTCTGTGTGTTTGTCCAGGTTGTTGTCAATGGGTCAGTTTCTGTGTATTCGTTTGCTTGTGGCATGAAGGACAGCTTCTGTGTATTCGGTCAGGTTGTGGTCAGTGTGTCAGTTTCTGTGATCGATCAGGATTTTATCAGGTGGTCAGGGTCTGTGTGTTCGGTCAGGATGTGTTCAGTGGGTCATTTCATTTTATTTCGGTCAGGATATGTCTTTGGGTCAGTTTCTGTGTGCTCAGTCAGGTTGTGGTCTGTGGGTCAGTTTCTGTGTATTCAGTCAGGATTGGCCAGTGTTTCATTTTCTGTGTGCTCTGCAAGTTTGTGGTCATTGGGTGAGTTTCTGTGTATTCATTCAGGTTGTGGTCAGTGGGTCAGTTTCTGTATGTTCAGTCAGGTTTTGGTCAGTGTGTCAGTTTCTGTGTGTTCAGTCAGGTTTTGTTTAGTGGATCAGTTTATATCTGTTCTCTCATTTTGTGGTCAGTGGGCCAGATTCTGTGTGTTCGGTGTTGTTGTGGTCATTGTCTCAGTCTGTGTGTGCTCGGTCAGTTTTTGGACTGTGTGTCAATTTATGTGGTTTCATTCAGGTTGTTTTCAGTGGGTCAGTTAGGTGTGTTCTCTCATTTTGTGGTCAGTGAGGCAGTTCTGGGTGCTCGGTCAGTTTGTGGTCAGTTTGTCATTATCAGTGTATTCACTCAGTTTGTGGTCAGTGGATCAGTTTCTGTGGGTGCCATCAGTGTGTGGTTAGTGGCTCAGTTTCTGTTTTTTCGGTCAAGTTGTGGAAAATGAGTCAGTTGCTGTGTGTTCGGTCAGGATTTGTTCAGTTGTTCAGTTTCTGTGTGTTTGTCCAGTTTGTGGTCAATGGGTCAATTTCGGTGTGTTCGGCCAGGTTGTGTTAGGTAGTCCTGTTTCTGTGTGATTCGTCATGTTGTGGTCAGTGGTTCAGTTTCAGTGTTTGTTCGGTTAGTTAATGGTCAATTGGCCAGTTTCTGTGTGTTCGGTCAGGTTGTGGTCAGTGGGTCATTTCCTGTGTTTTCGGTCAGTATATGTCAGTGGGTCAGTTTCTGTGTGCTCAGTCAGGTTGTGGTCTGTGGGTCAGTTCTGTGTGCTCGGACGGTATGTGGTCAGTGGGCCAGTTTCTGTGTGTTTGATCATGATTTTGTCAGTGGGTCAGTTTCTGTGTGCTCAGTCAGGTTGTGCTCAGTGGGTCAGTTGCTGTGTGTTCAGTCAGGATTTGTTCAGTGGGTCCGTTTCTGCGTGTGCAGTCAGGTTGTGGGCAGTGGATCAGTTTCTGTGTGCTCGGGAGGTTTTGGTCAGTGGGTCAGTTTATGTGTGTTCGGACAGTATCTGGCCAGTGGATCAATTTCTGCTTGTTTGGTCAGACTTATGTAAGTGGGTCAGTTTCTGGGTGCTCGGACATGTTGTGACCTGTGGTTCGGTTTCTATGTGTTCGGTCAGGCTGTGGTCAGTGGGTCAGTTTCTTTGTGTTCAGAGAAGTTGTGGTCAATTGTTCAGTTTCTGTGTGTTCGGTCAGGATTTGTTCTGTGTGTCAGTTTCTGTGTGTTTGCTCCGGTTGCGGTCAGTGGGTCAGTGTATGTGTGTTCAGTCAGGACGTGGTCAATGGGTCAGTTTATGTGTGTTCAGCCAGGTTGTGGTAAATGGGTCAGTTTTGGTGTGTTGGGTCAGGTTTTGGGAGGAAGTTCCGTTTCGGTGAGCTCATCAGGTTGTGGTCAGTGAACCAGTTTCAGTGTTTATTCGTTCAGGTTGTGGTCAGTGGGCCCGTTTCAGTGTTTGTTCAGTCAGGTTGTGGTCCGTGGTCAGTTTCTGTGTGTTCGGTCAGGTTGCGCTCAGTGGGACATTATCAGTGCTTTCGGTCAGGTTGTGGTCTGTGGTTCAGTTTCTGAATGGTAGGTCATGTTGTGCTCTGAGGGTCAGTTTCTATGTGCTCGGACAGGTTTTGGTCAGTGTGTAAGTTTCTATGTGTTCTGGCAGGATTTTGTCAGTGGGTCATTTCTGCGAGTTTGGTCAGGTTGTGTTCTATTGGTCAGTTTCTGTGTGTTCATTCAGGATTTGATCAGTGGTTCAGCTTTTTTGTGTTTGCTGAGGATGTAGTCAGTGGGTCAGTTTATGTGTATTCGGTCAGCATTTGGTCAGTGGGTCAGTTTCTGTGTGTTCAGTCAGGTTGTAATCAGTGGGTCAGTTTATGTGTGTTCAGTCAGGATTTGGTCAGAGGGCCAGTTTCTGTGTGTTCGGTCAGCTTGTGGTCAGTGGATCAGTTTATGTGTGTTCTGTCAGGTTGTGGGCAGTTAGTCATTTTATGTGTTTTCGGTCAGGATATGTCAGTGGGTCAGTTTCTGTGTGCTCAGTCAGGATGTGGTCTGTGAGTCAGTTTCTGTGTGCTCAGACGGGTTGTGATCAGTGGGTCAGCTTCTGCATGTTTGGTGAAAATTTAGTCAGTGGGTCAGTTTCTGTGTGTTCGGTCACTTTGTGCTCAGTGTGTCACATTCTGTGTGCTCGGTCAGGATTTGTTCAGTGAGTCAGTTTCTGTGTGTTCAGCCAGTTTGTGGTCAGTGGTCTGTTTTGGTGTGTAGGGTCAGGCTTCGGTACGAAGGCCCGTTTCTGTGAGCTCGGTCAGTTTGGGGTCAGTGGGTCAGTTTCAGTGTTTAATCGTTCAGGTTGTGGTCAGTGGGTGTATTTCAGTGTTTGTTCAGTCAGGTTGTGGTGCATGGGTCAGTCTCTGTGTGTTCAGTCAGAATTTGGTCAGTGGGTCAGTTTCTGTGTGTTTGCTCAGTTTGCAGTCATAGGGTCAGTTTTCGTGTGTTTGGTCAGGATTTGGTCAGCGGGTCAGTTTCTGTGTGTTCGGAGAGGTTGTGCTCTGTGGGTTCGCTTATGTGTGTTCGTTCAGGATTTGGTCAGTGGGTCAGTTTTTGTGTGATCAGTCAGGTTGTATTCAGTGGGTCAGTTTCTGTGTGTTCGGTCAGCTTGTGGTCAATGGTTCAGTTTATGTGTGTTCAGTCAGGTTGTGATCATTGGATCAGTTTCTGTGTGTTCTATCAGGTTGCGTTCAGTGGATCATTTTCTGTGTGTTCAGTTAGGTTGTGGTCAGTTTGTCAGTTTCTGTTTGTTCGGTCAGGTGTGGTCAATTGGTCATTTTCTGTGAGATCGATCAGGTTGTGGTCAGTGTGTCAATTTCTGTGTTTTCAGCCAGGATTTGTTCAGTGTGTCAGTTTCGTTGTGCTCAGTCAGGTTGTGGTCAGTTGGTCAGTTTCTGTGTCTTCATTCTTGTTGTGGTCATTATGTCAGTTTCTGTGTGTTTGATCAGGTTGTGGTCAGTGGGTCAGTTTCTGTGTGTTCGGTCAGGATTTGTTCAGTATGTCAGTTTCTGTGTGATCAGTCATGTTGTGGTCAGTGGGTCAGATGCTGCGTGTTCTGTCAGGATTTGTTCAGTATGTCAGTTTCTTTGTGATCAGTCATGTTGTGGTCAGTGGGTCAGAATTATTTTGTTTTCTTTATTCATTGATGGAATGTGGGCGTCGCTGGCTGGCTAGGCCTGCATTTAGTGCCCGTCCCTAATTGCCCTTGAGAGGATGCTGGTGAGACGCCTTCTTGAACCGCTGCAGTTCATATGGTGTAGGTACACCCACAATACTGCTAGGATGGGAGTTCCAGGTTTTTGGCCCAGCGACAGTGAAGGAACGGCGATACAGGTCCAAGTCAGGATGATGTGTGGCTTGGAGCGGCACTTGTATGTGGTGATGTTCCCATGCATCTGCTGCCCTTGCCCTTCTAAGTGGTAGAGGTCGCGGGTTTGGAAGGTGCTGTTGAAGGAGCTTTGGCGAGTTGCTGCAGTGCATCTTGTAGATGGTACACAGTGCAGACACAGTGCGCCGGTGGTGGAGGGAGTGAATGTTGAATGTGCTGGATGGAGTGCCAATCAAGCGGGCTGCTATATCCTGACTGGTGTCGAGCTTCTTGCATGTTGTTGGAGCTGCACTCATCCAGGCAAGTGGAGAGTATTCCATCACACTTCTGACTTGTGCCTTGTAGATGGTGGAAAGGCTCTGGGGAGTCAGGAGTGAGACACTCGCCGCAGAATTCCCAGCCTCTAGCCACAGTATTTATATCGCTGGTCCAGTTCAGTTTCTGATCAATGGCAACCCCCAGGATGTTGATAGTGGGGGATTCAGCGATGGTAATGTCATTGAGTGTCAAGGGGAGATGGTTAGAGTCTCGCTTGTTGGAGGTGGTCATTGCCTGGCACTTGTGTGGTGCGAATGTTACTTGCCACTCCCCTGAATGTTGGCCAGGTCTTGCTGCATATGGACACGGACTGCATCAGTATCTGACGAGTCTCGAATGGTGCTGAACAGTGTGCAAACATCAGCGAACATCCCCACTTCTGACCTTATGATGGAGGGAAGTTCATTGATGAAACAGCTGAAGATGGTTGGGCCTAGGACACTGCCCTGAGGATCTCCTGCTGTGATGTCATGTGATTGAGATGAATGACCTCCAACAACCACAGCCAACTTCCTTTGTGCTAGGTATGATTCTATGTGTTTGATAAGGATGTTTTCAATGTGTCAGTTTCTCTGCATTCTGTCAGGTTGTGGTCATTGTGTCGGTTTCTGTGTTCGATCATGATGTGGTCAATGGGTTAATTTCTGTGTGTTCTCTCAGGTTGTGTTCAATGAATCAGTTTCTGTGTGTTCTCTCAGTTTGTGTTCAGTGGTGCAATTTCTGTGTGCTCAGTAAGGTTGTGCTCAGTTAGTCAGTTTCAGTGAGTTCCGTTAGTTTGTGGGCAGTGTATCAGTTTCGCTGGGTACCGTCAGTGTGTGGTCAGTGGGAAAGTTTCTATTTGATCTGTCAAGTTGCTGTCATTGGGACAGTTTATATGAGTTCGGTCAGGATTTGTTCAGTTGATCAGTTTCTTTGTGTTTTGCAGGTTGTGGTCAATGTTCACTTTCGGTGTGTTGGGTCAGGTTTTGGTAGGAAGGCCAGTTTGTGTGTGCTCGGTCAGGTTGTGGTCAGTGGGTCAGTCTCAGTGTTTGTTCCTTCAGGTTGTGGTCAGTGAGTCAGTTTCAGTGTTTGTTCAGTCAGACTGTGGTCAGTGGGTCAGTTTCTGATGTTCGGAGAGGTTGTTCTCAGAGCCTCCGTTTATGTGTGTTCGGTCAGGATTTGGTCAGTGGGCCAGCTTTTGTGTGCTCGGTCAGCTTGTGCTCAGTTGGTCAGTTTAAGTGTGTTCAGACAGGTTGTAGTCAGTGGGTCAGTTTCTGTTTGTTCGGTCATTTGTGGTCAATTGGTAAGTTTCTGTGTGCTGGGTCAGTTTGTGGTCAGTGGATCAGCTTCTGTGTGTTCGATCAGGATTTGTTCTGTGTGTCAGCTGCTCTGTGCTCGGTCAGATTGTGGTCAGTGGGTCAGTTTCTTTGTCTTCATCCATGTTGCGGTCATTATGACAATTTCTGTGTATTCGGTCAGGTTCTGTTCAGTTGGTCAGTTTCTGTGTATTCAGTCAGGATTTTTTCATTGTGTCAATTTCTATGTTATCAGTCATGTTTTTGTCAGTGGGTCAGTTTCTGTGTGTTTGATCACGATTTGGTCAGTGTGTCAGTTTCTCTGTGCTCGGTCAGGTTGTGGTCAGTGGGGCAGTTTCTGTGTCTTCATTCATGTTGTGGTCTTTGTGTCGGTTTCTGTGTGTTCGGTCAGGTTGTGATCAGTGGGTCGATTTCTGTGTGTACGGACAAGATTTTCTCAGTGTGTCAGTTTCTGTGTGATCAGCCATGTTGTAGTCAGTGGGTCAGATTCTGTGTGTTCGGTCAGGATGTGGTCAGTGGGACAGTTTATCTGAGTTTGGTCAGGATGTGTTCAATGGGTCAGTTTCTCTGCATTCTGTCAGGTTGTGGTCAGTGGGTCGGATTCTGTGTGTTCATTCAGTTTGCGGTCACGTTGTCAGTTTCTGTGTGTTTGGTCAGGTTGTGGTCTGTGGGTCAGTTTCTGTGTGTTCAGCCAGGACTTGGTCACTGTTTCAGTTTCTGTGTGATCGGTCAGTTTGTGGTCAGTGGGTCAGATTCTGCGTGTTAGGTGAGGATGTGGTCTGTGCGTCAGTTTCTTTGAGTTCGGCCACATTGTGTTTATTGTGTCAGTCTTTGTGTGCTCGCTCATGTTGTGGTCAGTGTGTCAGTTTCTGTATGATCAGTAAGGTTTTGGTCAGTGTGTCAGCTTCTGTGTGCTCGGTAATGTTGTGGTCAGTGTGTCAGTTTCTGTGTGATGAGTAAAGTTTTGGTCAGTGGGTCACTTTCAGTGTGTTCGGCCAGGATTTGCTCAGTGGGTAAGGTTCTGGTTGTGTGGTCAGACTGTAGTCAGTGTGTCAGTTTCTGTTTGCTCAGACAGGTGGAGATTAGTTGCACTGTTTCTGTGTGTTTGGACAGGTGTTGGTCAGTGGATCAGTTTCTGTGTGTAAAGTCAGGTTGTGGAAAATGGGTCAGTTTCTGTGTGTATGGTCAGGATTTGTTCAGTTTGTCACTTGCTGTGTGTTTGGCCAGGTTGTGGTCAATGGGCCAATGTCTGTGTTTTCGGTCAGATTGTGGTCTGTGGGCCAGTTGCTGTGTGTTCGATCAGGTTTAGGCCAGTGTATCAGTAACTTTGTCCTCAGTAAGTTTGTGCTCAGTGGGCCAGTTTCTGTGTTTTTGGTCAGAATGTGGTCAGTGGGTCAGTTTCTGTGTGTTCGTACCAATTGGTGGTCAGTGGGTCATTTACTGTGTGTTCTGTCAGATTGTGGTCAGTGGATCAGTTTCTGTGTGTTTGGTCAGGTTGTGGTCAGTTGGCCAGTTTCTGTGTGGGCGTTCAGGTTGTGGTCAGTGGGTACGTTTCTGTGTGATCGGCAAGGTTGTGGTCAGTCAGTCAGTTTCTCTGTGTTCATATAGGTCAGTGTATCAGTTTCCATGTGCTTGGTCAGGTTGTTGTCAGTGGGTCACTTTTTTTGTGTTTGTTCAGGTTGTGTCATTGTGTCAGTGTCTGTGTGTTTTGTCAGGTCGCGGACAGTGGGTCAGTTTCTGTGTGTTCAGTAAGGACCTGGTCATTGTCAGTTACTGTGTGGTCGGTCAGGTTCTGGTGAGTGAGCCAGTTTATGTGTGTTAGGTCAGGTTGTTGTCAGTGGGTCAGTTTCTGTGTGTTTGGTCAGGTTGTGGTCAGTGGGTCCGTTTCTGTGTGCACGGTCAGGTTTTGATTAGTGTGTCAGATTCTTTGGCCTAGAAATTCAGTCTGGACACTTTTGGGGCGCTAAAGTCGGGCGCTCGCTAAAGTTAGCGCCCGCCGGAAAGTGTAGGCCACATCGCCGAAATTCAGTAGAGTTGGCCCTAACTTTGGCCGAGCACTGAAACTGGCATTTAAATGCTGTGTTCCAGCGCTAAGCCGGCGATGCGGCCTAATAATGCCGAAGCCGGGCGCAGCGCAGGTGTGGTCACGTTTTGATTGACAGCAGACACCCTGACGCCGGCCAGCTCTTAAAGGGGGAAGGGTCAACTTTGACTGCTGCCACGCCCTGCATACTGGAGCCCTGCAGCTAGGTCTCAGCACTATTGGTGTGCCAAAATAGCGCCTGGAGCAATGGAGAGGGCCCGTGAGCGAGCGCAGCGCTTCTCAGAGCATGCTCTGAGTGTGCTCATTCATGCTGTGGAGAAGAGAAGAGAGATCCTGTGCCCGGACAGTGGCAGGAAGGCTCCCAGGAGCCAGTACAGGAGAGCCTGGGGCAAAATCGCCCGCAGGATGTCATCCACCTGTGATGTCCCCAGGAGTGCGGACCAATGCCGCAAGAAGTTCAACGACCTCACTCGGATGGTGAAGGTGAGTACCCTTTCCAGTGTCCCCCTCATCCTTGCATGTGAACCTCACATTATGGGCAAAGGGACCTCAAAGGCCTAATGGGCAGCCCTCCTCCCGCAGCAATCGCACTTGCATGTTCATCAATAGCACTATCTGCACTTAACACACTGGCCAAGCTATTCGACCATGGGAGGCAGTGCACCCAGCAACAGGGCACCACACTGGCCAAGCTATTCCACCATGGGAGGCAGTGCACCCAGCAACAGGGCACCACACTGGCCAAGCTATTCCACCATGGGAGGCAGTGCACACAGCAACAGGGCACCACACTGGCCAAGCTGTTCCACCATGGGAGGCAGTGCACCCAGCGACAGGGCACCACACTGTACTTAGAGGCCGTCCTTTCTCTTGCAGGCCAAGCTGGCGAGCAATGTAAGGAGCCAGGCTTTCACTGGTGGAGGCCGTCCAGAGTACCAGGCGCTCACTGATCTGGAGGAGAGCGTGGCACGACTCATGCGTGGCCGGGTGACTGGCCCTGTCGCGATCGGCGAGGCGGACCCTGTACTGGTACCCACTGGTAAGGACATGACCAGTTGCACCTCTCTCGTTGCCCTCGCGCTTCAGATCTACTTCCTTTCCCACTGACCGACAAATGCGCATAATGCACCACTCAGGCCTCCCTCGCTGATGGCCTGTCCTCACTCTAAAGCTACTCTTGTGCCTTCCTGCTTTCAGCTGGTGATGAGGAGGTGGTCCCTGAAGCACAGAGAGCCAGGCCCTTGGAGGAGGAGGACATCGAGGACCAGGAGGAAGGCGGCACATCGGGGGAACCCTCCTCCGTGCCAGGGGATGGCAATGGAGGGGAGACGTCTGGCCTGCAGGAGAGCCAGGGGGAGGTGTTGGAGGGGACGGCCGAAACTGGTCCCAGTAGGGTGGACGCACGCGGGAAGGCTCTGGCAGCACGCCAGCCTTCTCCCCAGAGGGGGGAGGTGTTGGAGGGGAGGGCAGAGCCTGGCCCAAGTGGGGTCGACGCACGCGGGAAGGGTCGGCCGGCTCGGCGGCCTTCTCCCCGGAGGGAGAGTCCGCCCTCCAGTCCGGACACGGTCCTCGCCCAGGAGGTGTGCGTCCTCGATGAGATTTCGGCGGCATCTGAGCGGCGCCACCAAGAGTTCATGGGGGTGGTCGAACAGATGCCTCACGCCATTGAGTCCCTGGCTCAGAGTGTGGTGGTTTTCGGGGAATCACAGGCCAGGGGTGTCAGGGTTAAGTCATGGCAGTAGAGCTCGGACCTGTGTCATGCTCCTCCTGTAACATGTGGGAAATCAGGGACGCTTCCTGTGTCCCTGACGACTATGTGTGCAGGAAGTGTGTCCAGCTGCAGCTCATGTGGGACCGCATGACGGCCCTTGAGCTGCAGATGGACTCACTTTGGAGCATCCACGATTCTGAGAGGGGTGTGGATAGCACATTTAGTGAGTTGGTCACACCGCAGGTTAAGGCCAGCGTAGACAGTACATGGGTGACCAAAAGGCAGAGCAAGGGCAGGAAGGTAGTGCAGAAATCCCCTGGGGTTGTCTCCCTTAGCAACAGGTTCACCGCCTTAGGTACTGTTGTCGGGGGGGGTGACACATCGGGGGAAGGCACCAGCAGCCAGGCTCATGGCACCATGACTGGCTCTGTTGCAAAGAAGGGAGGGAAAAAGAGTGGCAGGGCTATAGTAATAGGGGATTCGATTGTAAGGGGAATAGATAGGGGTTTCTGTGGTCGCGACCGAGACTCCAGGATGGTATGTTGCCTCCCTGGTGCAAGGGTCAAGGATGTCTCGGCGCGGGTGCAGAACATTCTGGAGGGGGAGGGGGAACAGCCAGTTGTCGTGATACATGTTGGTACCAACGACGTAGCTAAAAAAAGGGAAGAGGTCCTACAAGTAGAATTTCGGGAGTTAGGAGCCAAGCTAAAAAGTAGGACCTCGAAGGTCGTAATCTCTGGATTACTACCAGTGCCACGTGCTAGTAAGAGTACAGAGAACAGGATAGTTAGGCTAAATACGTGGCTTGAGCAGTGGTGTAAGAGGGAGGGTTTTAAATTTTTGAGGCATTGGAACCAGTTTTGTGGTAGGTGTGACCTATACAAAAGGGACGGTCTACACCTGTGCAGAGATGGAACTGATGTTCTCGGGGTAATTTTTGATAAAGCAGTTCGGGAGCATTTAAACTAGTATGGCAGGGGGCTAGAAACCTATGTAGTGAAATAGAGGAAAGTGAAAGGCAGACAGAAATAAATGATAAAAGGGTGAGGAACAAAAAACAAAGGGCCAAACTAATTCATAAAAAATGTGAGCATAAAAAAAGCCTGAGGGTTTTATACCTTAATGCGAGAAGCATCAGGAACAAGGTAGATGAATTAGCTGTGGAAATAGAGGTTAATAATTATGACCTAATTGGGATTACGGAAACATGGTTGCAGGGTGAGCAGGGCTGGGAGCTTAACATACAGGGGTATTCAGTATTTAGGAAGGATCGACAAAAAAGAAAGGGAGGAGGGGTAGCATTGCTAGTAAAAGAGGGGATAAATGCAATTGAAAGGAAGGATATTAACTCAGTTAATACAGAATCTATATGGGTGGAGCTAAGAAATAGCGAGGGGCGAAAAACATTAATAGGAGTGGTATATAGGCCTCCAAATAGTAAAATAGAGGTTAGGGAGGGCATCACGAGGGAAATTAGAGAAGCGTGCAATAAGAGCACAGCTGTCATCATAGGTGACTTTAACTTACATATAGATTGGACTAGCCTAATCAGTAAAAATAATGAGGAGGAGGAATTCCTTGAGTGTCTGAGGGATGGTTATCTGGATCAATATGTCGAGGAACCAACTCGGGAACAGGCTATATTGGACTGGGTACTGTGCAATGAGAAGGGACTAATCAGTAATCTTGTTGTACGGGGACCCTTGGGTCAGAGCGATCATAACATGATCGATTTCTCACTCGAAATGGAGAGCGAAGAAATTGACTCAGAGACTAAGGTCCTGAATTTAAACAAGGGGAATTATGATGCCATGAGACGGGAACTGAGTAGGTCTGATTGGACAACGTTCCTGGGAGGACTGGAGGTAGATAAACAATGGCAAACATTTAAAGATAGAATGACAAAATTGCAAAAATTGTTTATACCAATCTGGCATAAAAGGAAATCTAAAAAGGTGACTCAACCGTGAATAACAGGGGAAATTAGAGACAGCATAAAATCCAAAGATAGGGCGTATAAAATAGCCAAAAAAAGCGCCAGAGCGGAAGATTGGGAACAGTTTAAGATAGAGCAAAGGAGGGCAAAGGGCATAATCAAGAGGGGCAAAATAGCTTACGAAAACAAGCTGGCGGAAAATATAAAAACTAACTCCAAAAGCTTTTATAAGTATATCAAAAGGAAAAGACTGGTGAAAACCAAAGTTGGTCCATTGCAGTCAGATACGGGGGAATATATAATGGGAAATAAGGAAATGGCAGATCAACTAAATGCATACTTTGGGTCAGTCTTTACGAAGGAAGACACAAAAAACCTCCCTGGGATATCGGGAAAAATAGGGACATTGGCAAAGGAGGAACTGACGCAAATCAATATCTCTAAGGATATGGTGTTAAGGAAGCTAAAGGGATTGAAGGTGGACAAATCCCCAGGGCCTGATAACATGCATCCTAGGGTACTGAAGGAGGTGGCCCTAGAGATAGCGGATGCACTAAGGATGATTTTTCAGAATTCATTAGACTCGGGAACAGTGCCGATGGATTGGAGGGTAGCTAACGTTACCCCACTATTCAAAAAGGGGGGTAGGGAAAAAGCAGGTAATTACAGACCTGTAAGCCTTACATCAGTTGTGGGCAAAATGCTGGAGTCCATCATTAAGGATGAAATAGCGGAGCACTTAGCAAATGGGGACAGGATAGGACAGAGTCAACATGGATTTACAAAGGGTAAATCGTGCTTGACTAATCTATTGGAATTTTTTGAGGGAGTAACTGGTAGAATAGATGGGGGAGAGCCAGTAGATGTGGTGTACCTGGACTTCCAAAAGGCCTTCGATAAGGTCCCACATAAAAGATTAGCATGGAAAATTGAGGCTCATGGGATAAAGGGGAAAGTTTTGGCGTGGATAGGGAACTGGCTGTCAGATAGAAAACAGAGAGTTGGAATAAACGGCTCATTTTCTGAATGGCAGGCAGTAACAAGTGGGGTACCACAGGGATCTGTCCTGGGCCCCCAGCTGTTCACAATTTACATTAATGAACTGGATCAGGGAGTCGGATGCAGCATTTCCAAATTTGCAGACGACACTAAACTAGGAGGGGGGGTGGGCTCAGAGGAAGAGACCAGGAAGCTCCAGAGAGATTTGGACAGACTGGGCGATTGGGCGGATAAATGGCAGATGCACTATAATGTGGACAAGTGCGAAGTTATCCACCTTGGGTGCAGGAACGGGAGGGCAAATTATTATTTAAATGGCAATAGATTGGGAGAGGGGGAAGTACAGAGAGACCTGGGTGTTCTTGTACACCAGTCACTGAAGGCGAGCATGCAGGTGCAACAGGCGGTCAAGAAGGCAAACGGTATGCTGGCCTTCATAGCAAAAGGGTTAGAATACAGGAACAGGGATACCTTGCTGCAGCTGTACAGGGCACTGGTGAGACCACACCTCGAGTACTGTGTACAGTTTTGGTCGCCTCATCTGAGGAAGGATGTTCTTGCCATGGAGGGGGTGCAGCGGCGATTCACCAGGCTGATACCAGGAATGGCGGGAATGACCTATGAGGAGAGACTATGTAGTTTAGGGATGTACACACTGGAGTTTAGAAGATTGAGAGGGGACCTCATAGAAGTGTATAAAATTCTGACAGGTCTAGACAGACTGGATGCAGAAGGAATGTTTCCCTTGGCGGGTGAGAACAGAACTAGAGGACATAATTTAAGGATAAGGGCTAAACCATTTAGGACAGAGATGAGGGGGAATTTCTTCACTCAGAGAGTGGTGAACCTGTGGAACTCATTGCCACAGAGGGCAGTGTACGCCAGCTCATTAAATATATTTAAGAGGGAATTAGATATATTTCTACGGGCAAAAGGGGTTAAGGGTTACGGAGAGAAGGCGGGGACGGGATACTGAATTAAAGGATCAGCCATGATCTCATCGAATGGCGGAGCAGGCACGAAGGGCCGAATGGCCTACTCCTGCTCCTATCTTCTATGTATCTATGTATCTAACAACTCACGGCAGTGCACGGCAGGGGGGTCCAGCAGCTGGCCGCAGCGCACGACAGGGGTGTGCAGCAACTCACAGCAGCGCAGGACGCGGGTGTGCAGCAACTGGCGGCAGCGCAGGACGCGACTCGCGAGATGAATGGTGCCATCCACACACTGGCAGAGCTGATGCGGGCACATACCAGGGCAGTTCGGGCACGCACTTCTGCCACACTCGCTGTGGCACAGAGGCATCGCCATGGCACCCGCCGCCCTGCTGCAGCACAGCGGTCTGGCCTTCCCCACATTGCTGCGCTTGCTGCACTGCCAGCCCGGCTGAGTGCCAGTGTCTCTGGCGAGCAGCGCGCACCTGCCATCAGCCAGCTTGCCCCCAAAGGTGCTGCCGACACTGCCACTCCCCCAGCCAAGGTGCGACGAGCTGCTGCTAAGACTGATGCTGCCCAGCCACAGCTGCAGCAGTCAGCAGCCGGCCCCTCCCGGGCCAGGCCTCGTCTAGGCCGACCCCCAAGGACATCTGCCGACATGCTTTGTGTCCCTCATGAGCCTTCCCCCAGCCTCGCCACAGCCGCAGGGCCCAGGTTGAGGCGGAGCAGCAGGTCGGCCAGGGGCCGGAGAAGCCTGTCTTAGGACTCTCCCTCTCGGAACACCCATTAGAGTGTGGTGAGAGCGGTTTCTTTTATATTGGGGGGCTTGTGTTGTGGGGGGCATTATTTTGTTAGGGCCGAGGATCAAGGCATTTTTGTTTTCATGGGGGTGTCTCTGTTGTGGGCGGGGACTTATTTTTGTAAAGCCGCTGTTGAAGGCCTTTTGGATGGGCAAGGTTTGTTAGTCCTCCCCAGGTTATGGGAGTGACAGATGTTTTTGACTGTTTTTTGGGGGTCTTGTCTGTTTTTCTGTTTCATGTGGGAAGAGCCCTGAGTTTGTGAAATAAAGCTTTTGATTTATTCAGCATGTCCAGGTGTCATGTTTGAAGTGGTTGTTGCGTTAACCAGCTGAGGGCTTGCGGAGCGGCTGCCTTCAGGTGCGTTCTTTGCCAGAGGCCATTCCCTGACAGGGGGCCTAGAAGTGTCGATCAATAAGCCCCCGGACGGCCCTTGACCCTTGTCGCTCCCTCCTGGGCTGGTCCTCCTCCTCCTCCTCCTCCTGCTCGTCCTCCTGAGGTGGTGGTCCAATGCCAGGTGGCAGTGCCTGAGTCCTGCGGATAGCCAGGTTGTGCAGCATGCAGCACACGACGACGAACTGGGAGACTCTATCCGGCGAATACTGAAGAGATCCTCCGGAATGATCCAGGCAGCGGAACCGTTGCTTGAGGACGCCTATCGTTTGCTCGATGATGTTCCTTGTGGCTTGATGGCTTTCGTTGTATGCCTCCTCCGCTGGGGTCCTGGGTGCGCGGAGCGGGGTCATGAGCCATGTACACAAAGGGTAGCCCATGCCCCCGAAAAGCCATCCCCTTGGCGGAGGCTGTGCCTCGAACATGTCAGCCACAGTAGCCTGGCGCAGGATAAATGCATCGTGGCTGCTTCCTGGGAAGCGGGCATTGACAGCTAGGATGCCCTGCCTGTGGTCACACACCAGCTGTACATTTAGGGAATGGTAGCCCTTCCGGTTGTGGTAATCCTCGGCATTGTGGATAGGTGCCCGCATAGCCACATGCATGCAGTCAATGGCGCCCTGCACCATGGGGAAGCCCGCGATCGTGCCAAATCCGACTGCACACTGCTCCTGCCTCTGTCGCGTCATGGGGAAGGAGATGAATTGGTGACTCCTCGCGTAAAGTGCATCGGTGACCTGCCGGATGCAGCGATGCGCGGCGAACTGGGAGATGTTCGCTATGTCCGCAGCAGCGGCTTGGAAGGAGCCGCTTGCATAAAAGTTCAGAGCCACCGTGACCTTCACTTCCACCGAGAGAGACGTCCTGCACATCAGCTGTGGACGCAGATCTCTGTGAAGCAGCTGGCAGATCTCTGCAACCACCTCCCTTCTGAAGCGCAGCCTCTTCACACAATGCGCCGCAGTCATAGTGAGATAGGACACCTGCTGCCGGTATTGCCTGAGTGGGTAAGGCCTACGTTGCCGACGCCTGATGGCCCCTCTGCGTCTAGGCATGGCTGGCCCTCTCTCACAGCGTCTGCAAGCCCTTTGCACATAATGCTGCAACTGAGGGTTGGCCCCCCATACAGCCCCCATAATAAAGTGGAGAACAGATAAATCACAATGAATCAAATGTCAAAGCACTGGCCAGAAGCCAAAAATACCTCTCCTATGTTGTCCCAAATCTGTAACCTCTGTCCCTTGGTCTCTGTCCAGAAATCCAAAGCAGTAAAGTCATTGCAGCAAAATGGCTGGGCTTTATATGTCAGTGTAAGTGCCCTTTAATTTGCACTCCCCGAGGCCCACAGGGCCTCTTTTGCGTTCCACCTCACAGTTCTTAGCAGCGCCACGCCCACATTGGGCGGGCGCCACTGAATTTCCAGTTTGTGGCGCACAAACAGCGTTGCGCGACGATATGACGTCATAAGCTGCGCGCGCACCTGAGCGGGCGCAAGCACTTTGCGCCGGCGCTAAATGTCAACTGAATTTGGGCGACGGCGCAGATCGGTCTGCGTTCAGGCGCTCAGTGACTAGCACCGGAATTATAGCCCTTTTATGGCGTTAGCGGCTGGCGCAACCCACTGAATTTCTAGGCCTTTGAGTTCATTCAGGATGTGTACATTGGGACAGTTTCTTTGTATTCAGTCAATTTGCTGTCAGTGTACTAGTTGCTGTGTGTTCGGTCAGGGTATGGCCCATGGGTCAGTTTCTGTGTGTTCGGTCAGTTTGTGGTCAATGGGTCAGTTTATTTCTGTTCGATCAGGATTTGGTCTGTCTGTCAGTTTCTGTGTGCTCGGTCAGGTTGTGGTCAATGGGTCAGTTTCTTTGTGTTCGATCAGGATTTGGTCTGTGTGTCAGTTTCTGTGTGTGCAGTCAGGATGTGTCAATGGGTCTGTTTCTGTGGGTTCCATCAGTGTGTGCTCAGTGGGTCAGCTTCTGTGTGTTCTGTCCGTATATGTGTGTTTGGCCACGTTGTGGTCAATGGATCAATTTTGTTGTGTTCAGTCAGGTTGTGGTCAGTGGGTCAGTTTCTGTGTGTTCGGTCCGGTTGTGGTCAATGTGTCATTCTGTGTGTTCAGTCAGTATTTGTTCAGTGTGCCAATTTATGTGTTTTCGGACAGGTTGTGTTCAATGGGTCAGTTTCTGTCTGTTCAGAGGGGATCTGGTCAGTGGGTCAGTTTATGTTTGTTTCTTCATACTGTTGTCAGTGGGCCAGTTTCTGTGTGTTCAGTCAGGATTTGGTCAGTGGTTCAGCTTCTGTGTGTTCGTCAGGTTGTGTTTAGTGGGTCAGTTTCTTGTGTTTGGTCAGAATGTGGTCAGTAGGCGAGTTTCTGTGTGTTCAGTCAGGTTGTGGTCGGTGGGCCAGTTTCTCTGTGTTCAGTCAGGTTGTTGTTCAGTGGGTCAGTTTCTGAGTGTTCGGTAAAGATGTGGTCAGTGGGCCAGTTTCTGTGTGTTCGGTCAGGTTGTGGTCAGTGGGTCAGTTTATGTGTGCTCGGTCAGGATTTGTTCTGTGTGTCAGTTTTTGTGTGATCAGTCAGGTTGCGGTCAGTGGGTCAGTTTCTGTGTCTTCTTTCAGGTCATGGTCAGAATGTCAGTTTCTGCTTGTTTGGTCAGGTTGTGATCAGTGGGCCATGTTTTGTTTTGTCAGTCAGGTGTGGTCAGTGGGTCAGTTTCTGTGTGTTTGGTCAGGTTGTGGGCAGTGGGTCAGTTTCTGTGTTTTTAGTCAGGATATGTCAGTGGGTCAGTTTCTGTGTTTTCGGTCAGAATTTGGTCAGTGATGCAGTTTCTGTGCTCTCGGTCAGGTTGTGGTCAGTGGGTCCCTTTATCTGTGTTCGGTCAGGATTTGGTCAGTGGTTCAGTTTATGTGTGCTCGGTCAGATTATGGTCAGTGTGCCAGTTTCTGTGTGTTCATTCACGTTTCTGTTCAGTGTGTCAGTTTCTGTCTGTTCAGTCATGTTGCGGCCAGTGGGACAGTTTCTGTTTGCTTGGACAGGAGGTGATCAGTGGGTAAGTTTCTGTGTGTTCATTCAGGTTGTCTTCAGAATGGTCAGGTTCTGTGTGGCCCGTCAGGATGTGGTCAGTGCGTCAGTTTCTGTATGTTCGGAAAATTAGTTGTCAGTGTGACATTTTCTGTGTTTTTGGTCAGTTTCTGGTCAGAGTGTCAGTTTCTGTTTGTTCATTCATGTTGTGGTCAGTGGGTCCGTTTCTGTGTGATCGGTCAGATTGTGTTCATTGTGTCAGTGTCTGTGTGCGCGGTCCGGTTGTGGTCAGTGGGTCACTTTCTGTGTGTTTGTTCAGGTTGTGGTCATTGTGTCAGTGCCTGTGTGTTTTGTTAGGTTGCGGTCAATCGATCAGTTTCTGTGAGTTCGTTCAGGATGTGCTCAGGATGTGGTCTTGATAAAGGGTTTTGACCCAAAACGTTGAATCTAATTTTTCTCCACGATTGTTGTCTGGCCTGCTGAGATTTTCCAGCATTTTCTGTTGTTATTTCAGTTTCTGTGTGATCAGTCAGGACTTGGTCACTGTGTCAGTTTCTGTGTGGTCGGTCAGGTTGTTGTGGGTGTGCCAGTTTATGTATGTTCTGTAAGTTTTTGGTAATTGGGTCAGGTTCTGTGTGTTTGGTCAGGTTGTGTTCAGTGGGTCTGTTTCTGTGCGCTCGGCAAGGTTTTGGTCAGTGGGTCAGACTCTGTGAGTTCGTTCAGGATGTGTTCAGTGGGTAAGTTTCAGTGTGTTCAGTCATGTGGTGGTCATTGTGTCAGTCTTTGTGTTCTCGGTCATGTTGTGGTCCGTAAATCAGCTTCTGTCGATTCCATCAGTTTGTGGTCAGTGGGACAGTTTCTGTGTGTTCAGGCAAGTTGTTGTCTGTCGTCCAGTTGCCGTGTGTTTGGTCAGGATTTGTTCACTTGGTCACTTTCTGTGTGTTTGGCCAGGTAGTGATCAATGCGTCAGTTCCTGTGTGCTCGGTCAGATTGTGCTCAGTGTGTCAGTTTCTGTGTGTTCAGTCAGGTTGTGGTCAGTGGATCAGTTTCTGTGAGTTCTGTCAGTGTGTGGTCAGTGGGTCAGTTTCTGTGTGTTCCATCAAGTTGTTGTCATTGGGTCAGTTTCTGTGTGTTCGGTCCGGATTTGTTCAGTTGGTCACTTTCTGTGTGTTTGGCCATGTTATTGTCAATGGCTCAGTTTCAGTGTGTTCAGTCAGGTTGTCGTCAGTGTGTCAGTTTCAATTCTTGTTCGGTGAGGTTGTGGTCAGTGGATCAGTTTCCGTGTGTTCAGTCAGGATGTGGTATGTGGGCCAGTTTCTGTGTGTTCTGTCAGGATGGGATCGGTTGGCCAGTTTCTGTGTGTTCGGTCAAGTTGTGGTCAGTGGGCCAATTTCGGTGTGTTTGGTCAGGTTGTGGCCGGTGGGCCAGTTTCTGTGTGCCCCATTAGGTTGTGGTCAGTGGGTCATTTTCTGTGTGTGCCATCGGGTTGTGGTCAGTGGGTCAGTTTCTGTGTGTGTGGTCAGTTTGGGTTCAGTGGGTCAGTTTGTGTGTGTTTTGTCAGGTTGTGTTCAGTGTGTCAGTTTCTGTGTGTTTTGCCAGGTTGTGGTCAGTCGTTCTGTCTCTGTGTGTTTGGACAGGTGCTCGTCTGTAGTTCAGTTTCTGTGTGTTCAGTCAGTTTGTTGCCAGTGGGTCAATTTTTGTTTGCTCGGTCAGGTTGTGGTAAATTAATCAGTTTCAGTGTGTTCAGTCAGTTTGTGGTCAGTGGATCAGTTTCTGTTGGTTCTGTCAGTGTGTGGTCAGCGTGACAGTTGCTGTTTGTTCGGTCAAGTTGTCAGTGGTTCAGTTTCTGTGTGTTCGGTCAGGATTTGTTCAGTTGGTTAGTTTGTGAGTGCTTGGCCAGGTTGTGGTCAATGGGTCAGTTTCGGTGTGTTGGTTCATGTTTTGTTAGGAAGGCCCTTTTCTGTGAGCTTGGTCAAGTGTGGTCAGTGGGACAGTTTAACTTTTTGTTCGTTCAGGTTGTGGTCAGTGGGTCAGTTTCACTGTTTGTTCATTCAGGTTGTTTACCATGGGTCAGTTTCTGTGTGTTCGGACAGGCCGTGCTCAGTGGGACATTATCAGTGCTTTCGGTCAGGTTATGTCAGTGTGTCAGCTTCTGTGTGGTCGGTCAGGTTATGTAACTGGGTCAGTTTATGTGTGCTCAGTCAGGTGGTGGTCTGTGGGACAGATTCTCTGTGCTCGGTCAGGTTATGTCAATGGATAATTTTCTGTGTGCTCGGTCATGTTATGTCAGTGGGTCAGTTTCTGTGTGCTCAGACAGGTTGTGGTCAGATGGTCAGTTTCTGTGTGTTCGGACGGGTTGTTTTCAGTGGGTTCGTTTATGTGTGTTCAGTCAGGATTTGGTCAGTGTGTCAGTTTCTGTGTGTTCAGTCAGGATTTGGTCAGTGTGTCAGTTTCTGTATGTTCAGTCAGGATTTGGTCAGTGCATCAGTTTCTGTGTGTTTGGTCAGGTTGTAGACAGTGGGTCGGTTTATATCTGTTTGGTCAGGATTTGTTCAGAAGGCCAATTTCTGTGTGTACGATCAGCTTGTGGTCAGTGGCTCAGTTTATGTGTGTTCTTTCAGGTTGTCTTCAGATGGTCATTTTCTGTGTTTTCAGTCTGGTTGTCGGCAGTGGTTCAGTTTATGTTTGATCGATCAGGTGGGTCAGTTGGTCAGTTTCTGTGTGATCATTCAGGTTGTGGTCAGTGTGTCAGTTTCTGAGCGTTCAGCCAGGATTGTTCAGTGTGTCAGTTTCTCTGTGCTCGGTCAGGATGTGGTCAGTTGGTAGTTTCTGTGTCTTCGTTCATGTTGTGTTCATTGTGTCAGTTTCTGTGTGTTCGGTCAGGTTGTGGTAAGTGTGTCAGTTTCTGTGTTTTCGGTCAGGATTTGTTCAGTGTGTCATTTTCCATGTGATCAGTCATGCTGTGGACAGTGGGTCAGATTCTGTGGCCTAGAAATTCAGTCTGGACACTTTTGGGGTGCTAATGTCGGGCGTTCGCTAAAGTTAGCGCCCGCCGGAAAGTGTAGGCCACATCGCCGAAGTTCAGTAGAGTTGGCCAAGAGTTTGGCCGAGCGCTGAAACTGGCGTTGCAATGCTCTCTTCAGGCGCTAAGCCGGCGATGCGGCCTGATAACGCCGAGGCCGGGCGCAGCGCAGGTGCGGTCATGTTTTGATTGACAGCAGGCACCCTGACGCCGGCCAGCTCTTAAAGGGGGAAGGGTCCACTTTGAATGCTGCTACGCCCTGCATACTGGAGCCCTGCAGCTAGGCCTCAACACTGCTGGTGGGCCAAAATAGTGCCTGGAGCCATGGAGAGGGCCCGTGAATGAGCGCAGCGCTTCTCAGAGCATGCTCTGAGGGTGCTGATTAATGGTGTCGAAAACAAAAGAGAGATCTTGTGCCCGGACAGTGGCAAGAAGGCTCCCAGGAGCCAGTACAGGAAAGCCTGGAGGAAAATCGCCCGCAGGGTGTCATCCACCTGCGATGTCCCCAGGAGTGCGGACCAATGCCGCAAGAAGTACAACGACCTCACTCGGAGGTGAAGGTGAGTACCCTTTCCAGTGTCCTCCTCATCCTTGCATGTGCACCTCACATTATGGGCAAAGGGACCTCAAAGGACTAATGGGCAGCCCTCCTCCCGCAGCAATGGCACTGGCATGATCATCAATAGCACGTTCTGCACTTACCACACTGGCCAAGCTATTTGACCATGGGAGGCAGTGCACACAGCAACAGGGCACCACACTGGCCAAGCTATTCGACCATGGGAGGCAGTGCACACAGCAACAGGGCACCACACTGGCCAAGCTATTCGACCATGGGAGGCAGTGCACACAGCAACAGGGCACCACACTGTACTTAGAGGCCGTCCTTTCTCTTGCAGGCCAAGCTGGTGTGGAATTTGAGGAGCCAGTCTGCCACTGGGGGAGGCCGTCCCCAGTACCAGCCACTCAGTGAGCTGGAGGAGAGCGTGGCTCGACTCATGCGTGCCCGGTTGACTGGCCCTGTTGCGATCGGAGATGCGGACCCTGTACTGGGACCCACTGGTAAGGACATGACCGGTTGGACCTCTGTCGTTGCCCTTGCGCTTCAGATCTACATCCTTTCGCACTGACCGACAAATGCGCATAATGCCACCACTCAGGCCTCCCTCGCTGACGCCCTGTCCTCACTCTAAAGCTACTCATGTGCCATCCTGCTTTCAGCTGGTGAGGAGGAGTTGGTCCCTGAAGCTCAGAGTGGCAGGCCTTTGGAGGAGGGGGTCGACGAGGACCAGGAGGAAGGCAGCACATCGGGGGAACCCTCATCCACGCCAGGGGATGGCAATGGAGGGGAGATGTCTGGCCTGCAGGAGAGCCAGGGGGAAGTGTTGCAGGGGAGGGCAGATCCTGGGCCCAGTGGGCTCGAGGCACGTGGGAAGGGTCCGGCAGCACGCCGGCCTTCTCCCCAGAGCGGGGAGGTGTTGCAGGGGAGGGCAGATACTGGGTCCAGTGTGCTCGAGGCACGTGGGAAGGGTCGGCCAGCTCGGCGGCCTTCTCCCCAGAGGGATAGTCCGCCCTCCAGTCCGGAGACTGTCCTCGCCCAGGAGGTGCGCCTCCTCGATGAGATGTCGGCGGTGTCTGAGCGGCGCCACCAGGAGTTCATGGGGGTTGTGCAACAGATGCCTCAGGCCATTGAGTCCCTGGCTCATAGTGTGGTCACTTTCGGGGAATCACAGGCCAGGGGGGGTCGAACAACTCGTGGCAGCGCATGACAGGGGTGTCCAGCAACTCACGGCAGCCCAGGACGTGACTCGCGAGATGAGTGGTGCCGTCCAGACACTGGCAGAGCTGATGCGGGCACATACCAGGGCAGTTCGGGCACTCACTTCTGCCACACTCGCTGTGGCGTGGAAGCATCGCCAGGGCACCCGCCGCCCTGCTGCAGCACAGTGGTCTGGCCTCCGCCAGATTGCTGCGCTTGCTGCACTGCCAGCCCGGCCGAGTGCCAGTGTCTCTGGCAAGCAGCGTGCGCCTGCCATCAGCCAGCTTGCCCCCATTGGTGCAGCCGACACTGCCACTCCCCCAGCCAAGGTGCGATGAGCTGCTGCTGAGACTGATGCTGGCCAGCCACAGCTGCAGCAGTCAGCAGCCGGCCCCTCCCGGGCCGGGCCTCATCTAGACCGACCCCCAAGGGCATCTGCCGACACGCATTGTGGCCCTCATGAGCCTTCCCCCAGCCTTGCCACACGCGCAGGGCCCAGGTTGAGGCAGAGCAGCAGGTCGGGCAGAGGCCAGAGAAGCCTGTCTAAGGACTCGCCCTCTCGGCACACCCATTAGAGTGTGGTGATAGCGGTTTTTTTTATATTGGGGGGCTTGTGTTCTGGGGGGGCATTATTTTGGTAAGGCCGAGGATCAAGGCATTTTTTGTTTTTAGGGGGGTGTTTGTGTTGTGGAGGGGGGGCCTTATTTTTGCAAGGCCGATGATGAAGGCCATTTGGATGGACAAGCTTTGTTAGTCCTCCCCAGGTTTTGGGAGTGACAGATGTTTTTGACTGTTTTATGGGGGTCTTGTCTGTTTTTCTGTTTCATGTGGGAAGGGCCCTGAGTTTGTGAAATAAAGCTTTTTATTTATTCAGCATGTCCACGTCTCAGGTTTCAAGTGGTTGTTGCGTTAACTGGCTGAGGGCTTGCGGTGCGGCTGCCTTCAGGTGCGTTCATTGCCACAGCCCATTCCCTGACAGGGGGCCTAGAAGTGTCGATCAATAAGCCCCCGGCGGACGGCCCTTGGACCTTGTGGCTCCATCCTGGGCTGGTACTCCTCCTCCTCCTCCTCCTCCTCATGGTCCTCCTGCTCGTCCTCCTGAGGTGGTGGTGCAATGTCAGGTGGCAGTGCCTGAGTCCTGCGGATAGCCAGGTTGTGCAGCATGCAGCACACGACGACGAACTGGGAGACTCTATCCGGCGAATACTGTAGAGATCCGCTGGAACGATCCAGGCAGCGGAACCATTGCTTGAGGACGCCTATCGTTTGCTCTATGATGTTCCTTGTGGCTTGATGGCTTTCGTTGTATGCCTCCTCTGCTGGGGTCCTGGGCGCACGGAGCGGGGTCATGAGCCATATACACAAAGGGTAGCCCTTGTCCCTGATAAGCCATCCCCTTGGTGGAGGCTGTGCCTCGAACATGTCAGCCACAGTAGTCTGGCGCAGGATAAATGCATCATGGCTGCTTCCTGGGAAGCGGGCATTGACAGCTAGGATGCGCTGCCTGTGGTCACACACCAGCTGTACATTTAGGGCATGGTAGCCCTTCCGGTTGCAGTAATCCTCGGCTTTGTGAATAGGTTCCCACATAGCCACATGCGTGCAGTCATATGGCGCCCTGCACCATGGGAAAGTGCGCGATCCTGGCAAATCTGGCTGCACGCTGCTCCTGCCACTGTCGGGCCATGGGGAAGGAGATGAATTGGTGTCTCCTCACGGAAAGTGCATCGGTGGCCTGCCGGAGGCAGCGATGCGCGGCGAAATGGGAGATGTTCGCTATGTCACCAGCAGCGACTTGGAAGGAGCCGCTTGCATAAAAGTTCTGAGCCACCGTGACCTTCACTTCCACCGAGAGAGATGTCCTGCACATCAGCTGTGGACGCAGATCTCTGTGAAGCAGCTGGTAGATCTCTGCAACCACCTCCCTTCTGAAGCGCAGGCTCTTAACACAATGCGCCGCAGTCGTGGTGAGATAGGACACCTGCTGCCGGTATTGCCTGAGTGGGTAAGGCCTACGTTGCCGACGCTTGATGGCCCCTCTGCGTCTAGGCATGGCTGGCCCTCTCTCACAGCGTCTGTGAGCCCTTCGCACATAATGCTGCAACTGAGGGTTGGACCCCCATACAGCCCCCATAATAAAGTTGAAAACAGTGAAATCAAATGAATCAAATGTCAAAGCACTGGCCAGAATCCAAAAATACCTCTCCTATGTTGTCCCAAATCAGTAAGCTCTTTCCCTTGGTCTCTGTCCAGGAATCCTAAGCAGTAAAGTTATTGCAGCAAAATGGCTGGGCTTTATAGGTCAGTGTAAGTGCCCTTTAATTAGCGCTCCCCGAGGCCTGCAGGGCCTCTGTTGCGTTCCAATTCACAGTTCTTAGCAGCGCCACGCCCACATTGGGCGGGTGCCACTGAATTTCCGGTTTGGGGCGCACAAACAGCGTTGCACGGCGAAATGACGTCATAAGCTGCGCGTGCAGCTGAGCGGGTGCAAACACTTTGCGCCGGCGCTAAATGTCAACTGAATTTGGGCGTTGGCGCAGATCGGTCTGCGCCCGGGCGCTAAGTGCCTTGTGGTGGAAATATACCCCTCTTATGGCATTACCGGCTGGCGCAACCAACTGAATTTTTGTGTTTGGTCAGGATGTGGTCAATCGTTCAGCTTCTCTGCATTCTGTCAGGTTGTGGTCAGTGGGTCTGTTTCTGTGTGCTCGGTCAGGTTTTAGTCAGAGGGTCAGATTCTGTGAGTTCGTTCAGGATGTGTTCAGTCGATCAGTTTCAGTGTGTTCAGTCATGTTGTGGTCATTGTATCAGTCTTTGTGTGCTCGGTAATGTTGTGGTCAGTGTGTCAGATTCTGAGTGTTCAGTCAGATTGTGGTCAGTAAATCAGTTTCTGTCGATTCCGTCAGTTTGTTGTCAGTGGGACAGTTTCTGTGTGTTCAGTCAAATTGTTATCAGTCGTCCAGTTGCCCTGTGTTTGGTCAGGATTTGTTTAGTTGGTCAATTCAGTATGTTTGGCCAGGTTGTGATGAATGGGTCAGTTTCGGTGTGCTCGGTCAGATTGTGGTCAATGTGTCAGTTTCTGTGTGTTCAGTCAGGTTGTGGTCAGTGGGTCAGCTTCTGTGTGTTCCATCAAGTTGTTGTCATTGGTTCAGTTTCTGTGTGTCCGTTCCGGATTTGTTCCGTTGGTCACTTTCTGTGTGTTTGGCCAGGTTGTGGTCATTGGGTCAGTTGCAGTTTTTGTCCTGTGCGGATGTGGTCAGTGGGTCAGTTACTGTGTGTTCGGTCAGGTTGTGGTCAATGGGTCAGTTTCTGTGTGTTCAGTCAGGTTATGGTCAGTGTGTAATTTTCAGTTTTTGTTGAGTGAGGTTGTGATCAGTGGGTCAGTTTCTGTGTGTTCGGTCAGGATTTGGTCAGTGGGTAAGTTTCTGTGTGCTCGGTCAGGTTGTGATCAGTGGGTCAATTTCTGTCTGTTCGGACAGGATCTGGTCAGTGGGTCAGTTTCTGTGTGTTAGGTCAGTTTGTGGTCAGTGGTCAGTTTGTGTGTGTTTGGTCATGTTGTGTTCAGTGCGTCAGGTTCTGTGTGTTCATCCAGTTGGTGGCCAGTTGGTCATTTTCTATATGTTCGGACAGGTGCAGGTCTGTGGGCCACTTTCTGCCTATTCGGTCAGGCTGTTGACAGTGGGTCAATTTATAGTTTTTCATTCAAGTTGTGGTCAGTGTGTCAGTTTCTGTGTGCTCAGTCAGGAGTTGGTCATTTTTCAGTTTCTGTGTGTTCGCTCAGGATGTGGTCAGTGGGTCAGTTTCTGTGTGTTCCTTCAGGTTGTGGTTATTGTGTCAGTTTCGGTTGGTTTGGTCAGGTTGTGGTCATTGCGTCAGTTTCTGTGTGATCGGTCAGGATTTGGTCAGTGTGTCAGTTTCTGTGTGATCGGTCAGGTTATGGTCAGTGGTTCAGTTTCTCTGTGTTCAGACAGGTTGTTTTCAATGGGTCAGTTTCTGTGCATTCGTTGCATCTGTATTCCTTGTGTCAGTTCCTGTGTGTTCACTCAGTTTGTGGTCAGTGCTTCAGTTTCTGTGTGTTCAGACAGGTTGTGGTCAGTTGGTCAGTTTCTCTGAATGCGTTCCATTTGTGGTCATTGCATCAGTTTCTGATGGTTCGGTCAGGTTATGTTCAGTGGGTCAGTTTGTGTGAGTTCATTCAGGATATGTTCAGTGAGTCAGTTTCTGTGTGTTTGGTCATGTTATGTTCATTGTGTCAGTCATTGCGTGCTCGGTCAGGTTGTGGTCAGTGTTTCTCTTTCTGTGTGTTCAGTCAGGATTTGTTCAGTGTGTCAGTTTCTGTGTGATCAGTAAGGATTTGGTCAGTGGATCAGTTTCTCTCGGTTCCATCACTGTGTGGTCAGTGGGACAGTTTCTGTGTGTTCGGTAAAGTTGTTGTCAGTGGTTCAGTTTCTGTTTGTTCGGTCAGGATTTGTTCAGTGTGTCACTTTCTGTGTGTTTTTACCAGCTTGTGGTCAATGGGTCAGTTTCGGTGGGCTCGGTCAGATTGTGGTCAGTGTTTTTTCGGTCAGGTTTTTGTCAATGGTCCAGTTTCATTGTGCTCGGGCAGGTTGTGTTCTGTGGGTCAGTTTCTGTGTGTTTCGTCAGGATTTGTTCCCTGGGTCAGTTTCTCTGTGCTCACTAAGGAAGTGGAGAGCGGGTCAGTCTCTGTGTGCTCAGACACGTGGTGGTCTGTGGGTCAGTTTCTGTGTGTTGAGACAGGTGGTTGTCAAACGGTAAGTTTCTGTGTGTTCAGTCAGGTTGTGGTCAGTGGACCAGTTTCTGTGTGTTCCGTCAGTTTGTGGTCAGTTTGTCAGTTTGTGTGTGTTGCATCAAGTTGTTGTCATTGGGTCAGTTTCCGTGTGTTCAGTCCGGATTTGTTCAGTTGACCACTTTCTCTGTATTTGGCCAGGTTTTGGCCAGTGGGTCAGTTTCAGTTTTTGTTCAGTGAGGTTTAGGTCAGTGGGTCTGTTTCTGTGTGTTCGGTCAGTTTGTGTTCAATGGGTCAGTTTCTGTGTGTTCGGTCAGGATTTGTTCAGCGTGTTTGATTCTTTGTGATCGGTCAGGTTATGGTCACTGGTTCAGTTTCTCTGTGTTCGGAGAGTTTGTGGTCAGCGGATCAGTTTACGTGTGTTTGTTCCATCTGTGGTCCTTGTGTCAGTTCCTGTGTGCTCGCTCAGTTTGTTGTGTTTGGGTCAGTTTCTGTGTGGTCAGTCAGGATTTGGTCAGTTTTTCAGTTTCTGTGTGATCGGTCAGGTTGTGGTCAGTGGTTCATTTTCTCTGAGTTCAGTCAGGATGTGTTCAGCGGGTAAGTTTCTGTGTTTGTGGTCAGCCTGTTGTCAGTGGGTCAGTGAATGTGTGCTAGGACAGGTGGTGGTCAGTGGGTCAATTTTTGTGTGTACGGTCAGTATTTGGTCAGTGTGTCAGTTTATGTGTGCTCGGTCAGGTTGCAATCAGTGTGTCAATTTCTGTCTCTTCGGACAGGATCTGGTCAGTGGGTCAGTTTCCATTTGTTTCATCAGACTGTTGTCAGTGGGTCAGTTTCTGTCTGTTCGGTCATGATTTGTTCAGTGGGTCAAATTATTTCTGTTCAGTCAGGTTGTGGTCGCTGGGTCATTTTCTGTGTGCTCGGTCAGGTTGTGGTAAGCGGGCCAGTTTCTGTGTTTTCGGTCAGTTTGTGGTCAGTTGTTCAGTTTCTATTTGTTTGGACAGGTGCTGGTCTGTAGTTCAGTTTCTGCATGTACGATCAGTTTGTGGTCAATGGATCAATTTCTGTGGTTTCTCTCAGTTTGTGGTCAGTGGATCAGTTTCTCTGTGTTCGATCAAGTTGTTGTCAGTGTGTCAGATTCTGTGTGGTCAGATTGTGGTCAGTGTATCTCTTTCTGAGTGTTCGGTCAGGTTATGGTCAGAAGGTCAGTATCTGCGTGTTTGTTAATGTATTTGTCAATGGGTCAGTTTCTGTGTGTTCTGTCAGGTTGTGGTCAGTGGATTAGTTTCTGTGTGTTTGGTCAGGTTGTGTACATTTGGTCACTTTCTGTGTGTTCGGTCAGGTTGTGGTCAGTGGGACAGTTTCTGTGTGCACTTTCAGGTTGTGATCAGTGGTTTAGTTTTGGTGCGTTTGATCAGTTGGTGGTAGTTTGGTCACTTTCAGTTTGTTCAGTCAGATTGTGGTCAATGGGTCAGTTTATGTGTGTTCGGTCAGGATTTGTTCAGCGTGTTTGATTCTTTGTGATCGGTCAGGTTATGGTCACTGGTTCAGTTTCTCTGTGTTCGGAGAGTTTGTGGTCAGCGGATCAGTTTACGTGTGTTTGTTCCATCTGTGGTCCTTGTGTCAGTTCCTGTGTGCTCGCTCAGTTTGTTGTGTTTGGGTCAGTTTCTGTGTGGTCAGTCAGGATTTGGTCAGTTTTTCAGTTTCTGTGTGATCGGTCAGGTTGTGGTCAGTGGTTCATTTTCTCTGAGTTCAGTCAGGATGTGTTCAGCGGGTAAGTTTCTGTGTTTGTGGTCAGCCTGTTGTCAGTGGGTCAGTGAATGTGTACTAGGACAGGTGGTGGTCAGTGGGTCAGATTCTGTGTGTTCAATCAGTTTGTGGTCAGTCGATAAGTTTCTGTGGTTTCTGTCAGTGTGTGGTCAGTGGATCAGTTTCTCTGTGTTCAGTCAAGTTGTTGTCAGTGGGTCAGATTCTGTGTGGTCAGATTGTGGTCAGTGTATCAGTTCCTGAGTGTTCGGACAGGTTATGGTCAGAAGGACAGTTTCTGCGTGTTTGGTTGTTTTTAGTCAATGGGTCAGTTTCTGTGTGTTCTGTCAGGTTGTGGTCAGTGGATTAGTTTGTGTTTGTTTGGCCAGGTTGTGGTCATTTGATCATTTTCTGTGTGTTCAGTCAGATTGTGGTCAGTGGGTCAGTTTCTGTGTGTTCTGTCAGGTTGTGGTCAGTGGATTAATTTCTGTGGGATCAGTCAGTGTGAGGTCAGTGGATCAGTTCTGTCTGTTTGGTCAAGTTGTTGTCAGAGGTTCAGTTTCTGTGTGTTGAGTCAGGATTTGTTCAGTTGTTCAGTTTCTGCGTGTTTGGCCAGATTCTGGTCAATTGTTCATTTCCTGTGTGTTCAGTCAGGTTGTGGTAGGAAGGACAGTTTCTGTGTGCTCGGTCATGATATGGTCAATTGGTCAGTTTCAGTATTTTTTCGGTCAGGTTGTGGTCAATGTGTCAGTTTCTGTGTGTTCAGTCAGATTGTGGTGAGTGGATCATTTCCTGTGTTTTCGGGCAGGTTATGGGCAGTGGGTCAGTCTCTCTGTGCTCAATCAGGTTGTGGTCAGTGGGTTACTTCCTGTACTTCCTGTCTGGTTATGTCAGTTGGTGACATTTTCTGTTTTCGATCAGTTTGTGAGCAGTGGGTCAGTTTTATTGTGCTCCGTCTGGTTTTGGCCAGTGGGTCATTCCTGTGTGTTCAGTCAGGTTGCGGTCAGAAGGGCAATTTCTGTGTTCTTGGTCACGTTATGGTCAGTCGGTCTGTTTCTGTGTTTGGTCAGGATTTGGTCAATGGGTCAGTTTCTTTGTGTTCGGTCAGGTTGTGGTCAGTCTGTCAGTTTCAGTTTTTGTTCGGTGAGGTTGTGGTCAGTTGGTCAGTTTCTGTGTGTTCGGTGAGGATTTGGTCAGTGTGTCAGTTTCTGTTTGTTTCATCAGACTGTTGACAGTTGATCAGTTTCTGTGTGTTCGGTAAGGTTGTGGTCAGTGTGTCAGTTTCTGTGTGCTTGGTCAGGTTGTGGTAAGTGAGCCAGTCTCTTTGTGTTCTATCAGGTTCTGTCAGTGGGTCAGTTTCTGTGTGTTCGGTGAGTTTGTGGTCAGTAGGTCAGTTTGTGTGTGTTCAGTCAGGTTGTGTTCAGTGCGTCAGTTTCTGTGTGTTCAGCGAGATTGTGGTCAGTGGGTGAGTTTCTATGTGTTTGGACAGGATCTGGTCAGTGGGTCAGTTACTGTTTGTTTCATCAGACTGTTGACAGTGGGTCAGTTTCTGTGCATTCGGTCAGGATTTGGTCAGTGGGCCAGTTTCTGTGCGTTCGGTCAGGTTGTGGCCAGTGTGTTAGTTTCTGTGTGCATGGTCAGGTTGTGGTAAGTGAGTAAGTTTCTTTGTTTTCTGTCAGGTTCTGTCAGTGGGTCAGTTTCTGTGTGTTCGGTCAGTTTGTGGTCAGTGTGTCAGTTTCTGTGTGTTCAGTCAGGTTGTGTTCAGTGCGTCAGATTCTGTGTGCTCAGCGAGGTTTTGGTCAGTGGGTCAGTTTCTATGTGTTTGGACAGGATCTGGTCAGTGGGTCAATTACTGTTTGTTTCATCTGTGGGTCTGTTTCTGCGTGTTCGGTCAGTTTGTCGCCAGTTGGTCAACTTCAGTGTGTTCATTCAGGTTGTGGTCAGTGTGTCAGTTTCTGTGTGCTCAGTCAGGAGTTGGTCATTGTGTCAGTTTCTGTGTGTTCGGTCAGGTTGTGGTCAGTTGGTCAGTTTCTCGGTGTTCATTCAGGTTGTGGTTATTGTGTCAGTTTCGGTGTGTTCGGTCAGGTTGTGGTCATTGGGTCAGTTTTTGTGTGATCGGTCATGATTTGGTCAATGTGTGAGCTTCTGTGTGATCAGTCAGGTTATGGTCAGTGGTTCAGTTTCTCTGTGTTCGGACAGGTTGTGGTCAGTGGGTCAGTTTCTGCGTGTTCGTTCCATCTGTGGTTCTTGTGTCATTTTCTGCATGTTCGCTCAGTTTGTTGTCAATGGGTCAGTTTTTGTGTGGTCAGTCAGGATTTGGTCTGTGTTTCAGTTTCTGTGTGTTCGGTGAGGTTGTGTTCAGTGGTTCATTTTCTCTGATTTCAGTCAGGATGTTTTCAGTGGGTAAGTTTCTGTGTTTGTGGTCATACTGTTGTCAGTGGGCCAATTACTGTGCACTCGGACAGGTGGTGGTTAGTGGGTGAGTTTCTGCTTGTTAGGACAGGTGGTGATCAGTTTGTCAGTTTCTGTGTGTTCAATCAGTTTGTGGTCAGTGGATCAGTTTCTGTGTGTTCTGTCAGGTTGTGGTCAGTAGATTAGTTTATGTGTTTTTGTTCAGGTTGTGGTCATTTGGTCACTTTCTGTGTGTTCGGTCAGGTTGTGGCCAGTTGGTCAGTTCTGTATGCACCGCCAGGTTGTGATCAGTGGTTCACTTTTGGTGTGTTCGGTCAGGTTGTGGTCATTTGGTCACTTTCAGTGTGTTCGTTCAGATTGTGTCGAATGGGTCAGTTTCTGTGAGTTCGGGGAGTTGTGGTCAGTGGGTCAGTACCTGTGTGTTTGGTATGGTCAGTTGACCAGTTTCTGTGTGTTCAGTCAGTTTGTTGTCAGTGGATCAGTTTCTATGGGTTCTGTCAGTGTGTGGTCAGTGGGTCAGTTTCTGTCTGTTTGATCGAATTATTGTCAGAAGTTCATTTTCTTTGAGTTCTGTCAGGATTTGTTCAGTTGGTCAGTTTCTGAATGTTTGGCCAGGTTGTGGTCATTGGGTCAGATTCTGTGTGTTCAATCAGGCTGTGGTCAGTGGGTTAGTTTTTGTGTGTTCGGTCATGGTGTTGTCAGTGTGTCAGTTTCTGTGTGTTCAGTCAGGTTGTGGTTAATGTATAAGGTTCTGTGTGTTCGCTCAGGTTGTGGTCAGTGGGCCAGTTTCTGTTTGTTTCATCACACTGTTGTTAGTGTATCAGTTTCTGTGTGTTCGGTCAGGAATTGGTCAGTGGTTCAGTTTTTGTGTGTTCGGTCAGGTTGTGGTCAGTCGGTCAGTTTCTGTGTGCACCATCAGTTTGTGGTCATTGGTTCAGCTTTGGTGTGGTCGGTCAGGTTGCGGTCATTTGGTCACTTTCAGTGTGTTCGGTCAGATTGTGGTCAATCAGCCAGTTCCTTTGTGATTGGACAAGATGTGGTCAGTGTGTCAGTTTCTGTGTGTTTGTTCAATATATGGTCAGTTGATGAGTTTATGTGTGTTCAGTCAGTTTGTGGTCAGTGGATCAGTTTCTGTGGGTTCTGTCAGTATGCGGTCAGTGGGTCAGTTTCTGTCTGTTCGGTCAAGTTGTTGTCAGAGGTTCAGTTTCGGTGTGTTCTGTCAGGATTTGTTCAGTTGGTCAGTTTCTGTGTGTTTGGTCAGGTTGTGGTCAATGGGTCGGTTTCTGTGTGTTCGGTCAGGTTGCAGTAGGAAGGTCAGTTTCTGTGTGTTCGGTCAGGTTGTGGTCTGTTTGTCAGTTTCAGTTTTTGTTCGGTGAGGTTGTGGTCAATGGGTCAGTTTCTGTGTGTTCCGTCAGGATTTGGTCAGTGGGTCAGTTTCTGATTGTTCGATCAGGTTCTGGTCAGTGGGTCAGTTTCTGTGTGCTTGGTCAGGTTCTGGTAAGTAGTCCAGTTTCTGTGTGTTCCATCAGGTTGAGGTCAGTGGGCCAGTTTCTGTGTGTTTGGCCAGTTTGTGGTCAGTGGATCAGTTTGTGTGTGTTCGGTCAGGTTGTGTTCAGTGCATCAGTTTCTGTTTCTTCAGCCGGGTTGTGGGCAGTGGATTAGATTCTATGTATTTGTACAGGTGCTGGTCTGTGGGTCAGTTCCTGCATGTTCGGTCAGTTTGTCGCCAGTGGGTCAACGTCTGTGTGTTCATTCAGGTTGTGGTCAGTGTGTCAGTTTCTGTGTGCTCAGTCAGGATTTAGGCATTGTATAAGTTTCTGTGCGTTCGGTCAGGTTGTGGTCAATGGGTCAGTTTCTGTGTGTTCATTCAGGTTGTGCTTATTGTGTCAGTTTCTGTGTGTTCGGTCAGGTTGTGGTTATTGGGTCAGTTTCTGTGTGATCGGTCAGGATTTATTCAGTGTGTGGGTTTCTGTGTGATCGGTCAGGTTATGGTCAGTGGTTCAGTTTCTCAGTGTTCGGACAGGTTGTGGTGTGTGGGTCAGTTTCTGTGTGTTCGTTCCATCTGTGGTCCTTGTGTCAGTTACTGTGTGTTTGCTTAGTTTGTTGCCAATGGGTCAGTTTCTCTGTGGTCAGTTAGGATTTGGTCAGTGTTTCAGTTTCTGTGTCATTGTCAGGTTGTGGTCAGTGGTTCATTTTCTCTGAGTTTAGTCAGGATGTATTCAGTGGGTAAGTTTCTGTGTTTGTGGTCAGACTGTTGTCAGTGGGTCAGTTAATGTGTGTTCGGACAGGTGGTGGTCAGTGGGTCAGTTAATGTGTGTTTGGACAGGTGGTGGTCAGTGGGCCAGTTTCTGTGTGTTCAATCAGTTTGTGGTCTGTAGATCAGTTTATGTGGTTTCCGTCAGTGTGTGGTCAGTGGGTCAGTTTCTCTGTGTTTGGTCAAGTTGTTGTGAGTGGATCAGATTCTGTGCTGTCAGATTGTGGTCAGTGTATCAGGTTCTGAGCCTACGGTCAGGTTATGCTCAGAAGGTCAGTTTCTGCGTGTTTGGCTGTGTTTTAGTCAATGGGTCTGTTTCTGTGTGTTCTGTCATGTTGTGGTCAGTGGATTAGTTTCTGTGTGTTTGGTCAGGTTGTGGTCATTGGGTCAATTTATGTGTGTTCTGTCAGGTTGTGGTCAGTGGATTAGTTTCTGTGTCTTTGGTAAGGTTGTGGTCATCTGGTCACTTTCTGTGTGTTGGGTCAGGTTGTGGTCAGTCGGTCAGTTTCTGTATGCACCATCAGGTTGTGATCAGTGGTTCAGTTTTGGTGTGTTCGGTCAGGTTGTGGTCATTTGTTCACTTTCAGTGTGTTTGCTCAGATTGTGGCCAATGGGTCAGTTTCTGTGTGTTCGGACATGTTGTGGTCAGTGGGTCAGTTCCTGTGTGTTTGGTCAAGATATGGTCAGTTGATCAGTTTCTGTGTGTTCAGTCAGCTTGTGGTCAGTGGATCAGTTTCTATGGGTTCTGTCAGTGTGTGCTCAGCGGGTCAGTTTCTTTCTGTTTGGTCAAGTTGTTGTCAGAGGTTCAGTTTCTTTTAGCTCTGTCAGGATTTGTTCAGTGGGTCAGTTTCTGTGTGTTCGGTCAGGTTGTGGTCACTGGGTCAGTTTCAGTGTGCTCGGTCAGGTTCAAGTAAGTGGGCCACTTGCTGTGTGTTCTGTCAGGTTGTGGTCAGTGGATCAGTTTCAGTTTTTGTTCGGTGAGTTTGTGGTCAGTGGGTGAGTTTGTGTTTGTTCAGCCAGGTTGTGTTCAGTGCATCAGTTTCTGTGACTTCAGCCAGTTTGTGGTTAGTGGGTCAGTTTCGATGCGTTTATTCAGGTGCTGGTCTGTGGGTCAGTTTCTGCATGTTCGGTCAGTTTGTCCCCAGTGGCTCAACTTCTCTGTGTTCATTCAGGTTGTGGTCAGTGTGTCAGTTTCTCTGTGCTCAGTCAGGAGTTGGTCATTGTGTCAGTTACTGTGTTTTCAGAAAGGATCTGGTCTGTGGGTCAGTTTCCGTATGTTCAATCAGGTTGCGTTCAGTGGGGCAATTTCTGTGTTCTCGGTCAGGTTATGGTCAGTCGGTCAGTTTCTGTGTTCGGTCAGGTTGTGGTCAGTCGGTCAGTTTCTGTGTGTTCGGTCAGGACATGGTCAGAATGTCAGTTTCTGCGTGTTTGTTCAGGTTGCCATCAGAGGCTCAGTCTGATTGAATTCGACCAGTATATGTTAAGTGGGCCAGTATCTGTTTGTTCGGTCAGGTGTAGTCAGTGGGTCAGATTCTTTGTGTTCAGTCAGGTTCTGGTCAGTGGGTCAGTTTCTGTGTGTTCAGTCAAGTTGTGGTCAGTGGGTAAGTTTATGTGTGTTCGGTCAGGATTTGGTCAGTGTGTCAATTTCTATGTGACCTTTATGATTTTGGTCAGTGGGTAAGTTTCTGTGTTTTTGGTGAGGTTGTGTTCAGTGGGTCAGTCTCTGTGGATTTGCTCCGGTTGTGGTCAGTGTGTCCGTTACTGTTTGTCCGGTCAGAATATGGTCAGATGGTCAGTTTCTGGGTAGTTGGTCAGGTTGTGATCAGTGGTTCCAATTGGTTGACTTTGGTCACTATTTGTTCAGTGGACCAATTTATGTTTGCTCGATAAGTTTTGGTCAGTTTCTGTGTGACCTGTCAGGTTGTGGTCAGTAGGTCAGTTTCCATTTGTTCGGTCAGGTTGTGGTCAGTGGGTCTGTTTCTGTGTGTTTGGTCAGGTTGTGTTCAGTGCGTCAATTTTTGTTTGTTCAGCCAGGTTTTGTTCAGTGGGTCTTTTTCTATTTGTTTTGACAGGTGCTGGTCCATGGGTCAGTTACTGTGTGCTCGGTCAGGTTTTGTTCAGTGGGTCAGATTCTGTGAGTTCATTCTGGATGTGTTCAGTGGGTCAGTTTCTGTGTGTTCAGTCAGGTTGTGGTCAATGGGTCAGTTTCTGTTTGCTCGGGCATTTTGTGTTCTGTGGGTCAGTTTCTGTTTGCTCGGGCGTTTTGTGTTCTGTGGGTCAGTTTCTGTGTGTTTGGTCAGGATTTGGTCCGTGGGTCAGTTTCTGTGTGCTCAGTAAGGATGTGGACCGTGGGTCAATTTCTGTGTGCTCGTACAGGTGGTGGTCATTGTATCAGTTGCTGTGTGTTCGTGCAGGAGGTGATCATTGGTCCAGTTGCTGTCTGTTCCGTCAGGTTGTGGTCAGTGGATCAGTTTCTGTTGGTTCCGTCAGTGTGTGGTTAGTGGGTCAGTTTCTGTGTGTTCGTTCAAGTTATTGTCATTGGATCAGTTTCTGTGTGTTCGGTCTGTATTTGTTCAGTTGGCCACTTTCTGTGTGTTTGGCCAGGTTGTGGACAGTGGGTCAGTTTTGTTGTGTTCAGTCAGGGTGTGGTCAACGGGTCAGTTTAGTTCTGTTCGGTCAGGTTGTGGTCAGTGGGTCAGTTTCCGTGTGTTTGGTCAAGTTGTAGTCAGTGGGTCAGTTTATGTTTTTTCTGTGAGGATTTGGTCAGTGTGTCAGTTTCTGTGTGTTTGTTCAGGTTGTGGTCAGTGTGTCAGTTTCTGTCTGATCGGTCAGTTGTGGTCAGTGGGTCGGTTTCTGTGTGTTTGGTCAGGATGTGGTCAGTGGATTAGATTCTGTGTTCTAGGTCAGGTTGTTGTCAGTGAGTCCCTTTCTGTGTGATTGTTCAATTTGTGGTCATTGTTTCAGTGTCTGTGTGTTTTGTCAGGGTGTGGTCAGTGGTTCATTTTCTGTGTGTTCAGTCAGGACTTGGTTACTGCGTCAGTTTTTCTGTGTTCAGTCAGGCTGAGGTCAGTGTGACAGTTTCTGTGTTTGGTCAGGTTGTTGGCAGTGTGTCAGTTTCTGTGTGTTTGGTCAGATTGTGGTCAGTTGGTCAGTTTCTGTGTTTTCGGTCAGGTTGTTGTCAGTGGGTCAGTTCCTGTGTGTTCAGTCAGCTTGTGGTCAGTGGATCAGTTCCTGTCGATTCCTTCAGTTTGTGGTCAGTGGTACAGTTCCTGTGAGTTCAGTCAAGTTTTTGTCAGTGTTCCAGTTTCTGTGTGTTCGGTCAGAATTTGTTCAGGTTGTCACTTTCTGTGTTTTTGACCAGGTTGTGGTGAATGCGTAAGTTTCGGTGTTCTCGGTAACATTGTGGTCAGTGTGTCAAATTCAGTGTTTGTTTGGACAGGTTGTGGTCAATGGGTCAGTTACTTTTTGCTCGGGCATTTTGTGTTCTGTGAGTCAGTTTCTGTGTGTTTGGTCAGGATTTGGTCCGTGGGTCAGTTTCTGTGTGCTCAGTAAGGATGTGGACCGTGGGTCAATTTCTGTGTGCTCGTACAGGTGGTGGTCATTGTATCAGTTTCTGTGTGTTCATGCAGGAGGCGATCATTAGGTCAGTTGCTGTCTGTTCAGTCAGGTTGTGGTCAGTGGATCAGTTTCTGTGGGTTCCGTCAATGAGTTATTGTCATTGGGTCAGTTTCTGTGTGTTCGGTCCGTATTTATTCAGTTGGCCACTTTCTGAGTGTTTGGCCAGGTTGTGGTCAATGGGTCAGTTTCTATGTGTTCTGTCAGTTTGTGGTCAGTGGGTCAGTTTGCATTTGTTCGGTCAGGTTGTGTTCAGTGTGTCAGATTCTGTGTGTTCAGCCAGGCTGTATTCAGTGGGTCACTTTCTGCGTGTTCCATCCGGGTGTGTTCAGTGGGCCAGTTACTTTGTGTTCGTTCAGTTTGTGGTCAGTGGGTCAGTTTGTGTGTGTTCGGTCAGGTTGTCTTCAGTGTGTCAGTTTCTGAGTGTTCAGCCAGGTTGTGACCAATGGGTCATGTTCTGTGTCTTTGGACAGGTGGTTGTCTGAAGTTCAATTTTTGTGTGTTTGTTCAGGTTGTGGTCATTGGGACAGTTTCGGTGTTTTCGGTCAGTATGTGGTCAGTGGGACAGTTTCTGTGTGTTCGGTCCATATTTCTTCAGTTGTCCACTTTCTGTGTGTTTGGCCAGTTTGTGGACAATGGGTCAGTTTTGTTGTGTTCGG
>NW_028225186.1:42842169-42964669 GCF_052327205.1 Somniosus microcephalus | reverse complement strand
ATCACAGTGTGAGACAGCGCAGAGGGAGGCCATTTGGCCCATCGTGCCTGTAACGGGTCTTTGGTGGAGTTATCCAGTAAGAACAACGCCCCTGCTCTTTCCCCATAGCCATGTAGATTTTCCCTTCAAGTATTTTTCCAATTCCCTTTTGAAAGTTACTAATGAATCTGCTCCCACCACCCATTCCAGACCATAACAACTCGCTGCTTAAAAATATATTTCTGCATGGAGCCTCTGGTTATTTTGCCAATCACCTTAAATCTGTGTCCTCTGGTTACCAACACTTCTGCCACTGGAAACAGTTTCTCCTCATTTACTCTATCATAACCATCATGAATTTGAACACCTCTTAATCTTGTCTGCTCTAAGGAGAATAATCCCTAATACGGGGAGGGTTGATCCGATAATGGCAAGTTCATAATCCAAAGAGAATAGTCAAGGCTGTAGAGCAGAGCAGCGAATGGGGTAAAATCAAGCAGATTCTGTCAGGAAGGGACAGAGAGTTTAAAAGTTGTAATAGGGCAGTATTGCCGAAGGCCACATTAGAGTAAAATAATAAAAAGTTAAAATTAAAGTCGCACAAAACAGTCATTCCACAACAGATTAATTAATGGCGCAAACAGAAATAATTGGCTTTGATCCAGTAGCCACTACTGAGACGTGGTTTTAGGGTAACCATGTTTGGCAGCAAAATATTCTAGGTTACTTGACTTTTAGAAACATTAGGCAAAATGCAAAAGGAGGCGGGTAGCCAGTGAATAAAGGGCGAGATAAAGGCAGTTGTGAGAAAATCCCAGAAATTCAGAATGTAGAATCTGTATGGGCAGAGCTCAGGAATTAAAAATGATATTAATCTGTGGTGGGCGTAGTTTAAATCCCCCCTAACAGTAATCATGATGTTGGACAGATTTTATATCAGGAAATTAGAGTAGCATGTAACAAGGGTAAGCCAATAATCATAGGAGACATTACGCTTCATGTAGACTGGACAAACAAAATTGACAGAAGTAGAATAGCAGACGAGTTCATTTCATTCGAGACAGTTTTCTACAACAATATTTCGAGGAAACAACTAGGGAACAGGTTAATTTAGATATAATTGCAAAATACTGCGGATGCTGGAAATCTGAAATAACAACAGAAAATGCTGGAAATACTCAGCAGGCCAGGCAGCATCCGTGGAGAGAGAAACAGAGTTAACGTTTCAGGTCTGGGAACCTTCATCAGAACTGGAAAAGCTGGAGATGTAACAGATATTAAGCAGGTGCAGAGACAGGGGCGGGGGGGGGGGTTAGGAGGGGTGGAAGAAATAGAAAGAATATCCTGTACTTTTGAAAGAGGCAGGAAAGATAAAATGTTGCAAATGGGAATGGCAAAAATCATACTGCATGATAAATGGGGGCAGGGATAATTATCTGAAATTGTTGAACTCAATGTTGAGACCGGCAGGCTGCAAAGTGCCCAATCGAAAGATGAGGTGCTGTTCCTCGAGCTTACATTGAGCTTCATTGGAACAATGCAATAGCCCGAGGATAGAGAGATCAGAGTGGGAGTGAAGTGGTGAATTAAAGTGACAGGCGACCGGAAGCTCAGGGTCACCTGTATGGACTGAATGGAGGTGTTCCGCAAAGCGATCGCCCAATCTGCGTTTCGTCTCCCCAATGTAGAGGAGACCGCATCGTGAGCAGCGAATACAGTATATTAAATTGCAAGAAGTACAAGTAAATCGCTGTTTCACCTGGAAGGGCTGCTTGGGGCCCTGGACAGTGGGAAGGGAGGAGGTAAAAGGGCATGTGTTGCATCTCCTGCACTTGCATGGGAAGGTGCCAGGTGAAGGAGCAGGGCTGTTGGGGGTGATTGAGGAGTGGACCAGAGTGTCGCGGATGGAGCGGTCCCTTCGGAATGCTGAAAGGGGAGGTGAGCAGAAGATGTGTTTGGTGGTGGGATCACGTTGGAGGTGGCGGAAATGGCGGAGGATGATCCGTTGAATGTGGAGGCTGGTGGGTTGAAAGGTGAGGACAAGTGGAACCCTATTGTGGTTCTGGGAGGGAGGGGCAGGGGTGAGAGCAGAAGTGCGGGAAATAGAACGGACACGGTCAAGGGCCGTGTCAACCACGGTAGAGAGGAATCCTCGGTTGAGGAAAAAGGGAGACATGTCAGAAGCACTAGTATGGAAGGTGGCATCGCCAGAACAGATGCGGCGGAGACGGAGAAACTGGGAGAATGGAATAGAGTCCTTACAGGAAGCGGGGTGGGAGGAAGTGTAGTCCAGGTAGCTTGTAGTGGATGTTTGTTGAAAGCTGTTCGCCAGAAATGGAGATGGAGAAGTCAAGGAAGGGAAGGGAAGAGTTGGAGATGGACCATGTGAAGGTGAGGGCAGGGTGGAAAGTGGAAGTAAAGTGAATGAACTTATCCAGTTAATTTAGATCTTGTCTTGTGCAATAAGACACAGTTAATTAGTAACCTTATCGGAAAGGATCCTCTGGGGATGATTGGTCATAATGTGAATGAATTTCATATTAAGTTTGAGAATGATGCCGTTAAGTCAGAAACTAGGGGCTGAAATTTAAACAAAGTGTATTATGGAGTTATATGGGGCGAGTTGGCTAAGGTAGATTGTGAAATTAGATTAAAATATATAACGGTATATAAGCAATGGCAAACATTTAAAGAAATAATTCAGAATTCTCAACGAATATACAAGTCCTTAAGGAATAAAAACGACACTGAAAAAGTGGTACAAGCATGGCTAACTGGAGAAATTAGTGATAGTATTAGATTAAAAAAGAGATTTACAATGTTACAAAAATAGTAGTAAGCCTCAGCATTGGGAATGTTTAGAAAATCAGCAAAAGATGACAAAGTGATTGATAAAGAGGGAGAAAATAGAAATGGAGTAAATTAGCAAGAAATTTGAAAACAGATTGTAAGAGCTTTAAGTGTGTAAACAGGAAGAGATTAGTGAAATTAAAGGTAGATCCCTTAGAGACAGAGACAGGATAAATTGTAAAGTGGAATAAGGAAATGGCATGACGTGGGTCAAATATTTTGTATTTTTCATCACAGTAGAACAAAAAAAGAACATACCTCAAGTTATGTGGAACCAAGAGTCTAATTAGATCGAGGAAATTAAAGTAATTAATATTAGTAAATTAAAAGTCCTGGAGAAATTAACGGGACAAAACGCCGACAAATGCCTGGGACTTGCTGACCTAAATCATTTGGTTTTATAACAAGTGGCTGCAGAGAAAGTTCGTGCATTGGTTTTGATCTTTCAGAATCCCCCAGATTCTAGAACGGTCCCCGTGGACTGGAAGGTAGCAAATGTTACCGTGCTGTTTAAGAAAGGAGGGAGAGAGAAAAAAGAGAACATTAGGCCAGTTAGCCTGACATAATTAGTAGGGAAAATGCTGGAGTCCATTATTAAGGACGTGGTAGGAGGGCATTTGGAAATTCAGAAAAAAATAGGCAGAGCCAACACTGTTTTAGGAAAGAGAAATCGTGTTTTACAAAGCAATCAGAATTATTTGAGGGTGTAACTATCAGGGTAGACAAGGGGGAAAAGCTCGATGTAGTGTATTTGGATTTTTGAAGGCGTTCAATAAGGTGCCACATAGCAGTTTGTTAAACAAGATTAGTGGGCATTGGATTGGCGGATAATATAGTAGCGTGGATTTTGGATTGGTTAACGGGCAGGAAGCAGAGAGCAGGAATAACTGGGTGATTTTCGGAATGGCAGGTTGTAACTTGTGGAGTGCTGAAAGATCAGTGCTTGAACCTCAGCCATTTACAATCTATATCAATGACTTAGATGAGGGGCAGAGTGTAATATTTTCAAGTTTGCTGATGGTACGAAGTTAAGTGGGCAAGGATGCTGTGAGGAGAACGCAAATAGGATGCAAAGGGATATAGTCCGGTTAAGTCAGTGGGCAAGAAGTTGTCAGAGGAAGTATAATGTGGGGAAATGTGAAATTATCCACTTTGCTAGGAAGAATGGAAATACAGCAGATTTTTTTAATGGTGAAAAATTAGTGAGTTTTCGGATTTTGAGGCAATTGGATGTCCTTCTACACGAATTACAGGACGTCAACATTCAGGTACAGCAAGCAATTAGGAACGTAAGTGGGATTTTAGCCTTTAGAACAAGGGGGTTGCAGTAGGAGAGTAAGGATGCCTTGCTACAGTTATATAGGGCTTTGCTGAGAACACATCTGCAGTACTATGTGCACTTTTTGGTAACCTTACCGAAGAAAGAATATAGTTGAGTTTGAGGGGGTGAAATGAATGGTCACTAGATTGATTTCTGGGAAGAGAGGGCTGCCAAATGAGGATAAATAGCGTATAATGGGACTCTTTTTACTGGATTTTGGAAGAATGAGAGATGATCTCATGGAAACGTGTATAATTCTTAAAGGGCTTGAAAGCGTAGATGCTGAGGGGCTGTTTGCCATGATTGGAGAGTCAAGAACTAGGAGGCAGAGACTCAGGATAAAGGGATGACCATAGAGGACTGAGATGAGGAGAAATTTCTACACCCGAAGGGATTTGAATCGTTTGAACTCTCTAAACCAGAGGGCTGAGGATGTTCAGTCAATGAGTATATTCAAGACTGACATCTGTAGATTTCAGGACACTAAGGGAAGCATGGGATAGGAGGGTAGGGCGGATAGTACATAAGAACATAAGAAATAGGAGCAGGAGCAGGCCAATCGGCCCCTCGAGCCTGCTCTGCCATTCAATAAGATCATGGCTGAACTGATCCTAACTGCCAATCCACTATCACAGAACCATCTCCTGAATCTAACAGAATTAGACACACGAAATAAGAGCAGGATCAGGATACACGGCCCCTAGGCCCGCTCCGCTACCCACAGGGCCATGACCGATCCGAACCTAGACTCATGTCCAAATTCCTGCCCGCTCCCCATAAACCTTAATTCCCTTTACTTCTAGGAAACTGTCTATTTCTGTTTAAAATTTATGTAATGATGTAGCTTCTACAGCTTTTTGGGGCAGCATACTCCATGGGCCTACCACCCTCTGAGTGAAGTAGTTCTTCCTCATCTCAGCTTTGAAAGAGCAGCCGCTTATTCTAAGACTATGCCCCCTAGTTCTAGTTTCACCCATCATCGGGAACATCTTCCCCGCATCCACCCAATCCAACCCCTTCACAATCTTATATATTTCAATATGAGCGCCTCTCATTCTTCTGAACACCAGTGAGTAGAGTCCCAATCTACTGAAGCTCTCCTCATATGTCCATCCCCTCATCCCCGGGATTAACCGAGTGAACCTTTTTTGTACTGACTCGAGAGCAAGTCTGTCCTTTCTTAAGTATGGACAACAAAACTTTACGCAGTGTTCCAGGTGCGGTCTCACCAATACCCTGTAAAACTGAAGCAATACCTCCCTATTTTTATATTCTATGCCCCTAGCAATGAAAGCCAACATTCCATTGGCCTTCTTAATCACTTGCTGCACCTGCATACTAACCTTTTGAGTTTCGTGCACCAGGACACCCAGATCCCTCTGTACTTCAGTACTTTTCAGTTTCATGCCATTAAGATAATAAGTTGCTCTACGATTTTTCCTGCCAAAGTGCATAACCTCACACTTTCCAGTATTGTATCCCATCTGCCAAATCTCTGCCCACTTACTTAGCCTGTCTATGTCCCCTTGCAGGTTTTTTATGTCCTCCTCACTCACTACTTTCCCTCCCATCTTAATATCATCTGCAAACTTTGATATGTTACACTCGGTCCCCTCCTCCAAATCGTTAATATAGGTTGTAAAGAGTTGGGGACCCAGCACTGACCCCTACGGAACATCACTCGTTACTGATTGCCAGTCTGAGAATGAACCATTTATCCCAACTCTCTGCCTTCTGTTAGATAGCCAATCCTCTATCCATGCCAGAATATTACCCCCAATCCCGTGATTTTCTATCTTAAGCAATAATCTTTTGAGTGGCACCTTGTCAAATGCCTTTTGGAAGTCTAAATGCAATACGTCCAAATGGTGCCCTTTATCCGCCCTATATGTTACTTCCTCAAAGAACTCCAGCAGATTTGTCAAACATGACCTCCCCTTCATAAAACCATGCTGACGTTGTCCTATTAAATAATGATTATCCAAATGTCCTGTTACTGTCACCTTAATAATGGACTCCAAAATTTTACCTACCACAGATGTGAGGCGAACCGGTCTATAGTTTCCAGCCTACTGTCTACTGCCCTTTTTAAATAAGAGTGTTACATTAGCAGTTTTCCAGTCTGCCGGGAACTTTGCCGAGTCCAGGGAGTTTTGGAAAATTATTACCAATGCATCCACAATCCCTACCGCCACTTCCTTCAAGACTCTAGGATGTAAGCCATCAGGTACAGGTGATTTATCCGTCTTGAGTCCCATTATTTTCCGAATACCACTTCCTTAGTGATTTTGATCGTGTTTAGCTCCTCCCCCCCATTCGCCCCCTGTTTGTCCAGTGTTGGGATATTCTTAGTGTCTTCTACTGTAAAGACTGATATAAAATATTCATTCAGTGTTTTTGCCATCTCCATATTTCCAACCATTAATTTCCCGGTCTCATCCTCTAAGGGACCAACATTTACTTTAGCCAACCTTTTCTTTTTATATAACTATAAAAACTCTTACAATCTGTTTTTATATTTTTTGCTAATTTACTTTCATAATCTATCTTCCCTTTGTTAATCAATCTTTTTGTTATTTGTTGCTGTCTTTTAAAGTTTTCCCAATCCTCTATCCTCCCACTTGATTTGGCTACCTTGTATGCCCTTGTTTTTAGTCGAATACTATCCTTAATTTATTTACTTACCCATGGATGGCTGTCTTTTCTTTTACACCCTTTTCTTCTCAGTGGAATATATTTTTTTTGGAAGTTGTAAAACAACTCCTCAAATGTACACCACTGATCATGTATCGTCTTACCCTTTAATCTATTTTCCCAATCCACTCTACTTTAGGGCACGGTGGCATAGTGGTTAGCACTGTTGCCTCACAGCACCAGAGACCCGGGTTCAAATCTGGCCTCGGGCGACTGTCTGTGTGGAGTTTGCGCATTCTCCCTGTGTCTGCGTGGGTTTCCTCTGGGTGCTCCGGTTTCCTCCCACAATCCAAAGATGTGCAGGTTGATTTGGCTATGATAAATTGATCTTTAGTGTTGGGGGATTAAATACGTGGGGTTATGGGGATGGGGTGGGATGTGTGTCGGTGCAGGCTCGATGGGCCGAGATGGCCTCGATCTGCACTGTGGGGATTCTGTGATTCTGTGATACTCAATTCCGCTCTCAAACGTTCATAGTCTCCTTTATTCAAGCTCAGCACGCTTGTTTGAGAGCCAACCTTCTCACCCTCGAATTGAATATGGAATTCAACCATGTTATGGTCACTCAATCCAAGGGGATCCTTTAATACGACATCTTTAATTAATCCTGTCTCGTTACACAGGACCAGATCTAAGGTTGCTTGCCCCCTGGCCCGTTCAGTTACATACTGCTCAAGAAACCCGTCCCTAATACACTCAATGAACTCATCGTCAAGGCAGCCCTGCCCAATTTGATTAGTCCAATTAATATGTTAGTTAAAATCCCCCATAATTATAGATGTTCCCTTATTAGAAGCCTCAACTATTTCCGGATTGATACTCCGTCCAACAGAGTTGACACTGTTCGGAGGCCTATAGACTACGCCCACTCGTGTTTTTTTCCCCTTATTATTCCTTACCTCCACCCAAACTGTTTCATTATCCTGATCTTTTGACCCAATATCATTTCTCTGTATTACAGTGATTCCTTCCTTTATTAACATAGCCACCCCATCCTCCCCTTCCATCCTGCCTGTGTTTCCTGATCGTTAAATAACCTGGTTTGTTTAATTCCCAGGCATTGTCACCCGGCAGCCATGTTTCTGTAATGGCCACCAGATCATACCCATATGTAGTTATTTGTGCCATTAACTCGTCTATTTTGTTACGAATGCTACGTGCATTCAGATAGAGAACTTTCAAAGATGCTTTGTGACACTTAGTTCCTGCTTTTGCCCTTTTTATTACTTTACCTTTTACTCCATACCTATTGCCCCTTCCTGACACGTTCTGGTTTTTAATTTCCCCACTGCTACCTAAGTCTATGACCTTCTCTGTTGTCATATTTATTAGTTGCTCTCTAGGAACCTCCCCCCCACTGGTTAGTTTAAAGCCCTCTCTGCAGCCCTAGTTATATGATCCGCCAGGAGTCTAGTCCCAGCACTGGCCAAGTGAAGCCCGTCCCAACGGAAAATCTCCCTCATGCCCCAGTACTGGTGCCAGTGTCCCAGGAAGCAAAACCCTTTTCTCCCACACCAGTCTTTGAGCCACGCATTTAACTCTCTAATTTTATTTGTCCTATCCAATTTCGCTCGTGGCTCAGGTAATAATCCAGACCCTTGCGGTTCTGCTTTTTAATTTGGTCCCTAGCTGCTCAAACTCCCTCAGCAGAACCTCCTTCCTTGTCCTAACTATGTCGTTGGTACCAACATGGACCACGACAACTGGATTCTCCTCCTCCCACTCCAAGTTTCTCTCCAGTCCAGAGGAGATGTCCTTAACCCTGGCAGGCAACACAGACTTCGGGACACTCGCTCTCGGCTGCAAAGAGCTCTTTGTATCCCCCTAACGACACTATCCCCTACCAGTACAACATTTCTTTTAACTCCCCCCATTTCAATGGCCCCCCCGCTCCACGGTGCTGTGGCCAGGTTGCTCATCCTCCCCGCAGTCCCTATTCCCATCCTCACAGGGAGTAAGAGCATCGAACCTGTTGGACAAGTGCAAGGGCTGCGGCTCCTTCAACACTACCTCCTGGATCCCCGTACCTGCCTCACTTCTAGTCACACCATCCTGACCCTGGCCACGGACTACATCTGAATTAATTAATCTAATTGGTGTGAATACCTCGTGATACACAGAGTCCAGGTAACTCTCCCCCTCCCTGATGTGTCCCAGTGTTTGAAGCTCGGACTCCAGCTCTTCAACACGGAGCCAGAATTCCTCGAGCAGCCAAGACTTACTGCAAATATGATCACCGTGAGGTTCAATGTTGTCCACCAGCTCCCACATATTGCAGCAGCAACACATCACCTGATCTCCCATTCTATGTAATTAATTAAATTTATTAATATTATTCTTAAATACCCTCTGCCCCGATTCTAGATGGTGAATATTACACCTTAGAAACTAAAAACCAAAGAGATTGAAGCTTAAAAAGGGAGAAATACTTACCCAACCAATCACTTACCCGCTTTCTGGTGACGTCACACTTGGATTACTTTTTACCTCTCTCCTTGCCTCCGAGTTCCAAGATTGGAGACTGGAACGGCTCATCTGGGTCTCGGGAGCCTTTATACAGCCGCTCAGCCCGCGATTCCCGCCGATTCTCGCACTGAGGCCTCATCTGGGTCTCGGGAGCCTTTATACAGCCGCTCAGCCCGCGATTCCCGCCGATTCTCGCACTGAGGCCTCATCTGGGTCTCGGCAGCCTTTATACAGCCGCTCAGCCCGCGATTCCCGCCGATTCTCGCACTGAGGCCTTACCTGGACTCTGGAGCCTTTATACATTAATGGATAAGTTCAGCCATGATCTTTTTGAATGGCGGTGCAGGCTGCATGGAGTGTATCGCCTACTCCTGCTCCTACTTATTATATGTTTGTGTTCCGTGACTCAGAGCACACCAATTTTCAACAGGCACGGGATGATCCGGGTCTGAGAGCTAATCCATTTTAAGATGACAGAGAATAATCGAGAGTGACAGTAAACACGTGTCAAACAGACTCAGAATGTTCCGTGACTGACAGGAAACCCCTTTAAATCAGACACGGTATGATCAAAGAATGATTCACTTAATGTGACCTGAGACTAAGAAGTCGTTTGCAGCTGTCAATCAAAACACACTTGGAAGGAACATTCTACATTTGCTGAACAAGAAACAGCCTTCAGCTGTCAATCAACCCTGTCCCGCCCACACCACCCGCAGCATTCAGAGAGACAGACTCTCAGAGAACTTCCAGCATTCAGTGCTGACCCTGTTAAACTCACCAGCTCCTCACACTGAACCCTGGTGTCATAAACGCTGAGCATTTATACTGAACCCCTTAAAATACAGTCTATAAATTGGGAAAAACCTCAAAGTTCATCTCAATTCGGCTGAATGGCAGAAAAGTACTAATATTTTTACCACCACTCAGTAACCCATTTAACCATTCCTTCCAGCCATAGACTAAATTATCCGCTGTAAGATTCGCTCAATTTTTCCGTCTGAGTTGAATTATATCAATATCAGGAATTTAATGTCTTCATTAATATTTTATTAAAAAACTAATAAATAACTATCGAACACACGCACGTCAACGGTTGACCGTATCGCACTTTCTGCATTAAACACCCAGAGGGCGCTCTGGCATTCGCACTTATACTGCAGACCGGCTAACGTGCACCATGCATATTATACCAGCAGTGGGCGCAACCACGCTATTACTTGTACAGCAGTCCCGCTAACATGCACTGTGCACCTTAGACATACAGGGGGCGCACATTCGCCGCTACTTATACGGCAGCCCGGCTAATGTGCACCGTGAGCATTAGACATGCCGGAGGCGAACACTCGCCGTTACTTACACTGCAGCCCGGCTAACGTGCAATGTGAGCTTTAGACCAGCAGGGGGCGCTAACACGCCGTTCCTTATACAGCGGACCGGTTAACATGCACTTTGCACATTAGACCAGCAGGAAGTGCATACTCTCCGTTACCTATACTGCAGACCTGCTAACATGCAGCGTGCACCTTAGGCCAGCAGTAGGCGCACTCTTGCTGTTACTTATCCTGGAGAGCTGCTAACATGCACCGTGCACCTTAGACCAGCAGCGGGCACAAACTCGCCGTTACTTTTACTGGAGATCGGCTAATGTGCACCGTGCGCATTAGAACAGCAGGGGCCGCACATTTGCAGTTACTTATAATGCAGTCCCGTTAACATGCCCCACGCACATTAGACCTGCTGGGGGTACGCACACTTGCCGTTACTTGTAATGCTGACCTGCGGACATGCATCATGCACATGCAACCTCCAGGGGTGCACACTAGCAATTGCTGATAACTTGGTCTAATACGAAGCAAAATATTGCAGATGCTGGAAATCTGAAATAAAAACTGAAAATGCTGGAAATTCTCAGCAGGTCAGGAAACATCTGTGGCTAGAGAAAAAAAGTTACCATTTCAGGTCGATGTGCTTTCATCAAAATGGGAAAAAGTTAGAGATGTAACAGATTATAATAAACAGAGAAATATTGAAGATAGCAGCAGGAGTAGGCCATTCGGGGTCCGGAGCCTGTCCGCCATTCAATGCGATCATGGCTGATCATCCAAATTCAGTACCCTGTCCCTGCTTTCTCCTCAAAAGCCCCTGATCCCTTTAGCCTTGAGAAATATATGCATCTCCTTCTTGAATATATTTAATGTATTGGCATCTACTGCCTTCTGTGGTAGAGAATTCCACAGGTTCACCACTCTCTGGGTGAAGAAATTCCTCCTCATTTCTGTCCTAAATAGTTTACCCCTTATCCTTAGACTGTGGCCCCTGGTTCTGGACTCCCCGACCATCGGGAACATCCTTCCAGCATCTAGTCTGTCCAGTCCAGTCAGAATTTTATAAATTTCAGTGAGATCCCCTCTCATTCCTCTAAACTCCACCGAGTACAAGCCCAATCGACCCAATCTCTACTCATACGTCATTGCTGCCTTCCCAGGTATCAGCCTGGTGAATCTTCGCTGAACTCCTTCCATGGCAAGAACATCATTCCTCAGATAAGGCGAACAAAACTGCACACAATGCTCAAGATTTGGTCTCACCATGGCCCTGTATGACTGCAGCAAGACATCGTTGTTCCTTTACTCAAACCCTCTCGCTACCAAGGCCAACATGCCACTTGCCTTCTTAAACGCCTGCTGCACCTGCATGCTTACCTTCAGCGACTGGTGCACAAGGACACACAGGTCTCTTTGCACTTCCCCTTCTCCCAATCTATTGCCATTCAGATAATAAACTGCCTTCTTGTTTTAGCCACCAAAGTAGATAACCTCGCATTTATCCACGTTATATTGCATCTGCAATGCTTTTGCCCAATCACCCAACCTGTCAAAATCATCCTGGAGTTTCTCAGCATCCTCCTCAGAGTGCACACGCCCGCCGAGCTTTGTGTCATCTGCAAATTTAGAGATAATACTTCCAATTCCCTCGTCCAGATCATTAATATATATTGTGAATAGCTGGGGTCCTAGGACGGGTCCTTGCGGTATCCCACTAGTCACTGCCTGCCACTCAGAAAATGACTCGTTTATTCAAACTCTTTGCTTTCTGTCCACCAACCAGTGCTCTATCCAAGTCAATACCTTGCCCCCAGTCCATATGCCTTAAATTTGCACGCTAATCTCTTTTTGAAGGATCTTATCGAAAGCCTTCTGAAAGTCCAAATACACCACATCCACTGTTTCTCCCTCATCTATTTTACCAGTTACATCCTCCAAGAATTCCAGTAGATCAGTCAAGCATGATTTACCTTTTGTAAATCCATGTTGACTTTGTCCGATCCTGTCACTGTTTTCCAAGTGCTCTGCTATTACATCTTTTATAATGGACTCTAGCATATTCCCCGTTTTCTCTCTACCACCTTTTTGAATAGTGGGGTAACTTTAGCTACCCTCCAATCCATGGTTACTGTTCCAGATTCCATCGAATGCTGGATGATGATCAGCAAAGCTGAACTATTTCTAGGGCCACTTCCTTAATACCCGAGGATGTAGAGTATCAGGCCCTGGCGAATTTTCGGCCTTCAATCCCGTCAATTTCCCTAACACCATATCCCTACAAATACTGATTTCTTTCAGTTCCTCCCTTTCATCAGACCCTATGTTTCCCGATATCTCTTTGAGGTTATTTGTGTCCTCCTTCGTGAAGACAGAACAAAATATGTATTTAATTGGGCTGCAATTTTTTTGTTCTGCATTATAAATTCCTTTTGATTCTGACTGCAAGGGACCTACGCTTAAATTCACCAATCTTTTTCTCTTCACATATCTATAAAAGCTTTTACAGTCAGTATTAATGTTCCTTGATAGCTTACTCTCATATTCTATCTGCCCTTTCTTAATTAATCCTTTTGTCCTCCTTTGTTGAATACTAAACTGCTCCCAATCCACAGGTGTACTGCTTTTTCTGGCCAATTTATATGACCTCTCCTTGGATCTTATGCTATCCCTAATTTCCCTTGTTACCCACGGTGGAGTCACCTTCTTTGTTTTACTTTAATGCCAAGCTGGGGTGAACTAATTCTGTAGTTCATCCATGCGGTCTTTGAATGTTTGCCATTGCCTATCCACTGTCAACACTTTGAGTGACATTCCCCAATCAATCCAACCCAACTCATGCCTCAGACCATCGTACTTTCCTTTATTTAAATTTAGGACCCTAGTCTCTGAGTCGACTACTTCATTCTCAATCTTAATGAAGGATTCAATCATATTATGATCGTTCCGACCCAAGGGGCCTCATACAACAAGATTGCTAATTAATCCTTTCTCGTTACATAATACCTCGTGTAAGATGGCCTGATCTCTGGAATTCTTCCTCCACATTATTGTTTCTAATTTGGTTAGCCCAATCTAAATGTACATTAAATTCACCCATGATGACTGCTGTGCCCTATTGCACGCTTCTCTAATTTCCCTTTTAATGCCATCCCCAACCTCTGCAGTACTGTTTGGAGGTCTATATACCACTCCCACTAATATTTTCTGCCCCTTGGTATTTCTCAGTTCTACCCATACAGATTCCACATCATCAGAGCTAATATCCTTCCTTACAATAGTGTTAATCCCTTCTTTAATCCGCAATGCTACCCCACCTCCCTTTCCTTTTTGCTTACCTTCCCTGAATATTGAATACCCCTGGATGTTGAGTTCCCAGCCTTGGCCACCCTGGAGCCATGTTACCACAATCCCAATCAAATCATATTCGTTTACCTCTATTTGTGGAGCTAATTCATCCACCTTATTACAAATGCTCCTTGCATTAAGACACAAAGCATTCAGGCTTGTTTCTTTAACGCACTTACACCTATTAGAATTATTATTTACTGTGGCCATGTTTGAGTTAAACCGTTGATTTCTTTGACTGACACTTTTGTTTTGTCCTTCCTATCTTTTGCTTTTATCATTTTTTCCCATTCCTCTGTCCCCGTGCTCAGGTTCCCAACCCCCTGCCATCTTAGTTTAAACACTCTGCCAGACCACTAGCAATCACTCCCCCTAGGACATCGGTCCCGGCCCTGCCCAGCTCCAAACCGTCCGGATTGAACTGGTCCCACCTCTCCCAGAACCGTTTCCAATGTCCCAGGAAATTGAATACCTCCGCCTTGCACCATTCATCTAGCCACGTATTCATCTGAAATATCCTTCAGCACGTGGCAGCAAAGACTACTCTGACAGAAATCCTGTGATTACTAACTTTGAGGTCCTATTTTTTAATTTACCTCCTAACTCCCTATATTCCGCTTTTAGGACCTCATCCCGCTTTTTACCTATATCGTTGTTACCTATATGCACCACGACAACTGGCTTTTCACCTTCCCCTTCCAAGATGTTCTGCAGCTGCTCTGAGACAACCTTGACCCTTGCACCAGGGAGGCAACACACCATCCTGGAATCTCGTTTGCGGCTGCAGAAACGCCTATCTATTCCACTTACAATAGAATCCCTTATTAGTGTAGCTCTACCCCTCTTTTTCCTCCCGTCCTGTGCAGCAGAGCCACCTCTGGTGCAAAGGATAGTTGGCTGCTGCTGCCTTCCTCTGGTAAGCCATCCGCCCCAACAGTACTCAAAGTGGTTTTACTGCTTGAGAGGGGGATGTGCACAGGGGACCCCTGAACTACCTGCCTGTGCCTAGTACTTTGTCAGTTGGTCACCCATTCACTTTCTGCCTGTCCAACCTTTGCCTGCGGTGTGACCAATGGTTCAAACGTGCTATTCACAATGTCATCAGCCTCCCGAATGATCCAGTATGAACCCAATCGCAGCTCCAGCGCCGCAATGCGGTCTACCTTTAGCTGCAGCTAGACAAACTTCCTGCACACATAGTTGTCAGAGACACAGGAAGTGTCCCTGAGTTCCCAGATAGCACAGGACGAGCATACGGCACGAGGCTGTCCTGCCATGACTTAAACTTTAATGAATTGCAATTAAATTAAATCAAATCAATCCGACCAATTACACTACAGTTAAATAATATATTTAAGGGCCCTGGTTTATAAACAGTCCCCGCTACACCACAGAGACTTTAGAAACTATAAACCACAGAGTTAACGTTTAAAAAGAGAGAAATACTCACCAACCCATCACTTACCTGCTTTCGGGTGACGTCACACTTCGATTACTTTTTACTTCTCTCCTACCCTCTGAGTTCCGAGTTAGGAGACTGATAAGCCTACCTGGGTCTCTGCAGCCTATTATAGCCCCGTTGCTAACGCTGACATTCCCGCTGATGCACTGAAGCATACCTGGGTCTCTGGAGCATTTTATAGTCCCACTGCTGCTGCTGAAATTCCAGCCGACACACTGAGGCCTACCTGGGTCTCTGGAGCCTTTTATACCCCCGATGCTGCCGCTGCAAATCCCGCCGATGCACTGAGGCCTAGCTGGGTCTCTGGAGCAATTTATAGCCCCGCTGCTGCCGCTAAAATTCCCGCCGATGCACGGAGGCCTACCTGGGTCTCTGGAGTCTTATATAGTCCCACTGCTGCTGCGCAAATTCCCGCCAACGCACTGAGGCCCACCTGGGTCTCTGGAACCTTTTATAGCCCCGCTGCTGCAGCTTAAATTACCGACGACGCACTGAGGCCTACCTGGGTCTCTGGAGCCGTTTATAGACCCGCTGCTGCCGCTGCAATTCCCGCCTACGCACTGAGGCCATGCTGGGTCTCTGGAGCATTTTATAGCCCCGCTGCTGCTGCTGAAATTCCGGCCGACACGCTGAGGCCTAGCTGGGTCTCTGGAGCCTTACATAGCCCGGCTGCTGCCGCTGAAATTCCCGCCAATGCACTGAGGCCTACCTGTGTCTCTGGAGCGTTTTATAGCCGCGCTGCCGCTGAAATTCCCGCCGATGCACTGAGGCCTACCTGGCTCTCTGGAGCATTTTCCAGCCCCGCTATGAGCTGCTAGGGGACAAACTACAAAGCAGAACTACAAGGGTAATAATCTCTGGATTACTACCTGAGCCACGAGCAAATTTGGCGAGGGTAAATAAAATCAGAGTGTTAAATGCGTGGCTGAAAGTCTGGTGTGGGATAAATGGGTTTTGCTTCTTGGGACACTGGCACCAGTACTGGGACAGGACAGAGCTGTTCCGTTGGGATGGACTTCACTTGTCCAGTGCTGGGATTAGTATCCTGGCAAATCGAATAACTAGGGCTGTAGAGAGGGCATTAAAATAATTAGTGGGGGGGAGGTTTCAAAAGACCGAAAAATAAAAAGGTCAGCAGACCAGGCAAAGGAGCAAGGTAGCAGTGGGGGAATTAAAAACCAGAGCGTGTCAGGAAGGGACAGGATGTAGAAAGATAAAGGTAAACTAGGAAAGGGGGTATAAGCAGGAATAAAATGTCACAAAACATATTTAAAAGTTCTTTAGCTGAAGGCACACAGCATTCCTAACAAAATAGATGAGTTGATGGTACAAATAACTACACATGAGTATGATCTGATGGCCATTACAGAAACATGGCTGCAAGCTAACGATGACTAGGAACTAAACATACAGGGACATTTGACAATTAGGAAGGACAGACAGGAAGGAAAGGGAGGTGGGGTGGCTATGTTAATAAAGGATGGAATCACTGCAATAGTGAGTAATGATATTGAGTCAAAGGATCAGGAGAGTGTAACAGTTTGGGTGGAAATAATAAATAATAAGTGGAAAAAGTCACTGGTGGGCTTGGTCTATAGGCCTCCTAACAGTTGCAACTCTGTTGGTCGAAGTATAAATCAGGAAATGGTTGGGGTTTGGAATAAGGGAACAGCTATAATCATGGGCGATATTATATTTCATATTGACTGGACAAATCAAATTGGGCAGGCAGCCTTGAGGTACTCTTCATAGTGTGCTTTATGGATGAGTTCCTTGAGCAGTATGTAACTGAACCAACCAGGGGGCAGGCAATCTTAGATCTGGTCCTGTGTAATGAGACAGGATTAATAAAAAATGTCCTAGTAAGGGATCCCCTTGGAATGAGTGACCATAACATAGTTGAATTCCGAATTCAGTTGGAGCGTGAGAGAGTTGGATCTCAAACCAGCGTACAAAGCTTAAATAAAGGAGACTATGAAGGTATAAGAGCAGAGTTGACTAAAGTGGACTGGGAAAATAGATTAAAGTGTAAGACAGTACATGAGCAGTGGTGCACATTCAAGGAGATATTTCACAACTTTCAAGAAAGATATATTCCAGTTTGGAAAAAGCAGCGTAAAAGAGAAGACAGCCATCTGTGGCTACATAAAGTAATAAAGGATAGTATCTGACTGAAAACGAGGGCATATAAAATAGCCAAAAATAGTGGAAGGATAGAAGATTGGGCAGCACTTAAAAGCCAGCAAAGAATAACTAAAAGATTAATTAAGAAAGGGAAGATAGATAATGAAAGTAAACTAGCAAAAAATATAAAAACAGATAGCAAGATTTTCTACAGTTATATAAAAAGTAAAAGTGTGGCTAAAGTGAATATTGGTCCCTTAGAGGACGAGACTGGGAAATTAGTGGTGTTGAACATGGAGATGGCAAAAATGCAGAACAAGTATTTTGTATCAGTCTTTACAGTAGAGCACATTAAAAATATCCCAACACTGGACAAACAGTGGGCTATGGGGGGGGGGGAGGAGCTAAACACGATTAAAATCTCGGTACTCGGTAAGATAATGGGACTAAAGTCGGATAAATCCCCTGGACCTGATGGCTTACATCCTAGGTCCTTGAGAGAAGTAGCGGTAGGGATTGTGGATGCATTGGAGGTAATTTTCCAAAACTCCCTGGATTTAGGAAAGGTTCCAGCAGATTGGAAAACTGCTAATGTAACGCCCTTATTTAAAAAGGGAGGCAGACAAAAGGGTGGAAACTATAGACCAGTTAGCCTAACATCTGTGGTTGGTAAAATGTTGGAGTCCATTATTAAGGAAGCAGTAACAGGACATTTGGAAAAGCATAATTTAATCTGACAGAGTCAGCAAAGTTAGACAAATTTGCTCGAATTCTTTGCGGACGTAACAAACAGAATGGATAAAGGGGAACCAGTGGATGTGGTGTATTTGCACTTCCAATAGGCATTTGACAAGGAGCCACACAAAAGATTACTGCACAAGATAAAAAATCACGGGATTGGGGGCAATGTACTGGCATGGGTGGAAGATTGGCTATCCAACAGAAAACAGAGAGTTGGGATAAATGGTTCATTCTCGGGTTGGCAATCAGTAACAAGTGGTGTTCCACAGGGGTCAGTGTTGGGACTCCATCTCTTAACAATCTATATTAACGATTTGGAGGAAGGGACCGAGTGCAACCTATCCAAATATGCCGATGATACAAAGATGGGAGGGAAAGCAGTGAGTGAGGACGACATAAAAAACCTGCAAAAGGACATAGACAGGCTAAGTGAGTGGGCAAAAATTTGGCAGATGGAATATAATGTTGGAAAGTGTGAGCTTATGCATTTTGGCAGAAAAAAATCAAAGACCAAGTTACTATCTAAATGGAGAGAAACTGCAAAGTTCTACAGTACAAAGGGATCTGGGGGTCCTGGTGCATGAAACACAAATGCGTAGTATGCAGGTACAGCAGGTGATCAGGAAGGCCAATGGAATCTTGGCTTTAATTGCAAGGGGGATGGAGTATAAAAGCAGGGAAGTCATGCTGCCGTTATGCAGGGTACTGGTGAGGCCACCCCTGGATTACTGCGTACAATTTTGTTTTCCATATTTAAGAAAATATATATTTGCTCTTGAGGCCGTTCAGCGTAGGTTCACTCGGTTGTATCCGGAGATGAGGGGGATGACATGTGAGGAAAGGTTGATCAGGTTGGGCCTCTACTCATGAGAGGTGACGTTATCGAGACATATATGATTGTGAAGGGCTTGATCGGGTGGATGCGGTGAGGATGTTTCCACTGATGCCTGAGACTAGAACTAGGGGGCATAATATTAGAATAAGGGGCTGCTCTTTCAAAACTGAGATGAGGAGAAACTTCTTCACTCAGAGGGTAGTAAATCTATGGAATTTGCTATGTCAGAGAGTTGTGGAAGATGCGACATAAAATAAATTGAATACGGAGATAGACAGTTTCCAAGCTGATAATGGAATAAGGCGTAATGGGGAGAGGGCAGGGAAGTGGACGTGAGTCTAAGTTCGGATCAGCCATGATCCTATTGAATGGTGGAGCAGGCCTGAGGGGCCATATGGCCTACTCCTGCTCCTATTTCTTATGTTATTTTCTTGTGTTACGTTCCCATTATGCTCTCTCCCCCCTCGCTCACTCTCCCACCTCCCTCTCTCTCACTGCCCCACTAACTCCCTCCCCTCCCTCACATTCTCCCCCCTCCCAAACTCTCGGTGCCCCTCCCTCACTCGCTCTCCTCCCTCCCTCACTCTCTCTCCCCCCTCCCTCTTTACTTGCCCTGACTATGATGTTGGTTCCAACAGGGAGGGAGAGAGAGTGAAGTGGGGGGGAGAGAGATTGAGGGAGGGAGAGAGAGTGTTGGATGGGGGAGATAGAGTGGAGGGGAGAGAGAGTGAGGGGGGAGAGAGAGTTCTGGCGAGAGAGATTGGGGGGAGAGAGAGTGGGGGGAGTGGGAGTGAGGGGGAGGAATAGAGAGTGGGGTGGAGAGAGAGGAAGAGGGGGAGGGAGAGAGTGAGAGGGGAGGGAGAGAGAGGGGGAGAGAGAGAGTGGGGAGAGAGAGTGAGTTGGGGAGAGAGCGGGGGAGATAGAGTGAGGGGGAGAGAGAGTGAGGGGTAGAATGAGGGAGAGAGTGAGGCAGGGGAGAGTGAGGGAGGGGTGAGGGAGGGTGAGAGTGAGGAAGAGAGGGAGTGAGGAGAGGGCGAGAGTGAGGGGGAGGAGAGCGAGAGGGGGTGTGAGTGAGGGGGGAGAGAGAGTGCGGGAGGAGAGAGAGAGGGAGAGAGAGGGGGAGAGAGAGTGGGGGGAAAGAGAGAGTGAGCGAGTGGAAACAGTGAGGGAGGGGGAAGATGGAGTGAGGAGGAGCGAGAGGAAGAGATAGGGAGGAGAGAGAGAGGGAGGAAAGAGAGAGGGAGGGAGGAGAGAGAGAGGGAGGAATGAGAGAGTGGGATGGAGGAGAGAGAGTGAGGGAGGAAGGGGAGAGAGGAATGAGAGAGAGTGTGGAAGGAGGGAGTGAGAGAGGTGGAGGATTGAGAGGGAGAGAGGGAGGAGAGAGAGAGGGAGGAGAGAGAGAAAGAGAGAGGGAGGAGAGAGAGTGGGGAGAGAGAGAGAGTGGGAGGAGAGAGAGTGGGAGGAATGAGAGAGTGGGATGGAGGAGAAAGAGTGAGGGAGGAAGCAGAGAGAGGGAGAGAGGAAGGAGAGAAAGGGTGGAAGGAGGGAGTGAGAGAGGTGGAGGATTGAGAGAGAGGGAGGAGAGAGAGAAAGAGAGAGGGGGAGTGAGAGTGAGGGGGGTGGGATAGACAGTGGGGTGGAGAGAGAGAGGGAGAGGGGGAGGGAGAGAGTGAGAGGGGAGGGGGAGAGAGAGAGTGGGGAGAGAGTGAGTTGGGGAGAGAGCGGGGGAGATAGAGTGAGGGGGAGAGAGAGTGAGGGGGAGAATGAGGGAGAGAATGAGGGAAGGGAGAGTGAGGGAGGGGTGAGGGAGGGTGAGAGTGAGGAACAGAGGGAGTGAGGAGAGTGGGAGAGTGAGGGGGAGGAGAGCGAGGAGAGAGAGAAAGAGAGAGGGAGGAGAGAGAGAAAGAGAGAGGGAGGAGAGAGAGTGGGGAGAGAGAGAGCGATGGAGAAGGGGAGGGGGAGAGGATCGGAGCAGAGAGAGAGGATAGAGAGATGGGGAGAGGAGAGAAAAAGGGAGAAAGTGAGGAATGGGGAGAGAGAGTCAGGGATGGAGGAATGGAGTCCGAGGGGGAGGGAGGGATGGAGTAAGAGGGGGAAACAGGGAGTGCAGAGCAGTGGTAGTGGGGAGAGTGGGAGAGCAAGGGCGAGAGTGGAGAGTTAAAGGGGGGAGAGAGAAAAAGTGAGAGGCAGAGAGAGAGCAGGACTATAGTCGGAGAATGGTGTGAGGGAGAGGGGGAGAGTGAGCAGAGGGAGAGTCAGAGAATGATGAGAGGGAGAGGGCAGAGAGTAAGAGAGACGAGAGAGAGAGAGAGTTAGAGAGGGGGAGGGAGAGAGGGAGAGAGAGGGATAGGGAGAGAGCGTTGGAGATAGAGGGAAAGAGAGAGGGGAGGGAGAGGGGGGAAGAGAGGTGAAGGGTGGGAGAAAAATAATAGATGCAGAGAGAGACAGACGGGGAAAGGGAGAGAGCAGTAAAACGGAGAGCGAGAGGGAGAGGGGAGAGGGAGACAGAGGGGTTGTAAAAGAGAGGGAGAGGGGAGAGAGGGGGGAGTGAGTGATGAGGAGAGAGACAGGGACAGATAGACAGAGAGAGGGAGCGTTAGAGCGAGAGGATGAGAGGCTAGGTGGCGTGAGAATGGGCGGGGATATATAGAGAGAGAGAGGGGGCAGAGAGTTGGGTAGAGAGGGGAGAGATCGAGGGAGGGGAGAGAGAAAGGGATTATGAGAGGGAGGGAGAGTGTGAGTGGAGAGACAGTGAGTGAGGGAGAGAGTGAGGGGGGATAGATAGAGAGAGAGAAAGGGGGAGAGAGAGAGAGAGGGTGGGAGAGAGGGTGAGGGAGGGGGATAGAGAGAGAAGGGGAGGGAGAGAGAGAGGGAGGGAGGGGAGATAGAGCGAGAGAGGGAGGGAGAGAGTGAGGGAGGGAAGGGAAAGAGTGAGTGATAGAGAGAGGGATAGAGAGAGGGAGGGAGGGAGGGGAGAGGGAGAGATAGAGGAGGGAGAGTGAGCGAGTGAGCGGGATAGAGAGAGCGAGTGAGTGGGCAGAGTTAGGGCAGAGTAACTGGGAGGGGGAGAGAGAGAAAGGGCGGGAGAGAGGGAGGGGAGACAGAGAGGGAGAGAGAGAGAGAGGAGGTAGAAGAGAGGGTGAGCACGAGAGTGGGAGATAGAGGTAGGAAGAGGGGGGAGAGCGAAAGAGTGGGAGAGTGATTGGGTGGAGAAAGAAAGGGAGAAGGGGAGGGAGTGGGGTAAGAAAAGCAGAGGGGAGAGAGTGAAGTGGAGATAGAGGGAGGGCGTAGAGAAAGGAGGAGAGAGGGCGAGTGAGAGCAAGAGGAGGGGGGAAAGTGGGAGAGGAGATGGCGAGAGAGAGAGGTGGGGGTGGAAAGAGTGGGGCGAGAGTTAGGAAAGCGAGGGGGAGAGAAAATAGGGAGAGAGCTACAGAAAAGGGGAGTGAGAGAGGGAGAGGGAGAGAGGGGGACAGAGTGGGGGACAGAGAGCGGGAGATGGGAGAGAGGGGAAGATAATGAGAGGAGAGTGCCGGAGAGAGTGGATGAGAGAGAAGGGGAAAGAGAGATGTGGGGAGATAGGGAGAGGAGGTCGAGAGAGATAGAGGGGGAGAGGGACGAGAGGAGAGATAGCGAGAGAGAGAGAGAGAGAGAGAGTGAGGGGGTGAGATATCGAGGGAGGGGGTAGAGAGAAGACGGGAGAAGGGGAGTGAGAGAAAGTGAGGTGAGTGGAGAGGGAATGCGAGAGAGGGGGTGTTACAGGTAGGAAGAGGGGGAGAGAGAGAGGGTGGGGTTGAGAGAGAAAGGTGGGGAGAGACAGAGAGAGCTGGAGGGGGCAGAGAGAGACGGAGAGAGGGGAAGGGAGAGTGAGGGGGGAGATATAGGTCGGGAGAGGGGGAGAGAGACAGGTGGAGGGGAGAGAGAGAGAGAGGTGGAGGGGCAGAGAGAGGGAAGGGAGAGTGAGGGGGGAGATAGGTAGAGAGAAGGGGAGAGATAGTGAGGGGGAGATAGAGAAGGAGAGATGGGAGAGGGAGGGAGGTAGGCAGGCAGAGTAGCAGAGAGTGAGAGAGGGGGAGTTGGAGGGAAGAGAGAGATGGGGAATAAAAGGAGGGGGAGAGGTGGTAGATAGCGAGTGCAGAGGACAGAGAGAGAGGGAGTGGAAGCAAAAGACGAGTGGAGAGAGAGAGAGGGAGGGGGATGAGAGTAAGAAAGAAAAACATTTATATAGCGCCTTTCACGACCACCAGACGTCTCAAAACGTTTACAATAAATGAAATACTTTTGAAGTGTAGTCACTAATGGAATGTGTGAAACGCGGCAGCCAACTTGAGCACAGTAAGCTCCCACAAACAGCAATGTGATAATGACCAGGTACTTTTTTTTGGTTAGGTTGATTGAGGGATAAATATTGGTCAGGACGCTGGGGATAACTCCGCTGCTTTTCTTCGGCATAATGCCATGGGATCTTTGATGTCCACCTGAGAGAGCAGACGCGGACTCCGTTTAACATCTCATCCGAAAGATGGCACCTGCGACAGTGCAGCATTCCCTCAGTACTGCACTGGGAGTCTCGGCCTGGATTATGATCTCAAGTATTTGGAGTGGGATTTGATCGCACAACCATCTGACTCATAAGCGAATGTGCTACCACCTGAGCATCAGCTGACACTGCAGGCGAAGAGGAGAGGGGGAAGGGAGGAGGGAGGAGGGGAGAGACAGAGGGGAAGGGAGGGGTGGGTGAGAGGGAGAGAGGGGTAAGATGAGAGGGAGAGTAGAGACAGAGCAGGGGGATTGTGTGGGGAGGAGGAGGGAGAGGAAGGGGACTGTCACACACCTTTCCCCTGGGATCTGGGCCTGTAACACACCTGTCCCCTGGGGTCTGGGCCTGGGACTGTCATACACCTGTCCCCTGGGGTCTGGGCCTGGGTCTGTCACACACCTGTCTCCTGGGATCTGGGCCTGGGCCTGTCAAACACCTGTCTCATGGGGTCTGGGCATTGGCCTGTCAAACACCTGTCCACTGGGGTCTGGGCCTGTCATTCACCTGTCTCCTGGGGTCTGGGTCTGGGCCTGCCACACACCTGTTTCCTGGGGTTTGAGCATTGGCCTGTCACACACCTGTCCCCTGGGGTCTGGGCCTGTCACACACCTGTCTCCTGGTGCCTGGGCCTGTCACACACCTGTTCCCTGGGGCCTGGACCTGTCACACACCTGTTCCCTGGGGTCTGGGTCTGGGCCTATCACACACCTGTCTCCTGGGGTCTGGGCCTGTCAAACACCTGTCTCCTGGGGTCTGGGCCTTGGCCTGACACACACCTGTCTCCTGGGGTCTGGTCCTGGGCCTGACACACACCTGTCTCCTGGGGTCTGGGCCTGTCACACACCTGTCTCCTGGGGTCTGGGCCTGGGCCTGTCACACACCTGTCTCCTGGGGTCTGGGCCTGGGCCTGTCACACACCTGTCTCCTGGGGTCTGGGCCTGTCACACACCTGCTTCCTGGGGCCTGGGTCTGGGTCTGTCTCACACCTGTCCCCTGGGGTCTGGGCCTTTGTCTATCACACACCTGTCTCCTGGGGTCAGTGCCTTGGCCTGCCACACACCTGTCTCCTGAGGTCTGTGCCTGGGAATGTCACACACCTGTCTCCTGGGGTCTGCGCCTGTCACTCACCTCTCCCCTGTGGTCAGGGTCTGGTCCTGTCACACAACTGTCCCCTGAGGTCTGGGCCTTGGCCTTTCAGACACCTGTCTCCTGGAGTCTGGGCCTGGGCCTGTCACACACCTGTCTCCTGGGGTCTGGGCCTGTCACACACTTTTATCCTGGGGTCTGGTCTGGGCCTGTCACACTTTTGTCCCCTGGGGTCTGTGCCTGTCACACACTTTTATCCAGGGGTCTGGGTCTGGGCCTGTCACACACCTGTCTCCTGGGGCCTGGGCCTGACACACAACTGTCTCGTGGGGTCTGGGTCAGGGCCTGTTTCACACCTGTCCCCTGGGGTCTGGGCCTGTCACATACCTCTCCCCTGGTGACTGGGTCTGGGTCTGTCACACACCTGTACCCTGAGGTCTGGGTCTTGTCCTGTCACACAATCAGCCCAGGTTGCCTCGAACATCGGGAACATCCTTCCTGTATCTAGTCTGTCTAGTCCTGTTAGAATTTTATAAGTTTCAATGAGATCCCCTCTCATTCTTCTAAACTCAAGCGAGTATAAACCCAATCGACCCAAACTCTCCACGTACTGACCAAAACTGCACACAATGGTCTCACCAAGGCCCTGTAATACTGCAGCAAGACATCCTTGTTTTTGTACTCAATACCCCTCGCTATGAAGGCCAACATAACATTTGCCTTCTTATTATCCCCCTCTGGTTCTTTTGCCAATTATCTTAAATCTGTGTCCTCTCGTTACCGACCCTCCTGCCACTGGAAACAGTTTCTCCTAATTTACTCAATCGAAACCCCTCATGATGTTGAGCACCTCCATTAAATCTCCCCTGAACCTTCTCTGATCTAAAGAGAAAAACGCCAGCTTCTCCAGCCTCTCCACGGAACTGAACATCCCTGGTACCATCCCGGAAAACCTGCTCTGCAACCTCTCCAGGGCCTTGACAACTTGAGACAGGCAGCGGGCAGAGTGCGCCCATCAGCTACTCCCACCACCGTGAGACGTGAGCCTGATTCGCATGCAACCAGCGAGTTGCATTTATATAGCGCCCTTCACCACCACCAGACATGCCAAAGCGCTTTCCAACCGATTAAGTATTTTCTGAATTCAGTCACTCTTGGAATGTAGGAAACGCGGCAGCCAATTTGTGCACAGCAAGCTCCCACAAACATCAATGTGATAATGACCAGATCATCTGTTTTTTGTGATGTTGGTTGAGGGGTAAATATTGACCCCAGGACACCGGGGAGAACTCCACCTGCTCTTCTTCCAGTAGTGGCCGTGAGATCTTACCTCCAACCGAGAAGGCAGATGGGGCCTCCGTTTAACATCTCATCTGAAAGATGGCACCTCCAACAGTGCGGCGCTACCTCAGTACTGCCCCTCCGACAGTGTGGCGCTCCCACAGTACTGCCCCTCCGACAGTGTGGCTCTCCCTCAGTCCTGCCCCTCCGACAGTTTGGCGCTCTCTCAGCCCTGCTCCTCTGACAGTGCTGCAATCATTCAGTACTGCCTCTCCGACAGTGCGGCACTCCCTAAGTACTGCCCCTCCGACAGTGCAGCGCTCCCTCAGTATCGACCCTCCGACAATGCGGCACTCTCTCAGTACTGCTCTTCCATCAGTGCAGCACTCCTTCAGAACTGCACTTTTGACAGTGCAGCTCAATACTGCCCCACCGATAGTGCAGCGCTCCCTCAGTACTGCCCCTCCGACAGTGAGATGCTCCCTCAGTTCTTTCCCTCTGACAGTGCAGCTCTCCCTCAGTACTGCCCCTCCGACAATACGGCACTCCCTCAGTACCGCCCCTCTGACAGAGCGGCGCTCACTCAGTACTACCCCTCTGATGGGGCGGCGCTCCCTCAGTACTGCCCCTCCGACTGTGCTGCACTCCCTCAGTACTGCCCCTCCCACAGTGCAGCGCTCCCTCTAAACTGCCCCTCCGACAGTGCAGCGCTCCCTCAGTACTGCCCCTCCGACAGCGCGGCGCTCCCTCAGCACTACCCCTCTGACAGTGCAGCGCTCCCTCAGTACTGCCCCTCCGACAGTGCAGTGCTCCTTCAGTACTGCCCCTCTGTCAGTGCAGCGCTCCATCATTACTGCCCCTCCGACAGTGTGGCACTCCCTCAGTACTGCCCTTCCGGCTGTGCGGCACTCCCTGTGTACTGCCGCTCTGATAGTTCGGTGCTCCCTCATTACCACCCCCCCCGACAGGGCAGCACTCCCTCAGTACTGCCCCTCCGACAGTACGGCACTCCCTCAATACCGCCCCTCTGACAGAGCGGCGCTCGTTCAGTACTGCCCCTCCGACAGTGCTGCACTCCCACTGTAATGCCCCTCCGACAGTACTACACTCCCTCAGTGTTGCACCTCTAACAATGTTGCGCTCCATCTCTACTGCCCCTGCGACAGTGCAGCTCAGTACCAGCCTTCCGACAAAGCGGCACTGCCTCAGTATCGCCCCTTCGAGAGTGCAGCACTCCCTCAGCACAGCCCCTCCCACAGTGCAGCGCTCCCTCAGTACTGCCCCTCCGACAGTGCAACGCACCCTCAGCACTGCCCCTCCGACAGTACGTCACTCCCTCAATATTGCCCCTCCGACAGTGCGGTGCTCCCTCAGTTCTGCCCCTCCAATGGTGCCGTGCTCCCTCAGTACTGTCCCTCAGACAGCGCGGCGCTCCCTCAGTGCTGCCCCTCCGAATGTGCGGCGTTCCCTCAGTGCTGCCCCTCCGACAGTGCGCCGCTCCCTCAATACCGGACTGGAGTTTCAGCCTGCATTTTTGTGCTCAAGTCTCTGGAGTGGGGCTCGAACCCACAACTTTCTAACTCAGGCGAGAGAGTGCTACCCACTGAGCCACGGCTGGAGCAGCAGCAAAACCCCCTGCTCCTCTTGGCCCCCCTAAAATAAGAGTTAAAAAGAAACTTTGGCCATTTTCTGAGTGGTGGATTTGCTTATTCCAAGTCGTCTCAAACAGGCAGGAGTTCCAGCCCCTGGTCCCCGGACCCAAGATCAGCAGTGTAAACAGGGCAGCAAGTCTCCCAGGACCATTCTGCGCAGTGAGTCCCCTGGTTACGGCAGGGAGGATGCCTGATGCTTGGCCTGACGAAACTCGCTGACTGATCGGTACATAATCCGGTTATCTTGTTGATATCTCTCTCAGCCTCAATCTCCAACAGATCCTGTCGTGCCAAGCTTTCCTACAAAAGTATGTTGAAAGTCCAAATGTGCCCAATTCTGGGCACCGCACTTTAGGAAAGATGTGAAGGCCTTTGAGAGGGTGCAGCAAAGATTTTTGAGAATGATTCCAGCATTGAGGGACATCAGTTACGTTGACAGTCTGGAGAAGCTGGGGTTGTTCTCCTTGGAGCAGAGAAGATTGAGAGGAGATTTGATAGAGGTGCTCAAAATCATGAGGGGTCTGGACAGAGTAGAGAGTGAGAAACTGTTCCCATTGGCAGGAGGGTAGTTAATCAGAGGACACAGATTTAAGTTGATTTGCAAAACAACCAATGGCAACGTAAGAAAATACTTTTTTACGCAGCAAAGGGGAAAAATTCAGTTTCCTGCGCCTCCCGTTAGCGCCTTAAGAGGGCGCTAATGGGGCACAAATCATCTAGCGCCCGTGTGCGGCGATGTTTGTGCCGGCAGATCGTGACGTCAGTCGAGCGTGCAATGCCCCGGTAGCGCCCCGGACCGGATATTGAGTGGCGCCCCCTGACTTACCGCCTGCCACTAGCAACGCTATGTTGAGGGGAGCGTTTTGCAGTCAGGAAGGGACTGGGGGAGAGCTTTTTAAAGGCAACCGCTTCCTGCCTTATTCTGTTGGTGACATTTTTGCACCACGCATTCTGAGAGAGAGCGAGAGAGACTTCTGGAGAGATTCAACACTGTGTGAAGGAGTTTTGCATACTGAGCAGTACTTTGCAGGTTCATTTTGAGTTGCCCTTCCTTGTATCTATTTGGAAGAGACTGTGGGGGCTGCACTCTGAGCACTTTCCCTCGGTCTCTCCATTGTTCTTACCAGCAGATTTGATGCACAGCTCTCTCCAGGCCGAGATTCAAGGCTGCAATGAGCAGGATGTGGATGGAGAGCAAGATCAACCCTCCCCTTTAAGATAAAAACAGAAAAATGCTGGAGAAACTCTGCAGTTCAAGCAGCATCTGTCAAGAGAGAAACAGATTTAATGTTTCAGGTCGATGACCGTTCGTCAGAACTGGCCGTCGCCAGTGTGTCTGTGTTCCATTGCTGACTGACATCACATGAGCTTCGCCAGCGCTCCGAGGTAGCGCCTCGCTCCTCGGCCTTTCTGCCTTAAGACAGGTATGGAGCATATGATTTAGCGCTCCATTCACCTCCTGGGGTGATAAAAGCCAAGTTTGCTGTTGGAGGTGATAATTAGCGCCAGGCGCTAAACTTTGCGCATGGCCACTAATGGCGCCCCAAACGGGGCGATACTGAATTTTTCCCCGTTGCAAGTGTTTAAGATCTGGAATGCACCGCCTGAGAGGGTGTTGGAGGCAGACTCAATCATTGCTTTCAAAAGGGAGCTGCATAATATCTCAAGGAAATAAATTTGCAGGGCTATGGGGAAATGGTGGGCGAGTGGGACTAGCTGAAGTGCTCTTGCAGGAGCCGGCACTGGCTCGATGGGCAGAATGGCCTTCGTCTGTGATGTAACCATTCTATGATCCTAAGTGGCCTTTGTTGGATTGCCCTTCCCCTCCAGGTTAATCAATCTCTCAAAGAGCAGCGGCAAGTTTATAAGGAATAGCCTCTCCTTGCCAATCCCATACTGCCATTTCAGTATCATACACATGCTCTTTAAATCTTCATTCATCAGACCAAAAATGCCCTGATTAAAAACAAATCCTTTAAAATAGAGGTAAATTGGTTTTTGATCAATGCACTCACAACCACCTACATGTACGACAGCCGACCACAGCTGAATCATTCGTCTTATTTAGTAGGGGTTGGTCCCACAATAAAATATCCAGCCAACCTTGTCTGGTTTCAACACAGATTATGGTGATTTGGACATGGTACAGGAGGAGAACTGATGGATAGGGACAGTACCCCAGTAACAGAGAGTGCTCAGGGACTGTACCCCAGTAACAGGGAGTGCCTCGGGACTGTACCCCAGTAACAGGGAGTGCCCAGGGACTGTGCCCCAGTAAAGGTGAGTGCCCAGGTACTGTACCCCAGTAACAGGGATTGCCCAGGGACTGTACGCCAGTAAAAGGGAGTGCCCGGGGACTGTACCACAGCCCTACCCACCCCAGCCACAGTCTGTTTGCCATCCTGCCATCTGGGAGGCGCTACAGATGCTTTCACACCCGTACGACCAGATTTAGGAACAGCTACTTTCCCAGGGCTGTCATCCTACTGAGCTCCACAAATAAACTCTAAATCCTACACATCTGCCAATGCACTTTATTATGGTTATGTTTTATGTTAATATACTACAAGCCAAATGTATGCTGAATGTTTAAATGTCTTAATCTAAATGTACACTCTCGGGAGCCGCAAGCCTACATTTCGTTGTACTGCACTTGTGCACTAAAAATGACAATAAAAGTTGATTTGATTTGATTTGATTTTAATTTGATTGGAGAGGTGTAGCTGGAATGGATTTTAAAGCTGGTGGGCTGGGGAAGGTCAGGGTGTGGAAACGACTGTTAGCGGAGTTGGACTGTGGGTGGTGTGTGATTCTGGTCGGTCTGTTTGCCACGCAGAGTACTAAACCCACACCCTCTGCACCTGCTTTAAAATAGCTCAAGGTCCGAATTTTCCTACTGATTTTATGTGTTGTAAAAAGCGTTAGTTTCGAGTCAGTTAGTGCAGTGTATGAAGGACTGATTTTCATATCCTGAATGCAAATATCTAATGAGTATAGTGCTGTGAGTGGGACCGGCTGACTCCCGCTCACTCCAGCTCCCCCAGCACTCCCCCGCTCACTCCAGCTCACCTTAGCTCACTCGACCTCACCTTAGCTCATTCTACCTTATATTAGCACACTCCAGCTCCCCCAACTCACTCCAGCACTCTCCAGCTCTCTCCAGCAATCTCCAGCACTATCCAGCTCACTGCAGCACTCTCCAGCTCACTCCAGCACTCTCCAGCACTCTCCAGCTTCCTCCAGCACTCTCCAGCTCACTCCAGCACTCTCCAGCTCAATCCAGCACTCTCCAGCTCACTCCAGCTCACTCATAAGGACATAAGAATTAGGTAGAAGAGTAGGGCATATGGCCCCTCGAACCTGTTCCACCATTCAATAAGATAATTGCTGATCATCATCACCTCTGCACTCTCCCGCACTCTCCAGCAGTGCTTTCGTATCCCAGCGGCGCAGTTAGTTCGATGCGTCCCCTGGGATCACGTGGGCCATGGAGAGCCAATGGTGGCAGGGAATGATTCATTCATAATTTTGACAGGAAGAGCTGTCAAACCTATAAACATTATATGCCCCAAAACATTACTAAAACTTCAAATAATTTTTTTTTAAATACCACATTTTTAAAATAACTATAAATTACATGAAATAACTATTTTAAACAATAATTTAGTTTATGAGTTGGTCGCACCGCAGGCAAGGGCTGCACAGGCAGAAGGGAAAGGAGTGACCATCAGGCGGAGCAGTAGAAGCAGGCAGGTAGTGCAGGGGGCCCCTGCGGCCATCCCCCTCTCAAACAGATATACCGATTTGGATACTGTTGAGGGGGATGACTTACCAGGGGAAGGCAGTAGCAGCCAACGTCCTGGCACCGGGGGTGCTTCTGATGCTCAGGAAGGGAGGAATAAGAGTGGGAGAGCAAGAGTGGTAGGGGATTCTATCGTAAGGGGAAAAGATAGGCATTTCGGTGGCCATAGACGTGACTCCAGGATGGTTTGTTCCCTCCCTGGTGCCAGGGTCAAGGATGTCACTGAACGGCTGCAGGGCATTCTGAAGGGGGAGGGTGAACAGTCAGAGGTCGTGGTTCACATTGGGACCAATGACATGGGTAGGAAGAGGGATGAGGTCCTGCAGCAAAGATTTAGGGAGCTAGGTAGCAGATTAAAGAGCAGGACCTCAAAGGCTGTAATCTCTGGATTACTCCAGGAGCCACGTGCTAGTGAGTACAGGAATAGGAAGATAGAGCAGATGAATGCGTGGCTAAAGAGTTGGGGCAGGAGGGAGGGCTTTAGTTTCCTGGAACACTGTTTCTGCTTTTGGGGAAGGTGGGACTTGTACAAGTCAGAGGGGTTGCACCTGAACCAGAACGGGTCAAATATCCTTGCGGGGAGGTTTGCTAGCACTGTTGGGGGGAGTTAACTAACTTGGCAGGGTGATGGGATACAGAGTGGAGCTATAATAGGGGGTGATGCACAGCCAAATATAGAGGAAAAAACTAGTCAGCTTGGAAGGCAGAGCAAATATGTAACGGCCAAGGGAGAAGGGCAAGGCTGAATGGCATTTATTTTAATGCAAGGAGTCTTGGGAATAAGGTGGATGAACTGAAGATGTTGATGAACACATGGGAGTATGATATTGTTGCTATCACGGAGACATGGTTGAAGGAGGGGCAAGACTGGCAGCTCAATATTCCGGGGTATAGAATCTTCAGGCGAGACAGAGGTGGGGGGGGTAAAAGAGGAGGGGGTGTCGCAATATGAATTAAGGAGTCAATTGCTGCTGTAAGGAGGGATGATATATTAACAGGTTCCTCTAATGAGGCCATATGGGTAGAACTTAAAAAGAAAAAGGGGCAAGCATTTTGCTGGGAGTGTACTATAGGCCCCCAAACAGTCAGGCGGAGATAGATGAACAGATAATTAGGCAAATCTCAGAGAAATATGCAAATAATACGGTAATAATAGTGGGGGATTTCAACTTCCCCAACATTAACTGGGATAGTCAGAGTGTGAAAGGCGTAGAGGGTACAGAATTCGTAAAGTGCATCCAAGAGATCTTTTTGAGCCAGCATGCAGAAAGTCCTACAAGAGAGCGGGCGGTGCTGGACCTAATTCTAGGGAATGTGGCCGGGCAAGTAGTAGAAGTGTTAGTGGGTGAGCACTTTGGTGACAGTGAACATATTTCGGTGAGAGTTAAGGTAGTCATGGAAAAGGACAGAGATGGACCGGAAATAAAACTCTAAATAGGGGGCAGGCCGATTTTAATATGAAAAGGCAGGATCTGGCCAAAGTGGACTGGGATCAGCTACTTGTAGGAAAACCAACATCGGAGCAATGGGAGTCTTTCAGAAAGGAAATTGAGAGAGTTCAATGGCAACATGTTCCCGTAAAGGTCAAGGATGTGAGCAAAAGCCCAGGGAACCTTGGATGTCAAGGGATATACGAGAATGGATTAGGGAAAAAATGGTTGCTTTTGGCAGATACAAAGGAATAAAGACAGAGGAAGCCCTAAAAAGTGCGGGGGGATACTTAAAAAAGAAGTTAGGAGAGCGAGGAGGGTCCATGAAATAACACTGGCGAGCAAAATAAAGGAAAATCCTAGGGTGTTTTATAAATATATTAAGGGCAAGAGAATAACTAGGCAAAGAGTAGGGCAAAGTGGAAATCTTTGTGTGGAGCCAGAAGATGAAGGTGGGGTTTTAAATGATTTTTTTGCCTGTGTGTTCACTATGGAGAAGGACGTTGTAGACATAGTAATCGGGCAGGGGGACTGTGATATACTTGAATATATTAGCCTCGTGAGGGAGGAGGTAATAGCGGTTTTAGCATGCTTAAAAGTGGATAAATCCCCAGACCCGGACGAAATGTATCCCAGGCAGCTGTGTGAGGCAAAGGAGGAGATTGCAGGGGCTCTGAAACAAATTTTCAAAACCTCTCTGGCCACAGGGGATGTGCCAGAGGACTGGAGAACAGCTAACGTAGTACAATTATTCAGGAAGGGTAATAGGGATAAACCAGGGAATTACAAGCCAGTGAGCCTAACATCAGTGGTAGGGAAGTTATTGGATAAAATTCTGAGGGACAGAATTAGTCTCCACTTGGAGAGGCAAGGATTAATCAGCGATAGTCAGCATGGCTTTGTCAAGGGAAGATCATGTCTGACCAATTTGATTGAATTTTTTGAGGGGATGACTAGGTGTGTGGATGAGTGTAGTGCAGTGGATGTGGTATACAGGGATTTTGGTAAGGCTTTCGATAAATTCCCGCACAGGAGACTGGTCAAGAATGTAAGACCCCATGGGATCCAGGGTGCCTTGGCACATTGGATCCAAAACTGGCTTAGTGGCAGAAGGCAGTGGGTGATGGTCGAAGGTTGTTTTTGTGACTGGAAGCCTGTGTCCAGTGGGGTACCGCAGGCATCGGTGCTGGGTCCCTTGCTGTTTGCGGTTAACAATCATTATTTGGATGTGAATGTAAAAGGTATGATCAGTAAGTTCGCAGATGACAAGAAAATTGGTAGGGTGGTAAATAGCGAAGAGGGTAGCCTCAGCCTGAGGACGATATAGATGGGTTGGTCAGATGGGCGGAACAGTGGCAAATGGAATTTAACCGTGAAAAGTGTGAGGTGATGCATTTTTGAGGGACTAACAAGGCAAGGGAATACACAATGAATGGTAAGACCCTAGGGAAGACAGAGGATCAGAGGGACCTTGGTGTGTATATACATAGATCCCGGAAGGCAGCAGAACAGGTGGATAAGATGGTTAAAAAGTCATATGGGATACTTGCCTTCATTTGCCGAGGTATAGAATATAAGAGCGGGGAGGTTATGATGGAGCTGTACAAAACGTTGGTTAGGCCACAGCTGGAATACTGTGTGCAGTTCTGGTCGCCACACAATAGGAAGGATGTGATTGCTTTGGTGAGGGTGCAGAGGAGATTCACCAGGATGTTACCTGGGTTGGAGCGCTTCAGCTATGAAGAAAGACTGGACAGGCTGGGATTGTTTTCGTTGGTGCATCGAAGGCTGAGGGGGGACCTGATTGATGTGTACAAATTATGAGTGGCATAGATAGTGTAGATAGAAATGAACTTTTCCCTTAGTAGAGCGATCAATAACAAGGGGGCATAGATTCAAGGTAAGGGGCAGGAGGTTTAGAGCGGATTTGAGGAAGAACTTTTTCACCCGGAGGGTGGTTGGAATCTGGAACTCACTGCCTGAAAGGGTGGTAGAGGCAGGAACACTCACAACATTCCAGAAGCATTTGGATGAGCACTTGAAATGCCATAACAAACAAGGCTCCGGCGAAATGCTGGAAAATGGGATTAGATTAGACAAGGATTGATGGCCGGCGCGGACGCGATGGGCCGAAGGGCCTCTTTCTGTGCTGTATAACTCTATGACTCTATGGCTTTATAACAATTTAAATTTTTGAAAAAATGTATTACATTTTCTAATGGGGCTAAAAAATAAACTTACCTTTCTTTAAATTATTTAAAAATAATAAACCTGTGGTAAAAATGTTTTAATTGTAATGAATTCGCCACTTACCATTTTAAAAGCAGGCCTTGCGACTGCTTTTTACATGTCTAACTTCTGGAGACTTACCTTCCCGGAGAAACCTGGAAAAAAATGGAAAGTTCAAAGCGCACACGCTGACTCTCCCGCGCACGCCATCCAGCTCTTAACCCCTTCTTTCAGGGGAATGGAAGTGCCGGATTCCCGCGCATGCACAGTGCATGCACGAAACCGACACTTTCGTTGGGTCTACGTGTGAGTACCCCGTCCGCACTCACGCGTTGGGACGCGAATTTCTGGGCGATTGTCTTCGGACCCCGCCACTAACTCTGTTCACTAGCTAGGGACTCCAGCCCTCCCCCTGGCCACTGTCTGAGGCTGATCCAGACTGGTTGCAACCTCGGCATCCTACTTAATCCGAAGGGGAACTTCTGACCCACCTCTAACATCGCCCGACCCGTCCCCGCACCAGGCCTCCCTTCATCCCACTATTGGCGGCCATGCCTTCAGCCGCCTAGGGCTCACACTCTGGGATCCCCTCCCTAATTTCCTACGCCTCTCCACCACCCGTTCCTCCGCTATAACCCATCGCTTTGAACCCAGCCTTTTGTCACCCCTCATCATATCTTCTTCGACTGGGCTCTGGTCTTTTTTGCCTGTTAACTGCCTGGGGTCGTTTCGCTGTGTTCAAAGCCGTTACAGAAATGTAAGTTCTTATTGGGGAGCCGTGGTGATTCTGGGCGGATCCCGAAGCGAGATTAATGGTGAGCGGGTTATGATTGATGCCACTATTGATGACTCCTTCCAACACTTCACTGAAGATTGGGAGGGGAATGATGGGAGAGTGATTTATCCATTTTCTGTGGATTGGACATACCTGGGCAATCAGCCACGTTGTGGGGTAAATGCCAGTACTGGGGGTGTCAGCCTGGATTATGGGCTTAACTCTCTGAAGTGGGGACTTGAACCCCCGCCCTTCTGATGCAGAGGCAAGAGTGCTGCCCACTGAGCCACGGAAGACACTTGAGTGAATTTAATCTACAACGGATGAAGCACAAATGACTTGTCAGGATATAACGCACCCGTGCGTCCTTATCATAGAATCATCGAAATTTACAGCACAGAAGGAGGCCATTGGGCCCATCGTGTCCGTGCCAGCCGACAAAGAGCAATCCACCCTAATCCCACATTCCAGCTCTTGGTTCGTAGCCCTGTAGGTTACGGCAGTTCAAGTGCATATCCAAGTCCTTTTTAAATGTGATGATGGCTTCTGCCTCTACCACCATTTCAGGCAATGAGCGCCGGACCCTACCACCATCTGGGTGAAAATATTTCTCCTCAAATCTCCTCTCAACCTCCGACCAATTACTTGAAATCTATGCCCCCTGGTTACTAACCCTTCTGCTAAGGGAAATAAGTCGTTCCTAGCCAATCTATCTAGGCCCCTCATAATTATATCCAGCTGAATTAGGTCTCCCTTCAGCCTCCTCTGTTACAGAGAAAACAACCCCAGCCTATCCAATCTTTCCGCATATCTAAATTTCCCCAGCCTTGCAACATCCTCGTAAATATCCTCCGCACCCTTTATAGTGCAATCACATCCTTCCTGTAATGTGGTGACCAGAACTGCACACAGTATTCTAGCTGCAGCCTAACTAGTGTTTTATACAGTTCAAGCATAACCTCCCTGCTCTTATATTCTATGCCTCGGCTAATAAAGGAATGTATCCCGTATGCCTTCTTAACCACTTTATCTACCTGTCCTGCTACCTTCAGGGATCTGTGGACCTGCACTCCAAGGTCCCTCTGATCTTCTGTACTTCTCAGTGTCTTACCATTTAATGTGCATTCCTTGCCTTGTTAGCCCTCCCCAAATGCATTAATTCACACTTCTCCGGATTGAATTCCATTTGCCTCTGTTCTGCCCACCTGACCAGCCCATTGACATATTCCTGCAGTCTGAAGCCTTGTACTGCCCGTCCTCCTGTCGAGTGCTTCGAAAGGGAATACGGCGCAATCCAAACACTGAAATATTTTATAAATTTTGAGGCAGGGTCTCTTGTGATTTCGAGCAGTGCGTGAGCCGCGCTGTCCCACTCAGTTCCTTAAATCCCGTGGGATCATCACTGGTCTCCTGCAGTCACTCCAGCAGAAAGCCCAGAGACACTGAGGGGGATTGGACGGAGAGACCAGCAGGGTGGAACTTCCAAACTGGACTCCGTGATCCACCTGCCAGTAATGATGGGAACATGTAAAGAATTGCCAAATGTTTATTACTCATGTTGTATAGGATGCTCTGGATTGAGTCAGGTGCGGCTCAGTGGGTCGGCATCTTGCTTCTGAGTCAGCAGGTAGTGGTTTCATAGTCCTAATCCAGAAACTTGAGCAAAAAAATCCAGGCTGACACTCCCAGTGCAGTACCGAGGGAATGCTGCAATATCGGAGCGGCAATACAGAGGGAGCACTGCACTGTTGGAGGGGTGGTATTGAGGGAGCACTGCACTGTCAGAGGGTGGCACTGAGGGAGTGCTGCACTGTCGGAAGTGCGGTACTGAGGCTGCACTGCACTGTCAGAGGGTGATAGTGAGGGAGTGCTGCACTGTCGGAGGGGCTGTTCTGAGGGAGAGTCGCACTGTCAGAGGGTGGTACTGAGGGGGTGCTGCACTGTCGGAGGGGCAGCACTGAGGGAGCACCGCACTGTCGGAGGGGCAGTACTGAGGGAGAGCCGCACTGTCAGAGGGGTAGTACTGAGGGAGCAACGCACTGTCAGAGGGGCAGCACAGAGGGAGGGCTGAACTGTCGGAGGGGCAGCGCTGAGGGAGCGCTGCACTGTCGGAGCGGCGGTACTGAGGGAGTGCTGCACTGTTGGAGGGGCAGTACTGAATGACCGCCGCACTTTCGGAGGGGCAGTACTGATGAAGCGCTGCACTGTTGGAAGGGCGGTACTGAGGGAGTGCTGCACTGTCAGAGGGGCGGTACTGAGGGAGCACCGCACTGACGGAGGGGCCGTACTGAGGGAGCGCTGCACTGTCGGAGGGGCAGTACGGAGGGAGCACTGCACTGTTGGATAGGCAGTGCTGAGGGAACGCTGCACTATTGGAGGATCAGTACTGAGGGAGTGCTGCACTGTCGAAGGGGCAGTACTGACGGAACGCTGCACAGTCGGAGGGGCAGTACTAAGTGACTGCTGCACTGTCGGGGGTTAATACTGAGAGAGCGCTGCACTGTCGGAGGGGAAATACTGAGGGAGTGCTGCACTGTCGGAGGGGAAATACTGAGGGAGCGCTGCACTGTTGGAGGGACAGTACAGCGTGAGTGCCGCACTGTAAATTTAAGGCAAATGGGATTGTGGGCAAGGTATTTACTTGGATACAGAACTGGTTGGCAGACAGAAAGCAAAGAGTTGGAATAGACGGGTCTTTTTCTGAGTGGCAGGCAGTGACTAGTGTGGTACCGCAGGGATCGGTCCTTGGACTCCAGCTATTCACAATATATATTAATGATCTAGGCAAGGGAACTAGATGTAATATCTCCAAATTTGCAGTCGACACAAAGCTGGGTGGGCGTGTGTGCTGTGAGGAGGATGCTGAGAAACTACAGGATGATTTGGACAGGTTGGGTGATTGGGCAGAAGCATGGCAGATGCAATATAACGTGGTTAAATGTGAGGTTACCCACTTTGGTGGCAAAAACAGGAAGGCAGATTATTATCTGAATGGCAATAGATTGGGAGAAGGGGAAGTGCAACGAGACCCGAGTGTCCTTGTGCAGCAGTCGCTGAAGGTAAGCATGCAGGTGCAGCAGGCGGTTAAAAAGGAAAATGGTATGATGGCCTTCGTAGTGAGAGGGTTGGAGTACAGGAACAAGGGTGTCTTGCTCCAGTTGTACAGGGCCTTGGTGAGACCACATCTTGAGTATTGCGTGCAGTTCTGGTCGCCTTGTCTGAGGAAGGATGTTCCTGCCATGGAAGGAGTTCAGCGAATATTCACCAGGCTGATACCTGGGACGGCAGGAATGAAGTTTGAAGAGAGATTGGGTCGATTGGGCTTGTACTCGCTGGAGTTTAGTAGAATGAGAGGGGATCTCATAATCTTATAAAATTGTGACAGGACTGGACAGACTAGATGCGGGAACGATGATTCCGATGGTCGGGGAGGCCAGAACCAGGGGTGACAGTCTAAGGTTAGGGTGTAGGCCATTTAGGATAGAAAAGAAGAGGACTTTCTTTACCAGAGAATGGTGAACCTGTGGAATTCTCTACCACAGAAGGCAGTACATGCCAATTCATTAAATATATTCATGAAGGAGTTGGATATATTTCTTAAGCCTAAAGGGATCAAGGGATATGGCGAGAAAGCAGGGGCAGGGTACTGAATTTGGATGATCAGCCATGACCGCATTGAATGGTGGAGCAGGCACGAGGGGCCGAATGGCCTACTCCTGATCCTATCTTCTGTGTTTCTATGTTTCTGTCGGACAGGCAGTACTGAGGGAGTGCTGCACTATCGGAGGATCAGTACTGAGGGAGCGCTGCACTATCTGAGAGGAAGTACTGAGGGAGCGCCCCACTGTCGGGAGGGATGGAGTGTCGCACTGTAGGAGGTGCTGTCTTTCGGATCAGACGTTAAACTGCTCTCTCATGTTGATGTAAATGAGCCCACGGCCACTATTCGAAGAAGAGCAGGGCCATTCTCCCTGGTGTCCAGGACCAATATTTACCCCTCAATCAAAATGATGAATAAACAGATTATCTGGCCATTTTACATTGCTGTTTGTGGGAGCTTGCTGTGTGCAAATTGGCTGCTGCGTTTCCTACATTACAACAGTGACTGCACTTCAAAAAGCACTTCTTTGGCTGTAAAGTGTTTTGGGACGTCCTGAGGTGGTGAAAGCTGGTAATCACTGTTCCACCAGGGGTATCTGGGCATTACCTGTTATCATGGTCCCACCAGGGTTATCTGGGTATTACCTGTAATCACTGTCCCACCAGAGGTATCTGGGCATTCCCTGTAATCACCGTCCCACCAGGGGCATCTGGGCATTACCTGTAATCACTGTCCCACCAGGGATATCTGGGCATTACCTGTTATTGCCGTCCTTGCAGGTATATCCTGAAATTACCTGCAATGGATAGCACCAGGGCTATCCTGCCATGGGAGCCAGTACTGCATGAAAATTAGCGAATATGAAAGGTTAATTAGCTGGTTTTCTCACACCGGCCAATCATCAGGCCACTGGGAGTGTGACTGAGAACTCCTGTTGGGCTCCAGTGTGGACAGTCTTGTGCAGTGAATTGATGTCCACCAGTGTCAGATTACCACGGATCGAGGAGTCATTCACTCCATCAGTCTGTCCCAGATTCGAACAGGTGTTGGATGGAAAGACGACAGTGAGCGGACATGCGGGGGTGAGAAGTTTAAGGCTTTATTCTGTGATTACATTGTCTGTCTGTATCTTTGCCATATCCTGGATCAATAGCAGCAATGACAGGATTAACAATAAAGAGGGATTGTGTCGGTGGTGGATGGAAGCGTGTGGCAGCGGGTTCCGAGATGAGTGGGTATCCTGCCAGTAGAACCAAAGGGGCTTTGAGGAACACGGGCCAAGAAATCAGATATGGCCTGAAAACGGACGGCGTCATGGCCCAGCGTTACTTAGCTGCGTCTGGGCAAAGTGGTCTAAGTAGCACGCAAAATTCATGCTGAGTGCTCTTTTATATGATTATAGTGCTGATCTGAGCAATAAACCCGCTGCTCATTGGTTTACAGCTCAACAGATGGGACAATATCGGGTGCAGTCTAACTGCAAGTCATGTTAGGCCTCGGCTTTCTCCACTGCTTAAAGGGGAGGTTCTTTGATGAAGCAGCTCCGCATTGTCATTCCATTTGGAGCGCCATTTGGACGATCACCCTGTATCAGAGTGCTCTCCTGCAGCCTCAGCTTGCTGCCGGCCAAGCTCAGACTGCTGCCACCATGGCTCGGTTTACCAGTGTCGAACGGGGCTTGCAGGGTGTCACAGCCGCCCCACCATCTGGCCACCAACAGATTGCTAGGAATGTTGAGGCACTGTCCCGGAGGGAGTGGCAGTGGGTCTGGGGAGCAGGAACCTGCTGCCCTCTCTCAGGATGATAGCATTCCTACTCCCACCTCTGCCAGTTCACCATTGCCCTTGCCACTGCCTGTCAGCCAGCTTAAGCTGCTGCCACCCATGCCGAGGTGGTGCAGTCTGCAGCCAGGCGTTCTAGGGCCAGAGCTGTTCGAGGTCGTCCTGCAAGACCATTTGCAGTCTCCCCCACTGAAAGTCAGCAGCGTTCCACCGGCCATTCAGCAGCCACTGGGGGATTTGTTCACAATTAACACAGGGCGGTTAGTTGAGCGGCGCACTCCAAAACACATGGGAAGTGCGGCAGCCACCATGTCGCCCCGAATCGGGCCTTAAGGGCCTGCAGTAAGACTGCGGATTTCTAGGCCTTGAAGCTTAACTTTCAGCAGCGGGATTCGCCTCCTTGGCCTAGTTGGAGCCTTTAATCGCTTCTCTCTCTTTGACCCAAAACAATTTTTGAGCTTCGATGTCTGATGGCCACTGGATGTAAAGCTTCTTTTTCATGACATTTCTCGTCTTGTGATAGGTTGAGAGTTCAGCTTCTGGAATCGTCTCCAAGAAGATCAGGATGATGATATCTTTCAGCTCGTGGAAGAGCCTGTAGCTCGCTAGCTGCAGTTCCATGGAGCACCACTCGCTGTACAGGTAGTTGCGGCTCATCACACAGATGGTCTTCCTGCTTTGGTAGATGCTGTCCACGATGTTGTCGATGATATATTTGCCCAGCTCAAAATCTCTGTGGTGGAGGCAGTGGTTGAAGCATTGAGGTCCTCTCGTTTCTAGGTTTGGCACCAACACTTGCAGAACCCAGTCTTCGGCCTGAGAATTATAGGAGATAAATGCATCATACCTGTCGGACTGCTGACTCTCTCCTCTCCCTCTGTGGATTTTCAACCACGATCGGAAAATATTAAACCCATACTTGATGTGCCAGTACCCTTTGCTGTAGAATATAGGGATGAACATGAACAAGATCAAGACCGGCACAGTTATATGGAGCATGATCTGCCCAATGGCCAAGTAACAAACGCGAGCATCAAACTTGTACAAGTATTCAGTTGGCCGATCTGCACAGGTTTGGTTGTAAAAATAGATAACCTGCATCCTGGGGTTGGACAGGGACCAGTTTTGGAACAAATTTATGTCACAGGTGCAGGGGAACGGGTTCTTCCGCAGATCCAGTTAGGTCAGGGAGGGCAGGTGTTCCACAACCGTGCTATTGATGATCTGAATGGCGTTTTTCCCCAAGAACAATGTCCTCAGGTTGGAAAGGTTTCCAAAGATGTCAAGAGACATGGATTGGAGGCCGACATTTTCAAGGTTGAGTCTATTTTGACTCTGGAGATTCTTGAAGATCCCTGGATTCAGACTGTGGATGCCGTTGCAAGCATCGAGCATGGAGAGGATTCTCAAATTGATCAGATCTTCAAATCCGTCTTTGGACAGTGACATTTTATTCTCTGCTATATACAGGCTTCTTAAAGAGATGAGGCCGTTTAAAAACTTTGAAGGAATAATGTTGATGCCGTAGGATTGCTGGGCTTGTAGTTTGAGAATGTACAGCTTAGTGAGGCTAACAAAGGGAGATGCTGCAATCAGGCCAGTGTTGTATCTGATCCGGTTACTGTCCAAGTCCAACACTCCTAAAGATGGGAGGATGTCGTAGATCTCCCTGCTAATACGAGTTATACAGTTCCTATCGAGATAAAGCTTGGTCAGCTTGTGTAATCCACAGAAAGACTGGCTGGTGAGGATTCGAATTTTGTTCCCTCCCAGGTCCAAGGTGTCCAGGTTATTGAGATTTGCAAACACCTTGATGAAAACAATTGAGATCCTGTTTTTTCTGAGATTGAGATTCCAGAGACTCCCAATGTTGCTGAAGGTGTGTTCACAGATGTCAGTTATGAGGTTGTTGTCGAGTCGGAGCTCCTGCAAGTTGGTGAGGTTAGAAAAGGCAGCCTTGTTGATGACAGCAATGTTGTTAATGCTCAGCTTTAGGGTCCGGAGATAGGGAACATAAGAGAAGGCGTGACTACAAATGGTGAAAATCCTGTTGTAGCGAAAGGTTAGGAGTGACAGCTTGGGAAACACCGCTACTGCCTTCCCGTCCTTGTAACAGGAAGGTAACTTCTTGATTCTGTTGTGCTCGATAATGAAAGAAACAACTTGCTTTCTTTTCGATGCAATTTCAGAGCAGGCCACTGATGTGAGGAGATTGTGTGATAAATCCCAGCTGGTGATGGGTGGGCACTGGGATAGGGAATGGGCAGGGAGAAATAAGTTCTGATTGTTCTGCAGGACCAGGCTCTTCATAGGCCTGAGACCCAGATAGTGGCACAGGTTGGACAGCTCACTCTGGTTGTGCAGCCTTAACCCAGATTATTGAACATTCTGTAGATTCGGGTTTGCAGATTTGAGAAACTTGGTGACATTTAAGGGGTTGTTCTTGACGATCAAACACGAAATGTTCCTCAGGGCAACTTCAGAAAATTCCAAAGCATCGGAGAGTTTGTTATTGGACAGATCCAACTTGAGAATGTTGCTGAGGAAGTCCCGCTGGCAGTCAAATGTTGTGAGAGAATTGTTAGAGAGGGAGAGGTTTTGGAGGGAGGGTGGGAGGGCGGTGCGATGTTGCAGGGAGGCGAGTTGACTGTTGCCCAGATCAAGGAGCGTCAGATTACTGAGCCCAGAGACAGCGCTCACCAGATGGGAGAAATTCTGGAGTTTATTGGAGCTTAAGACAAGTGTTTGAAGATTGTCCAATGCAGCGAAGGCTTTGGGTTCAACTGTTACTAAGCGGTTGTGATGGAGCAGGAGTTGATCTAAATTTCAAGTTCCTGGAAGACCGAAGAGTTCAGACGAGAGATACTGTTGTAGGACAGGTTGAGGGTCAGTAGGCTGGTGAGATTACTGAACACACTGCAGCAAACACTCTCAATCCAAATGTAATCCAGCCACAGTGTGAGCAGCTTGGGCAGTCTGTGGAAACTGTCCGCTTGCAGTTGGGTGAGCCAGTTGTGGGAGATGTTCAAGTGCACGGTGCTGGCTGGGAGGTCGGACACGGCACTAGAGACCTGTGTCAGGAAGCGGTGGACGCACTGAAAGGTACCATTGTGGTTCGCATCCTGCATGCAGTTATTGAAACTGTACCCGGGGACTGTGGGCACCAACACATTGCAGGAGAGGGCACAGAGAAGCAGCAGGCAGTGAACGCTCAGTCTCAACATCACAGCCTCCTTCTTCCGTCCGAGGGTTCAGATGTTTTGCAAGACCTCACTCAAGAAAAATTCTGTGGGTGTGAGATGTTTTTTCTCTGTCGCTGCCAGAACAGCCTGCAAAGTCAGAGATGGTTTACATTGTCAGTTTAGTAGAAATTAAGCAAATCAGTTAACCTGCTTCCATGGATACTCTGTTCTCCACTGCTCTGAAAAGCCATTACCATGTTAAATATTTGTGATATGCGGAAGGCTCCTTTCTGTCCAGATATTACCAGCTCCCTGAAGACCCCTTACTCCTCTGAACACCTCACATTCTCGAATACCTCGCCCATTCCATCATCACCTGCGGCTCTCCCAGGCAACGGCTATTTTCTCATTAAGATCTGCTTCCTCTTTGTATTGAAGTGCCAAAGGCCCCAGAACCTGATGACTGTGTTCTCGAATACTGAGGGAAGACAGAGAGGAGATAACAGAGGCTTTGAGGACAATGCTCCAAACATCCTGTGCACTGGTCCCCATATTATAAAACGGATATAGAGGCACTGGAGAAGCTGCAAAAAAGTTTTGTACCAGAACTGAGAGGTTTCAACTATCAGGAAAGATTAAACAGGCTGGGGCTCTTTAGAAAAGAGACTGAGAGGTGACCTGATAGAGGTCTTTAAAATTATGAAGGGTTTCGATAGGGTAGACAGAGAGAAGATATTTCTAGTTGTGGGGGGAGACCAAAACTGGGGGTCATACATATGAGATAGTCACTAATTAATCCAAAATGGAATTCAGGAGAATTTTTTTTACCCAGGGAGTGGTGAGAATGTGGAAGATGCTATCAGAAGGAGTGATTGAGGCGAATGTCATTTGAGGGGAAGCTAGATAAAGACCTGAGGGAGAAAGGAATGGAAGGATGTGGTGACAGTGTGAGATGAAGTAGGGTTGGAGGAGGCTCGTGTGGAGCATAAACGCTGGCGTGGACAGGTCGAGCCGAATGGCCTGTGCCTGTGCTGTAAAATTCCATCTAAGCCTTGGATATGGAAGTTGTGCCACATGCCTGCAGTTGCCAATATAACAACTCTCTTCAATCAGAGTGAAAGGGATAAATCAGATAACGACAGACCAGTCGGCCTAACATTGGTGGTGGATGAGCTCCCAGAGAAAGAAAAAAGAAAGTCTTGCATTTCTACAGCGCCTTTCATGACCTCAGGACATCCCAAATTTTTAGCGCCAATGAAATGCAGTCACTGCTGTAATGTAGGAAATGTGGTAGCCAATTTGCACACAGCAAGCTCCCAGAAACAGCGGTGTGATAATGACGAGATAATCTGTTTTAGTTATGTTAATTAAGTATTGGCCCAGGACCCAGGGGAGGACTCTCCTGCTCTTCTTCGAAATAGTGCCATAGGATCTTTTACGCCCACCTGAGAGGACAGACGTGGCCTCGGTTTAACATCTCATCTGAAAGACGGCGCCTCCGACAGTGCAGCACACTCTGTGTACAGTATTGGAGTGTCAGCTAGGGGCCAAATTAAAAAGCAGAACCACAAGGGTAATAATCTTTGGATTATTACCAGAGCTACGAGCGAATTTGGCTAGTACAAATAAAATTAGAGAGTTAAATGCGTGGCTCAAAGACTGGTGTGGGAGAAATGGGTTTTGTTTCCTGGGACACTGGCACCAGTACTGGTGCAGGAGGGAGCTGTTCCGTTGGGACGGGCTTCACTTGGCCAGTGCTGGGGCTAGAGTCCTGGCGGACCATATAACTAGGGCTGTAGAGAGGGCTTTAAACTAACTAGTCGCGGGGAGGTTCCTAGAGAGCAAATAATAAAAATGACAACAGAGAAGGTCATAGACTTAGGTAGTGGGGAAATTAAAAACCAGAGCGTGTCAGGAAGGGGCAGATGGTATGGAGTAAAAGGTAAAGTAGTAAAAAGGGCAAAAGCAGGAACTAAGTGTCACAAAACATATTTGAAAGTTCTCTATCTGAATGCACGTAGCATTCGTAAGAAAATAGACGAGTTAATGTCACAAATAACTACATATGGGTATGATCTTGTGGCCATTACAGAAACATGGCTGCAGGGTGACAATGCCTGGGAATTAAACATACCAGGTTATTTAACGATCAGGAAGGACAGGCAGGAAGAAGGGGAGGTGGGGTGGCTATGTTAATAAAGGAAGGAATCACTTTAATACAGAGAAATGATATTGGGTCAAAAGATCAGGATAATGAAACAGCTTGGATGGAGGTAAGGAATAATAAGGGGAAAAAAACACTAGTGGGCATAGTCTATAGGCCTCCAAACAGTTGCAACTTTGTTGGACGGAGTATCAATCAGGAAATAGTTGAGGCTTGTAGTAAGGGAACATCTATAATTATGGGGGATTTTAACTATCATATTAATTGGACAAATCAAATTGGGTAGGCTGCCTTGAGGATGAGTTCATTGAGTGTATTAGGGATGGGTTTCTTGAGCAGTATGTAACTGAACCGACCAGTGGGCAAGCAACCTTAGATCTGGTCCTGTGTAACGAGACAGGATTAATTTAAAATGTCCTAGTAAAGGATCCCCTTGGAATGAGTGACCATAACATGGTTGAATTCCATATTCAATTAGAGGGTGAGAAGGTTGGGTCTCAAACAAGCGTGCTAAGCTTGAATAAAGGAGAGTATGAAGCTATGAGAGCGGAATTGAGTAGAGTGGATTGGGAAAAAAGATTAAAGGGTAAGACGATACATGATCAGTGGTGTACATTTAAGGAGTTATTTTACAACTTCCAAAAATATATATTCCACTGAGAAGGAAAGGGTGTAAAAGAGAAGACAGCCATCCATGGCTATGTAAAGAAATTAAGGATAGTATTCGACTAGAAACAAGGGCATATAAGGTAGCCAAATCTAGTGGGAGGATAGAGGATTGGGAAAACTTTAAAAGAGAGCAAAAAATAACAAAAAGATTGATTAAGAAAGGGAAGATAGATTATGAAAGTAAATTAGCAAAAATATAAAAACAGATAGTAAGAGTTTTTATAGTTATATAAAAAGAAAAAGGGTGGCTAAAGTAAATGTTGTTCCCTTAGAGAATGAGACCGGGAAAATAATGGTGGGAAATATGGAGATGGCAAAAACACTGAATGAATATTTTGTATCAGTCTTTACAGTAGAGGACACTAAGAATATCCCAACACTGGACAAACAGGGGGCTAAAGGGGGGGAGGAGCTAAGCACGATCAAAATCACTAAAGAAGTGGTACTCGGCAAAATAATGGGACTCAAGGCGGATAAATCACCTGGACCTGATGGCTTACATCCTAGGGTCTTGAGGGAAGTGGCGGTAGGGATTGTGGATGCATTGGTAATAATTTCCAAAACTCACTGGACTCAGCAAAGGTCCCGGCAGACTGGAAAACTGCTAATGTAACACCCTTATTTAAAAAGTGCAGTAGACAGAAGGCTGGAAACTATAGACCGCTTAGCCTAACATCTGAGGTAGGTATAATTTTGGAATCCATTATTAAGGAGACAGTAACAGGACATTTGGATAATCATAATTTAATAGGACAAAGTCAGCATGGTTTTATGAAGGGGAAGTCATGTTTGACAAATTTGCTGGAGTTCTTTGAGGAAGTAACATCTAGGGTGAATAAAGGGCAACCAGTGGACGTAATGTATTTAGACTTCCAAAAGGCATTTGACAAGGTGCCACACAAAAGATTATTGCTTAAGATAAAAAAATCACGGGATTGGGGGTAATATTCTGGCATGGATAGATATTGGCTATCTAACAGAAGGCAGAGAGTTGGGATAAATGGTTCATTCTCAGACTGTCAATCAGTAACCAGTGGTGTTCCGCAGGGGTCAGTGCTGGGTCCCCAACTCTTTACAATCTATATTAACGATTTGGAGGAGGGGACCGAGTGTAATATATCAAAGTTTGCAGATGATACTAAGATGGGAGGGAAAGTAGGGAGTGAGGAGGACATAAAAAACCTGCAAGGGGACATAGACAGGCTAAGTAAGTGGGCAGAGATTTGGCAGATGGAATACAATACTGCAAAGTGTGAGGTTATGCACTTTGGCAGGAAAAATCGTATGGCAAGTTATTATCTTAATGGCATGAAACTGGAAAGTACTGAAGTACAAAGGGATCTGGGGGTCCTGGTGCACGAAACTCAGAAGGTTAGTATGCAGGTGCAGCAAGTGATTAAGAAGGCAAATGGAATGTTGGCTTTCATTGCAAGAGGGATAGAATATACAAATAGGGAGGTATTGCTTCAGTTGTACAAGGTATTGGTGAGACCGCACCTGGAATTCTGCATAGAGTTTTGGTGCCCATACTTAAGAAAAGACATACTTGGGCTCGAGTCAGTACAAAGAAGGTTCACTCGGTTAATCCCGGGGATGAGGGGATGGATGTATGAGGAGAGGATGTGTAGATTGGGATTCTACTCATTGGAGTTCAGAAGAATGAGAGGCGATCTTATTGAAACATATAAGATTGTGAAAGGTTTGGATCGGGTGGATGCAGGGAGGATGTTCCCGATGATGGGTGAAATTAGAACTAGGGGGCATAGTCTTAGAATAAGGGGCTGCTCTTTCAAAACTGAGATGAGGAGGAACTACTTCACTCAGAGGGTGGTAGGTCCATGGAATATGCTGCCCCAAAAAGCTGTAGAAGCTACATCATTACATAAATTTAAAACAAAAATAGACTGTTTCCTAGAAGTAAATGGAATTAAGGGTTACGGCGAGCGGGCAGGAATTTGGACATGAGTCTACGTTCGGATCGGACATGGCCCTGTGGGTAGCGGAGCGGGCCCAGGGGCCGTGTAGCCTGATCCTGCTCCTATTTCGTGTGTCTAATTCTGTTAGATTCAGGAGATGGTTCTGTGATAGTAGATTGGCGGTTAGGATCTAATTGAATGGTGGAGCAGGCTCGAGGGGCCGATTGGCCTACTCCTGCACCTATTTCTTATGTTCTTATGTTCTTAAAGGGTCTGATGAAAGGGAGGAACTGAAAGAAATCAGTACTTGTAGGGAAATGGTGTTAGGGAAATTGACGGGATTGAAGGCCGATAAATCCCCAGGGGCTGATAATCTACATCCGAGGGTACTTCAGGAAGTGGCCCTAGAAATAGTAGATGCATTACTGATCATCTTCCAACATTCGATGGAATCTGGAACAGTACCCATAGATTGGAGGTTAGCTAATGTTACCACACTATTCAAAGCAGGTGGTAGAGAGAAAAATGGGAATTACAGACCGGTAAACCTGACATCGGTTGTGGGGAAATGCTAGAGTCCATTATAAAAGATGTAATAGCAGAGCACTTGGAAAACAGTGACAGGATCGGACAAAGTCAACATGGATTTACAGAAGGTAAATCGTGCTTGACTAATCTACTGGAATTTTTTGAGGATGTTACTGCTAAAATAGATAATGGAGAACCAGTGGATGTGGTGTATTTGGACTTTCAAAAGGCTTTCGATAAGGTCCCGCATAAGAGATTAGCGTGTAAAGTTAAGGCACATGGGATTGGGGGCAAGGTATTGACTTGGATAGAGAACTGGTTGGCAGACAGAAAGCAAAGAGTTGGAATAAATGGTTCTTTTTCCGAGCGGCAGGCAGTGACTAGTGGGGCACAGCAGGGAACGGTCCTTGCACCCCAGCTATTCACAATATATAGTAATGATCTAGACAAGGGAGCTAGATGTAATATCTCCAAGTTTGCAGATGACACAAAGCTGGGTGGGCATGTGTGCTGTGAGGAGGATGCCCAGAAACTCCAGTATGATTTGGACAGGTCGGGTGATTGGGCAAAAGCATGGCAGATGCAATTTAACGCAGATAAATGCGAGGTTATCCACTTTGGTGTCAAAAACAGGAAGGCAGATTATTATCTGAATAGCAATAGATTGGGAGAAGGGGAAGTGCAACGAGACCTGGCTGTCCTTGTACAGCAGTCGCTGAAGGTAAGCATGCAGTTGCAGCAGGCAGTTAAGAAGGCAAATGGTATGTTGGCCTTCGCAGCGAGAGGGTTTGAGTACAGGAACAAGGATGTCTTGCTGCAGTTATACTGGGCCTTGGTGAGACCACATCGTGAGTATTGTGTGCAGTTTTGGTCGCCTTATCTGAGGAAGGATGTTCTTGCCATGGAAGGAGTTCAGCGAAGATTCACCATGATGATATCTGGGATGGCAGGAATGATGTATGAGGAGAGGTTGGGTCGATTGGACTCAAAGTCGCTGGAGTTTAGAAGAATGAGTGGGGATCTCATTGAAACTTATAGAATCTGACAGGACTGGACAGACCAGATGGAGGAAGGATGTTCTTGATGGTCGGGGAGTCCAGAACCAGGGGTTACAGTCTAAGGATAAGGGGTAAGCCATTTTGGACAGAAATGAGGAGGAATTTCTTCACCCAGAGAGTGGTGAACCTGTGGAATTCTCTACCACAGAAGGCAGTAGAGGCCAGTTCATTAAATATATTCAAGAAGGAATTGGACATATTTCTTAAGGCTAAAGGGATGAAGGGGTATGGGGAGAAAGCAGGAACCGTGTACTGAATTTGGATGATCAGCCATGATCGCATTGAATGGCGAAGCAGGCTCGAGGGGCCGAATGGCCTCCTCCTGCTCCTATCTTCTATGTTTCTATGTTTCTATGACCTTATATGGGATAAAATTAATACTCAACTAGAAACCGTTCTAGAAACCAGGAAGCTGGTTAAAAGGGAGAAGCAGAGTGCGGTAGTTATTGGGTGTTTTTTTGACTGGAACACGAATCAGTTAGGAACAGAAATGGTATGTTAACCTTTATTGCAAAGGGCTTGTTGTATAAGAATAAGGAAGTATTGCTGCAAATATATTAGGGCTTTGGTGAGAGCACACCTGGAGTACTGTGTACAATGTTGGTTTGCTTACCTGGAAAGGATTACTTCTAGTCCAATCTCTTTCGGGCTACCCCAGAGCAGGTGAATTCCCCAAAGACTCACCATCAACTAATGTTAGAGGTAGCTGAATCATTAAGACGCTTAATTGGGTCTAAAGCTTCAGATTAGCTCTCCCTAAAGGAAAGGAGCGACCTGAAGATGTTACCGTCGTCCAGATAGCACATTTAATAAGTTTAACTAGACTGTAACCTTCCAGATATTATGAGCGTGCAGAAAACTTCCCCAGAATTCTGCAACTCCTCACCAAAGTGTGAACAAAGCTTAAGATCACGAGTTTGATACAGAAGCACTATGTGAGACAATTCGAAAAAAGTATGTTTATTAAAGAACCGACATGTGACTTACAGCTGGTGATTCAATCGCAACATTAACAGTTCCAAATACAGAAAACTTACAATGCTTTTGATCAGAGATCCTTATTCTCAAATCTTATCTTCGTTACATTTTTACATCTCTTAGTCTTCTTTCAAGGTATCCACCAAAATCAAATACCTATGATACCCGAGATTCAAAGAGTTAAAAACTTACAGACCCTGCCTCTGAAGCCTGAGAATAGCTTTGCCCTTTCACAGCGAATCTAACTTCACATTTGAATATTTTATATTTATACCCTTTTTTCAGTGGTATATCCTTTGAAGTTTTCTGCTGATGTAAGCTTTTGCTGTTGACTTCTTCTTTTCTTATAGTCAGTTCAGCTGTTGCAAGCAGACTTGTTTCTGCTGAGTTGTGTGTCTCTACCTTTAGATGTTCAAAACTTATCATTAAAATAACATGGAGCAGTGGTTCTATTTGATGTCATTTTTATCAAAGTCTCCTGTTTTATCTTTTGCATTTAGAACACCTCAACTGCTTGCACCACAGACTTCGTGTCACCTAGGTGTTCGAAGTTCAACACAAAAACAAAGTGATGGCTGGTGCCTCCCGTGTTTCATTTGATGTGAGGTGCTCCTTTTAGTTGATGGCATTTTTACAAAGATACATGTTTCTTTAATTTTTGTGATTTCTTTCCGAAGTGTTGGTTTATAATTTATAACACTTGAACTGGGTATGGCTATTGTGTTCTTTCCAAGCTGCAGACTTTTAGGAACATTTAACTTTCTACTTCAATAAGGCCATTGTCTCAGTGTCAACAACTCTTCTTATCTCAGAAACCTGTATGCTGTTTACAGCTTATGGTTGTTAAGGCTTCCAGGCTTGCAGACCCAGTACGTGATGTCTAAATTAATTCTGTTCATAGGATGGTGTATTTTTTTGAATATGGCTTTTGCTTCACAACCTAAGGAAGGACATAATTGCCTTGGAGGGGGTGCAGAAATGCTTTGCTAGATTGATTCCAGAGATGAGAATGCTCTCCTATGAGGAGGGGTTGAGTAGAAAGAGTCTATACTCGCTGGGTTTAGATGAATTATAACTGATCTCATGGATAGGTATAAAATTCTTAGAGAATTTGACAGTGTAGATGGTGAGCGGCTGCATCGCCGGACTGGAGAGTGCAGAACTACGGGCCTTACTCCCAGTTGAATGGCTCGGCTATTAGGGACTGAGATCAGGAGACATTTCTTGACTCAGAGGTTTGTATATCATTGGAATTCACTACCCCAGAGGACTGTGGATGCTCAGACGGAGAATATAGTCAAGACTGAGATCGATAGATTTTTGGGCAATATAGAATCAGGGGCTATGGGGATGGGCGGGGGGAATGGAGTTGATTTAGCAGTTCAGCCATGATGTCATTGAATGGCGGAGCGGGTTCGATGGGCCGTATTAACTATTCCTGCTCATAATTCTTCTTGTTCTAATGTACCGGGACAGAGAGCAAACCCATTTTAAGCAGACACAAAATGATCCCGGACTGAGAAACCCCTTTTATCATGCACAGACCGAGCAGGGCTGACAGTAAACCACTTCAAACAGGTACAGAATGATCCTGGACTGACAACAAATCCCTTTAAACCGACACGGAATGACCCGGGATTGATTAACTTAATGTAACCTAAGACAAAGCAGTCATTTGCAGCTGTCGATCATAAACACGTTTGGAAGGAACTTTGTGCATTGAATGAATCACAAACAGCCTTCAGCTGGCAATCAACCCTCCCCCGCCCACACTCCCAACACATCAGAGAGAGAGAGACTGTCAAAGAACCTTCTGCATTCAGTGCTGACCCTGTTACACTCACCAGGTCCTCACGCAGGGCTCTGGTGTCATAAACACAGAACATTTTAACCAAAAACCTTGAAATGCAGCATATCAAATGAGAACAGATAACCACATTTTGGTTCAATGAAAGATAAGTTAATAACGTTTTCGCCATCACTCGGTAACCCTGTTGCTCATTCCTTCCTCCCGTAGACTAAATTATCGGCTGTAAGAAATGATAAATTTTCTCTTTGAGTTTAATTATTACAGTGTCAGGAGCTTAATGTCTTGATACACATTTGATTAAAAAAATAACCAAATATCGAACAAGTTCTTTAACGGTTGAATGCACCGCATTTTCTGCATTAAAGAACCAAAAGGCACACAAGCATCCTCACTTACACTGTAGATCGGTTAACATGGACCAGCATGGTGCGCAAACTTGCCATTAATTAGACTGCAGACCTGCTAACAGGCACCGTGTACATTAGACCAGCAGGGGCGCACACTCACCATTACATACAATGCAGACCTGTTAACTGCACCGCGCACATTTGACCAGCAGATGGACCAAACTCGCGTTAATAAAACTGCAGACCCGCTGACGTGCACCATGCACATGAGAGCAGCAGGGGGCGCGCACTCACCATTACTTATACTGCAGACCTGGTAACTGCACCGTGCACATTAGATCAACAGATGGGGCAAACTAGCATTACTTAAACAGCAGTCCTAGTTACATGCACTGTGCACATGCAACTTCCAGTGGTGCACACTTGCCATTTCTGATACTTCTGTAAATACAAAAGCAACATTTTTCTTATTTTGGAAATCTGAAATAAAAACTGAAAATGATGGAAACTAGCGAGCGAAACAAATTTAATGTTTCAGGCCGGTGACCTTCCATCAAAATAAGAAAAAGCTAGAGATGTAACTTATTTTAAGCAAGTATAGAGCCAGGGAAATGGGAGAATAGATAAAATGCGTCTAGAGGAGGTGTAAATGGCAATAGCAGAAACATTAACAACAGCTGTAGTCTAAAAAATTGGAGCAGTGTTTATGATCAGAAATTGTTGATCTCGACGTTGAGTCTGGAATGGTGTATAATGCCTAATCGAAATATGAAGTGCTTTTCCTCGAGCATCTGCTGAGCTTCATTTGAACAGTGTAGCTGGCTGAATGAAAATAAAATGAAAGGCGACGGGAAGCTCAGGGTCAAGCTTGTGAATGGAAAGTAGGTGTTGCGCAAAGCGATTATCCAATCAGCGTTTGATCCCCCAGTGTTGAGGAAATCACATCCTGAGCAGCGAATATTGGATACTAAATTGAAAGAAGTACAAGTAAATCGGGAAATAACTGCTGAGATGCAGCATACGTATCATAATACCAGGGGCCGCATACTAGCTGTCACTTATGCTGCAGAACCGGTAACAGGCACCGTGTAGAGTAAACCACCGGGGGGCACTCATTTGTAAATAAACATTTTGCAGACCTGCTAAAATGTTTGCCCGCCACCCATCTACCACATTACCCATTCACTACCTCCACTTCTGGTGCGGCGTGGCTGCAGTGTGTACCATCGATAAGATGATGAAATAGAAGAAAGCTTTGGCAACAAATGCTAACCTTGCCAGTGACGTCCAAATTTCACAAATAAATTTAAAAAAAATGCTGTTGACATGCACCGTACACGTTTACCACCTGGCGGCGCTCACTCGCCATTACTGAACCATCAGAACTGCTAACACGCCCCGTGCAATTACTGTATCCACTTCCATTCAGCCCGGAGCTGATTCCACAGCTGCCGTTTCTGCACAGCAGCCCCTGAATAGGGTATTTCATTGGTCTCTGCGCCGCGCTCGCTGTTTTCCTCAAATACTCTCAATGTGGCCGGTTCTCAGGCCTTTTCAGACATTGCTTTTCTGAGTGGAATCACGGGTTTGCCCGATGTCACTCCGCCAGTCCCGCTCCCCAATTCCATGGGTCCCTCTGAGACACTCCCGCTATAATCCACGTGTGGAGCTGCGGTGATTCTGTCAACTACTCTTCACACTCATTAAGCTGCACATTCGATGCCTGTCTGGATCGAGACATTATGCAAAGTTAAGTTTTGTTCATAGTACAAAAGAACAAATGGAATTTATGAGGGTGGCGATTTAAGGCGAGTACTTTACTGTCCTAATTACAAAACACAAAATTCAAACGTTGCAAACCTGAAAAGGAAAGAGAAAGAAGCAGGAAACCCCAAACATGTCACTGATTATTTGTGGAGAGTGATCCTGAAAAGTGGATTCAAGTGTATATAGACAGGCTAATTGAGTGTGTAAGAACATGGCAAATGGAATATAACGTGGAGAAATGTGATGTTTTCTACTTTGGTAGCTCTTCTACCTTCCGAAATCTCTGCACTACATTGATTCTGACTTTTGGCACAGCACTGATTTCCATCACCCCAGCATTGGCCGCTGTGCATTCAGCTGCCTAGGCCCTAAGCTCTGGAATTTCCCTCCTAAAAGTAAAGGGAACGGTGCAATTTACGAGGGCCTGAAGCAGCAGAGAGACCTGGGGTCTCCAACACAAGTATTTGAATGTAACAGAACGAGCCAATAAAGCTGTTAAAAAGCATACAGGATCCTAGGCGTTATCAACAGAGGCATAGAGTACAAAAGTGGGGAAGTTATGCCTGACCTTTATAAATCAATGGTTAGGCACCAGCAGGCGTATTGTGTCCAATTCTGGGGATCACCCCTTACGAAGGAGGCCAAGACCTTGGGGAGGGTGGAGAGGAGATTTACTAGAATGTTTCCAGGAATGGGGGACTTCAGTTATATGGAGAGACTGGAGAAGCTGGGGTCCTTCTCTTAAAGCGGAGAGGATTAAGGAGAGATCTATTAATGGTGTTCAAAATCATGAAAGCAATATGGAGAAACATTTTCCAGAAGGGTCGGTAAACAGACGACAGAGATTTAAAATAATTCGGTAACGAACCAAAAGGTAAGAAAAGGAAACTTTTTTTTACACAACGAGGTGTTGTGATCTGGAATGCATTAACTGAATGTGCGGTGGAAGCAGATTTATTAGAAACTTTCGAAATGAAATTGTACAAACACTGGAAGGGAAAAGATTACAGGACTATGAGATTTACGATGATGTTGGCAGGTCTGGAGAATTTTAAATATGAGGGAAGTTTGGATAGGCTGGGCTGCACATAAAGGGCGATCCGATACCGCCCGTTTAGGGCCAGTGTCCGAGACAAAATTCTAGGCCTAAAAATTAACTGATGGCCGTTTAATCAGGTTGTTTTTATGAACAGTGCAATACTTTTCTACCCAACTTCCACATTGGTTTGTCTGATGGAAAGGCGCATGTCACAGGGAGGACTAACTGATTCAATAACTGTTCTTGAACTGGCTCCTGGGGAGAAGCAACTTCAAGTTCTAAAGATCAGTTTGTCTGCCCTCGGCCCTTTAAGGTGGAAGTAGATCGCCGGCACTGCTTCTATCTCTTGAACTTCAGAAGGCGCAGCTAACATGGGTCTCTTTTCATTAAAACAACATATTATGGGCCGATCTAATCTGAAGATTTTAAAGTATTAATTGAAGGGACGGATAGATAGAAGCAGGCTGGTTCAGCAGTTGAGCGGACTGGACCGGGAGGTTATGGATGCAATAATATAATTCCAGGGAATCTGAACAGAGAGCTGCAGAAACTTCATTACACAGATAATTCTGGGGCTGTAAAATTCACCTCCTGGTTAGTGCTTGAGGCCGAAACCACGTCAACGAATAAAATAAAACTGATAGGTGGTAGACTAACAGGTGGTTGACGGGATAGCGGAACAGTATGAGTAAATGTGATCAGAAACACTTGCTCTTGTGGGCATGAACGGCAGCACCGATTGATTGGCCAAAATGCCCTGGTTGTGTTTTAACTTTGATCGATTTCGATGGTAGAAAGACCGAAAGATTGTAGGAAAGTAAGACATGGATTTCTATAGCGCCTTTCACAACCTCAGGACGTCCGAAAACGCTTTGCAGCCAATGAAGTAATTGTTGAAGTGTAGTCACTGTTGTAACGTGGATATTGCCAAGTAGAATCCTAAAGAAAATTAACTTCAGCTGTGAATGTTGTGGAATTTACCAAAGAAGAAATGCGGTTAATGTTTGTGTTAAATAAAATCATGTTTGTGGGATCTTGTTGTGGGCGGATTGGTTTTCAGATTTCCCTCAAAATCAAGAGTGACACCAATTCAAAAGCAATTCATTGGCTGTGAAGACTCTGGCAGCTTCGGAAGATGTGAAGTGCGCTGGAAGAATGGAATGTTTTCTTTCTTTCTTTATTCCTTCTTTCTCTCTGTCTTTCTTTTTTCTATATTTCTCTCTTTCTCTCTCTCTGCCTTTCTCTTTCTGTCTCTCATTCTTTCTTTCTTCCTATGCACATAAATATAAACCTTCCAGTCTTTCAGTTGCCCAATTCTTTAAATTTTTTGCTGCCATCCATTATTTCACTTTTCTGTCTGCCTAATCTACTAAAATGACTGTATCCTCCTGAAGGCCTAGAAATTTGTCTCGGGCCGTGGCTCAAAACGTATGCAGTCACACGAACTGAATATCAGGCGCTGCACACAACGGGCGGTCGATCCGACACATCCGTTTCCTCCACCGCAGAAGGTGAATTTCTGGGCCAAAATGTCTCTATCCCCCTGAGGTCTCTAACACGCTTACATCTTACACTCCGGCTCACAGTTAGTGATGTGTTTTTCAAAGAGCCAGCAAAGGAAAGTTGGGCCGATTGGCCACCTTCTGTGCGGGAGGAAGCTATGATCAGATGATCATCAATCGACTTACTGCTCAGGTTCAACATGTCCACTGTCCTCTCTGGGGACAGCGGGAGCCTGGGCTCAGCTGTTAGGCGTGACTCAGTTGTTGTCTGTCTTATCTCTGAGTCATAAGATCGTGGCATCGATCCCCACTCCAGAGGCTCGAGCCCCAGAATCCAGCCCGACACTCCGTGTGTCAGGACTGAGTGAGCGCTAACTGTTAGTGACGTGCCATTTCTTTCAAGTGTAACTGTTGATTACTTGACCGATACAGAATTCAAGCTCGTTTTTGTTTTAGGAACATTACTGTTGTCAAACTAATCACTGTGGCCCACTGTGACCTCGCTTTGACTCCTGTGACCTGCTGTAATCTCTGACCCACCAGCGTGAAAACTATCTATGAAATAACATTGCATGTTTCCAGTCATGAAACAACTTCGTTCTCAAACTACCAGATTAAATGGCCTGCTGTCGCTCCGTATCAAAAATCTTTTGCAATTCAAAATGAAAAAAACAACTTTATTTTCTTTAACAAGAGACTCTTTCATTTTGTCAAAGAACGTTGCCTAAATTGAACAACTCCACTTGTGATCTACATTGTACATGGTTTTCTCTAATCAAGACATTTATTACCTGCTGAGTATTCAGGTTATCCCGTATTATACCCTCAAGAGCGTGCTACATTTAGATTAATTAACCCGTGCCTTCTTTTTTGAACGCAAGTGTTACAAGGAGAAACACAACAACAGCAACTTGCTTTTGTATAGCGCCTCTCAGCTAGAAAAAAGTTACCACAGAAAAGCAAGGGAAGAAATAGCGGAGACTCTGACAATCATTTTCGAACCCTCACTGACAACAGTTGTGGTGCGGGAGGACTGGAGGACTGCTAACTTGGTACTGTTGTTTAAAAAGGGAGAATGGGATGGAGCGAATTATTACAGTTGTGTCAGCCTAACCTCGGTACTGGAAACATTATTGAAAAAAATTCTGAGGGGCATTATTAATCGTCATTTAGAAAGGCACGGATTAATTAAGGACAGTCAGCATGAATTTGTAAAGTGAAGTTCGTATCTGAATAACTTGATTGTATTATTTGAGGATGTAACAAAAAGGGTTGGTGAGGGTAGTACGTTTGATGTACTCTACATGGATTTTAACAAGGCAATTGATAAGGTCCCACATGGCAGACTGTATAAAATAGTGAAAGCCGATGGCATCCACGGCGAAGTGGCAAGTTTTATCCAAAATGGACGCAATGGCATGAAGCAATGCGTAATGGTCAATGGGTGTTCTTGTTGCTGGAAGACTGTAGCAAGTGGGGTTCCACAGGGCTCAATACTTGGTCCCTTGCTTTTTGTGGTATACATCAGTGACTTAGACTGTAATGTAGGGGGCATGTTTAAGAAGTTTGCAGATGATACAACAATTGGCAGTGTGGTTGATTGTGTGGAAGGAAGCTGTAGACTGCAGGAAGATATCAATGGACTGGTCAGTAGGGAAGAACAGTCGCAAAATGAATTCGATCAGGAAACATGTGAGATAATGCACTTAGTGAAGTCAACAAGGCATGGGCATACACAATATACGTTAGGGCAGTGAGAGGTGTGGAGGAGCAGAGTGACCTCGGAATACATGTCCACAGATCCCGGAAAGTCGCAGGGCAGGTAGATAAGTTGGTGAAGAAGGAATACGGGAAACTTTCCATTACTAGCCGAGGAACACAATATATGTGCGGGCAGGTTATGTAGGCACTGTATAAAATAGTAGTTCAGCCACAACTAGATTACTGCGTTCAGTTCTGGTCACCACATTACAGGAAATATGTGATTACACTAGAGTGGGTACAGTGGAGATTTAGGAGGATGGTGACTGGACTGCAGAATTTTAGCGATGAGGAAATATTGGATAGGATGATGTTGCTTTCAAAGGAACAGAGGAGGCTGAGGAAGTACTTGATCGATATGTTTAAAATTATGAGCGGCCTGGATAGAGTGGATAGGAGGGACCAATATCCCTTAGCAGATAGGTCAATAAACATGGGCATAGATTTAATGTAATTTGTAGAAAGATTAGTGGGGAGTTGAGTAGAACTGTTTATTACGCAGAGGGTGGTGGGTCTCTGGAATTCACTGCCTGAAAGGGTCGTAGATGCAGGAAACCTCATCACATTCATAAAAGTACGTGGACATACACTTGAAGTGCCGGGATCTGCAATTTTAGGGGCCAAGAGCTGAAAAGCGGGATTAGGCTGGATAGCTCTTTGTCCGCTGGCACAATACAGTGATGGCCCGAACGGCCGTACATTTATATGATTCAATGATTCTCTGATTCAAATGGAATCGTACAGGCACAATCAGAAATAAATGCTTGCTCGGTCAAAGAGGATGCTTGTTTAAGAAATTGCCATGAATGAAGGTTATTGAGGAAGAGGGGGAGGCGGGACGTGGAAGGGCTTAAGCAAGACTTTCAAGAGCACAGACCCTAGTTGTTTGAAGGCACCACCACCAATGGTGAGACAAAGCTATTGGAAATGTACAGAAGGGTTTGACAGGAAACGAGAGATCTGAATGGATGGTTGGCTAAATACAGCTGGAAATCATTACTGATTAGCAAGAGATTAGCTTGTGGAGGATCTAAACACAATGTTGTGAACTTTAATTTGGCGGTTTTAGAGGCCTACGGCCTAATGTAGTTCTAAAAGAACATGCTTGCCCGAGCGGTAACTTGGAGGGGATAGGAAGCGGGCAGCAGGGTTTCAGCAGAGCTGAAGTTTGTTAAGGTTGTAACATGAGGGGATCGACCAGGAGCGCATTGGAATGATAGAGTCTCGAGGTGACAAGTGCATGCATGAGCGTTTCAGCAGCAAGTGGGCTGAGGCGTGAATGAGGGACATTAGTGGCACAGAAGTGATTTTGTGATCGAGAGAATATCAGTTTCTGAAGTTCTTTGTGCGATCGAACGGAAAGACAAGGTTGCAAATATTATTTTGCAGACTGAGACAAACGCTAGGGAGGGGCCTGAAATTCATGGCGAGTTTAAAGTGCTTGTGCCGTGGGCTGAAGATGGTGCCTTCGGTCGTCCCAGTATTTTACTGGAGGAAATTGCGACTCATCGAATACTGGGTGTCAGTCAAGCAGTCTGAAAACACAGCGGCAGTGCAGGTGTTGAGATTGGTGGTGGAGAGTGTAAGCTAACCCCATTTGTTCTGATAATGCCTTCAAAAGGCAGTATGTAGATGAGAATGAAGAGGTAGAGGACAAGGGAGATCATTTGTGAGTCCAAAGAAACCATTGAGGCTACTATTGGACAGGTAGGAGTGGAACCAAGCGAGGGCAGTGGCACTGAGCTGGACAGCAGAGCAGCGGAATTGAAGGAGGATGGTGCGGTCAATCGTTTCATCGGCTACAGAGAGACTGAGGACATCGAGGAGGGATTGTGCACCACGGTAACATTGATAGATTGTGTGAAGCATTACGATAGTTAGAAGCTTTTCAGTACTGAGGCAGAGATAGAAACCTGATTGAAGAGATTCAAATAAGGAACAGTCAGAAGGACGTGCACAGTTGAGAGTCAGCAACATGTTGAAGGTCTCAGGAGATGAAAGGGAGTTTGGAGATGGGGTTGTAGTTTGTACAGACAGAGGGACTGAGTGCTGAAAAGAGGGACAAGTGTTAATTATCAACCAATATGGGGGCCAGGAACTAGAAGTTCAGATGTTCGTTAAATTCATGTTTAATATTGTGGCCCTTAGACACAATTATAACAAATCTGGATGAAGATAATTAAGTTCCAATTTTCCCTTCACCTGCCCACAGAGTGATGCGTGAAGCTGTAAACGCAACCAGGTCGATGTCAGTCATTGCTTGTTGATCTATTAGCTGCTGCTCAGTGAGCAGCACTCACGCTTCTCGACTCAGAAGATTGTGGGTTCACAAACAGATTCCAAGAGACTTGAGCACAAAAATCTAGGCTGACACTCCAGGATGGCACAGAGTGCGGCACTGTCGGAAGTGCCATCTTTCGGATGAGACATTAAGCCGAGGCCACGTCTGCCCTCTCAGCTGGACGCCAAAGATTCCACTTCCATGATTTCGAAGAAGGGCAGGGGAATTCTCCCCGGTGTCCTGGCCAGTATGTATCCTACAATCAATATCACTTAAAAGCAGATTATCTGGTCATTATCATATTGCTGTTTGTGGGAGCTTGCTGTGCGCAGCTATGCTGCAATATTTCCTAAACGACAACAGTGACGACACTCCAAAAGTACTTCATTGGCTGTTAAGCAATTTGAGACGTCAAGTGGTCGTGAAATGCTCTAGAGAAATGCAAGCCATTTTTTTCCTTTTGAATGGAACAAAGCTAATAAATTCGAAATGGGGCCCTCGGAATGTACCGTGAGGGGAAAGGTGGATGGGAACTGGCCGTCAACGACCACGTGGTGTCTTTCAGGCATCATCCCGTCCACTGTGAGATTAAGAGCAGTTCGGGTTAACTAGACTTTGGACCGGAGAGAGGTGGACTGACATCGGTGGAACTATCAATTGAATATGGAGGACAGCTCTGACCTCAGATGGAAGGAAAGCCCGCGTTCTTCATTTGCTGTAAAGCACTTTGGGGCGTCCTGAGCTGGTGAAAGGCATGAGCGAAATGCAAGTTCTTTCTTTCTTATAATTTCCCATTTAGTGTAAACAAATATTTCACCCCATTCTTCAGCTCCTCTCTGAATTTCCTCTGTGTCAGTCCATAGATACACGTGTTTGTGCAGGAACCGAGCAGTTTCAGCATATACCCAACTTCCTGAGTGATATATATCGCATTACTGAGATATTTGTTGCATAAAAAAAATTGACCACTGGCCAGTTCACCGATTGCACAACATACGTCATCCACAACAGTATGAAATTGGCAGAAATAGTGAAAAGCAAGATCATGGATTTTCTCCGATTCTTCATCTCCGCATCATTCTGCTTCTCACTGTTGTTCCGGAGTCCCCTGCGGACTCGATTTGCCACTATGATATGTCTGACGTTCAGAGCATTGAACAACAAAATTAACAGGATTGGTAATAAAGGGGTGATGAGGCTGTCGATCCTCTCGAATGCCATTCACAAGGGGGAAGTCAAATAATCAGCTGTCGAAACACAATACCAGGACACGTTGTCAATGATAAAGGAAGGTTCCACTGTAAAGTAAAATGGAACACTCTTCACACAGCATGGAGATCACTCTCTCACATTGTTGGTGTATGATTTGTGCAGAATGGAGTGAGCAGTCTCATCCATTGCGACATATTTTGGGTATAAAATCGTCTAGGGTGGTTGAGCACAGTGGGCGGTAAAGGGTTGGCCGCCTGTTGCAGGCAGCGCCTGATATTAAGATCCATTGACTGCACTGGAACGGAATATCAGGCGCTACCTTTAATGGGCGGCCGCAACGACAACACCACTTTTGCACCAAAGTCAAAATGTACCCCCTTTCGCTTTCCATAAGCCTGCAACGTATCTGCATGAGACCATTGGTTGCAATGACAGCTGAAGGTATCCGCCAATAAGTTATTTATTCAGTCTAATCATATCGAACTTATCTGGAAAAGAGATAGTTTCAACAAGTAAAATGTTAGAATTATTAGGGATCTGGTAACAGGGCACTTAAAAAATCATATTATGATTGGGCAAAGTCAAGGCAGAATTATGAAAGGGAAATCGTGTTTGAAACATTTGTTGGGGTTTTTGAGTGTGTAACTCGCAGGGTAGGTAAGGGGGAACCAGGAGATGGAACGGATTTGATTTTCAAAATAACATTTGAACATGTGCCGAACAATGTTAGTGCCAGTGGGATTAGGGGTAATATTGTCGCATGAATTGTGGATTGGTTAACGGACAGAAAACAGAGAGTAGGAATAAAGGGGTAATTTTCGGGTTGTTTGGCTGTATCTAGTGGGGTACAGCAAGGATCAGTGCTTGGGCCTGAGCTATTTACGATGTAATTCAATGAATTAGATGAGGGGACCGACTGTAATATATCCAAGTTTCCTGACAATAGAAAGTTCGGAGGGAAAGTATGTTGTGAGGCAAGTAAAGCAAGCATTCAGAAAAACAAATAGTATGTTAGCATTTATTAATAACGAACATAAGAACAAAAGAACATAAGAAGTAGGAGCAGAAGTAGGCCATATGGCCCCTCGGGCCTGCTCCGCCATTCAATCGGACCATGGCTGCTCCGAATCTAGACTCACATCCACTTCCCTGCCCTCTCCCCGTAACCCTTAATTCACTTATCTGATAGGAAACTGTCTATCTCCATTTTCAATTTATTTAATGTTGCAGCTTCCACAGCTCTCTGGGGCAGCAAATTCCATAGATTTACCACCCTCTGAGTGAAGAAGTTTCTCCTCATCTCAGTTTTGAAAGCGCAGCCCGTTATTCTTAGATTATGCCCCCTAGTTCTAGTCTCACCCATCAGTGGAAACATCCTCCCCGCATCCACCCGATCAAGCCTCCTCACAATCTTATATGTTTCGATAAGTTCGCCTCTCATTCTTCTGAACTCCAATGAGTAGAGTCCCAACCTACTCAACCTTTCCTCATACGTCAACCCCCTCATCTCCGGAATCAACCGAGTGAACCTTCTCTGAACCGCCTCGAGAGCAAGTTTATCTTTTCTTAAATATGGAAAACAAAACTGCACGCAGTATTCCAGGTGTGGCCTCACCAATACACTGTATAACTGCAGCAAGGCTTCCCTGTTTTTATACTCCATTCCCCCTTGCAATAAAAGCCAAGATTCCATTGGCCTTCCTGATCACCTGCTGCACCTTTGTACTGTAGCACTTTGCAGTTTCTCTCCATTTAGATAATAACTTGCTCTTTGATTTTTTCTGCCAAAGTGCATAACCTCACACTTTCCAACATTATATTGCATCTGCCAAATTTCTGCCCACTCACTTAGTCTGTCAATGTCCTTTTGTAGGTTTTTTATGTCCTCCTCACTCATTGCTTTCCCTCCCATCTTTGTATCGTCGGCAAACTTGGATATGTTGCACTCGGTCCCTTCCTCCAAATCATTAATATAGATTGTAAAGAGTTGGGATCCCAGCACTGACCCCTGCGGAACACCACTATTTACTGATTGCCAGCCCGAGAATGAAACATTTATCCCAACTCTTTGTTTTCTGTCAGATAGCCAATGTTCCACCTATGCCAGTATATTACCCCCAATCCCGTGATTTCTTATCTTGATCAGTAACCTTTTGTGTGGAACCTTGTCAAATGCCTTTTGGAAGTCCAAATTAACTACATCCACTGGTTCCCCTTTATCCACCCTGTATGTTACATCCTCAAAGAATTCGAGCAAATTTGTCAAACATGACTTCCCCTTCGTAAAACAATGCAGACTCTGTCCTATTAAATTATGTTTATCCAAATGCTCTGTTACTGTTTCCTTAATAATGGACTACAACAGTTTGCCAACCACACATTTTAGGCTAACTGGTCTATAGTTTCCAGCTTTTTGTCTACGTCCCTTCTTAAATAAGAGTGCTACATTAGCAGCTTTCCAATCTGCACGGACATTTCCTGAGTCAAGGGAGTTCTGGAAAATAATCACCAATGCATCCACAATCACTACCGCCACTTCTCTCAAGACCCTAGGATGTAGGCCATCAGGATTGCAAACAAGTCTTACAGCAATTATATAAGGCTTTGGCGATACCACTCCCGGAGTGCGGTGTACTAATTTGCTCTACTTACCTGAAGAAGGATATACTTGCCTTGGAGAGAGTGCAACATAGGTTTACTAGACTGATTCCTGGGATGACAGGTTTACCCTAAGAGGAGAACTTGAGTAGAATAGGCCTATATTCTCAAGAAATTAGAAGAATGAGAGGTGATCTCATTGAAACATGCAAAATTCTTACAGGGCTTGAAAGGGTAGGTGCTGTGAGGAAGTTTCCCCTAGCTCCGGAGTCCAGAGCATGAGGGTCACAGTCTCAGATAAGATGTTGGTCATTTCGGACTCAGATGCAGAGGGATTTCTTCACTCAAAGGCTTGTGAATCTGTGGACTTCTCTACCCAGAGAGCTGTGGATGCTCAGTCGTTCAGTTTATTGAAGAGAGAAATCGATAAGTTTTTGGACACTAAGGGAAACAAAGGATAATAGGATAGGATGGGAAAGTGGATTTGAGGTCCAAGATCAGCCAGAATCTTATTGAATGGTGGAGCAGGCTCGCGGGGCCGAATGTTCTATTCCTGCTTCTATTTCTTATCTTCTTATCTAATGTTCTTGCTCCTGTCTTTTTATTAACGGGGTAAGTTATCTTCTTACCGACTGTGTATTAATTGTCCCCTGGGCAAAGCGTAGAAAGGAAAATCTGGCGGGGTGGATTGCAGGCCGCTAACAGAAATCACCAGAATTTGGCTTCCAATTCAAGCAGTCACAAACACAGTCGGAGCTGGACTGACGGCCAAGAAAACATGCGAGACTTCTACAGTTAACCCATTGTAAACAGGAAATAATGTTATAAAGCAATAATGATTAAAATCCCCACGTTGCAAATGAATCTCACTTAACAACATCAAGATATTAAAAATATATTAATTAATGTCTGATCGGATGTCAGTGTCAAATCTAGGGAGGAGTTTCTGCTGAAAACAATAAAGGGTTATCATTTCACTTACGACATCACATTATGAAAACAAGACTAACAATTAATTAACTGATAACAACAAACAGGAAACGGATAACCTGAGCAGTCACACATTAATATTCAACTTTTACTGTCTCGTTTTATTGTCTTACCAAGAACACCGAGGGCTGCAAGAACGGGGTAGTAAATGAGGAGTATCTGGAAAATGACTGGGTATCCCATTTCTTCCGTGAAGCACCAATGTCTGTTCGGCCAGCCACAGAGCTCTGACTGTTTGAATGCAAAGGCTGAATCAGAGGAACCCTTAGATAAACGATATAGAAACCTCCATGGAGACAGTCATCTAGGGAGAGTGATCAGTGACATTAGTTACATTCCACTAAACAAGCAGATTTAATGAACCACTTTTCCTCAAAGGGTTTGTGTGTAATAAGCTATTTTATTTAGAGGATAGGTAAAACAATATAAGTTTATGTTTCTTTGAAATTTTATCCAAAGAAAATTGAAGATTCTTTTGCAGCAATCCCGGTGATGAGCTGTGTGAACAGTCCTGATGTTGAGGTGGAAGAATAGTTTTATTTACGAACGCAAGAGCAGCAGAAATAGGAGCAGGAGTAGGCCATTCGGTCCTTCGAGCCTGCTCCACCAGTCAATAAGATCATAGCTGAAATTCTACCTCAATTCCATTTTCACGCACTATCTCTATATCCCTTGGTTCCATGAAGTTCCAAAAATCTATCGATCTCTGTCGTGAATATACTCAACGACTGAGCTCTGACTGTGGGCATGCAAAGGACCTCTTGGGTAGAGAATTGCAACGATTCACAACCATTTGAGTGAATACATTTCTCATCATCTCAGTCCTAATTGGCGGGCTCGTATTGTGAGAATGTGATCCTTAGTTATATATGGGAGAAGGTCAGGAAGCAGGGTTGGGGTATGGTAAGGATGGCGAGTGGGGGCAGGTCAGGAAGCTGCGGGGCGAGGGGACATGAGGAACTTGTTGGGGATAAAAAGAGTCAGAACGCTGGTGAAGGGGGAAGATTTTTAACATTTTGGGTGGGCAGGAACATGTTTGGTGGGTGGGGAAATATCCTAACACGAGAAGTTGAGCACTGTCTGTTCTCTGTATACTCTGTCTGGAGATGGCTGTCAGAATGAATGGCTCGAATTAAACTTTGCAAAGCACTTCATTAAGTAGGCAGACAGGCTCAAATTACACAATACAGATAAACTGCTGGGTGTGTCTTTTCCTCCAACGGGACCAGTCAGGAATATGGTGTTGCAAATAGACGTGAAATTTTTAATACGGCCTGACGTAGCATTTGCTTTCCTAATTATTTGTTCTGCCTGAATGTCAAATTTCTGTGATTCGTGTATATGGTCAGCCAGGTCGCTCTGAATAACAATATTTCCCAATCTCTCACCATTTCAAAAATGTGCTGCTTTTCTATTTATACTACCAACGTGGTTAACTTCAAATTTCTCCACCTTGTATTTCAACTGCCATGTTCTTGCTCACTCACTTAACCTGTCCATATGCCTTTGCAATAACCTTGCGTCCTCCTCATAACTTACTTTTCCACCTAGCTTTGCATCGTCAGCAAACTTGGATACATTACACTCGGTTCCCTCATCGAAATCATTGAAAAGTGTGTGAAGAGCTGAGACCACAGCACTGATCCTTGCGGCATCCACGAGTTAAAGCCTGCAGACCAGAAAATGACCCTTTTATCCCTCGTCTATTTTTTCTGTCCGTTAACTAATCTACAATCCATGCTAATATATTACACTCAATGCCATGAGCCCTAATTTTGAGCAAAAACCTCTTATGTGGCCCCTTATACGAAAACGTTTTGAAAATCCAAATACACGACATCCACTGGTTCCTCTTTATTTACGCTGCTCATTACACCCTCAAAAACTCGAATAAATTTGTCAAAACTTCCCTTTCATAAAACCAAATTGACTCTGCCTAATCAAGTTATGTTTTTCTTAGTGCCCTGATATCATTTCCTTAACAAATTGAATCCTTCATTTTCCTGACGTCTGCTGTCAGGCAAACAGACCTGTGGTTCCCTGCTTTATCTCTTCCTCCCTTCTTGAATAGCTGTGTTACATTTGCGACCTTACATTCTTCTGCGACAATTGCAGAATCCAGGGAATTCTGGAAGAGCAAAACCAATGCAACCTCCATCTCTTCAGCCACCTCTTTTCGAAACCTCGGATGCAGGCCATCAGGAGCAGGGAATTTGTCGGCTTTTTGTCCCATTAATTTCTCTAGTACTTTTTCTCTAATTATGTTAATTACGTTAAGTACCTAACATTCATTAGACCCTTTGTGCCCCATTATTTTTGTTATGCTTTTTGTGTTTTCTAGTGCAGATCCAAAATGTTTGTTTAACATTTAAGCCATTTCCTTATTCACCAAAATAATTTCTCCTGTCTCAGCCTGTCAGGGACCAACGTTTACTTTTGCAACTCTCTTCCTTTTTACATAGTTGTAGAAGCTCTTACCATCTGCTTTTATATTTCTTGCCAGTTTTCTGTCATATTCCAAATTTCCCTTTTTAAAATGTTTTTGGTAAATCTTTGCTGCTTTCTGAAACTCTCCCAATCCCCAGGCTAACCATTATTCTTTTAAACATTACAAGCTTCTTCATTCAATCTAATGCTACCTTTAATTTCTTTAGTTAGCCACGGTTGGATCACTTTTCCCGTGGAGATTGTAATCTCAATGGAATGTATTATTGTTGAGAATTATGAAATATTTCTTTAAGTGCTCACCGCTGCTTATCAACTGCCATACCTTTTAAACTATTTTTCCTATCTACCTTAGCCAACTCGCCCCTCATACCTATGTAATTGGCTTTAGTTATGTTTAAAACTCTAGTTTCGGACTGAAGCAAGTCACTCTCAAAATTAAGGTGAAATTCTATCATATTATGATCTCTCTGCAACAGATTATCCTTGACTATGATATTGCTAATTAACCCTGTCTCATTACACAATACGAGATCGAAAATAGCCTATACGCTGGTTGGTTCCATGACATATTGTCCTATGAAACTGTCCCGAATGCATTCCATAAACTCGCCTTCCCGACTACATTTGCCAATTTGATTTGTCCAGTCTATATGAAGATTAACGTCCCCCAAGTTTCCTACATTTATCACTCAGAAGAACATCGCTTTTGAAGGCTCCGCATCAACATGGAGGTGGTCACACAGCTCTGCCACCTCCTGCAGCCAGAGCTGCAGCCTCAGCTCAGGACCAGGACGTCTCTCTAAGTGACAGTTAAGGCACAGTGGCTATTAATTTCTATGCCAGCAGCTCCTCCCAGGCTTTTATAGGGGATTTTGCAAACATTTCGCATTTCACCATCCAGTGCTGCATCGGGGAGGAAAGTGACGCTCTCTACAGAAGAGGACGGGTCTACAACTCACTCCCCATCACCAGAGAGAAGCAACACGAACGCTCATGTGGCTTTTCAAGGAGAGCAGGCCTCCCCATGGTTCCAGTCGCATTTGACTGCACCCGCATGGCATTGCGGCATCTCATTACAATGCAGAGGTGTTCCGTAACCGCAAAGGCCACCACTCTCTGAACGTTCAGTTGGTGTGCGACCACAGATAGCTCTTCCTCGCCATCAGTGCGCGCTATCCTGGCAGCAGGAACAACATCTCGGGCGTTACAAAGACAGGAACATCTTCAGGCAAATGGTGTGAACGGCCTTTGGTCCCACTGATAAACTGACTAGATGGTAAGAAGAAAAGGAAAACAACTGGCGAACATTGGTCACAGTTTGAGACACATTGAGGGGCCTGCCCAGGATTTAATGTATCTGATGCTTTTTTAAGACACGCGGGGCTGCTGCAACCAGGTGACCTGGTCAGTTGCCAAATGTCATACGCCTTGTCACTGCCAGATTAAGCGCTCGCTGGTGTAAGTATGTATGTAGAGTTGGCTTATAATTGCTTCCTCTTAAATTAAAGGGATAGATGTGTGTATAATCAGGTATAATTGAGAATTGTTATACACTAGATACATTTCGGTAGCTTACTAGTAATCTCTTGCAAATTTTAAGTAAATAGGTTTTTCGCAGATACATTGGGTTTTGTATTGTCTGTGCGACAGGTCTGAAATTTGGAAACTGTTCGACAGGCTAAAGGACAAGTGTGAACTCAAACGTCTTAGAGATTTTGGTGTGCGAACAGGGACCTGTTCAGAGCAGACAATGGCAGAGACAACGGATGAGTTAGACAGAATGTTTATGGCAGGGAAATTACCTCTCTGGGAGAGGTGTTTTGGGTAATTAGTGATGGTGATAATTCGGTTTATGATGCCGAACAATGGTCACAATTGTCCACATGTCAGCACCGGATAATGAAAGCCATATGTTCGTTTGCTTATCAAATGCAGGTTAATAACGCTGATTGTGAAATCATTAAGTTACAAAGGGAAATAGAGGATATAGCAGAAAAAGCCATAGATTGATTATCGGTGGAAAACGGACTTCTGAAGGAAATGGAGGAAGAAAGGGAAAGTATAAAGAAGGAGGCAGAGGAAGTGAGGGAAAGTAAGAGAAAGCTTCAAGAAAAAATTGAGAAGAAAAAGGAAAGGTGGGTTAAAAAAGAGAGCCAATGTATAAATAATCAGAATCAGTGTGACAGGTGGACATTAAAGGAAGCAGATCAGAGGCACCGAGCAGAGACGGCAGAAAGAGCCACTGAGGATCTGAAAGCGGCATGTAGGGGTATTCAGAAGGGATATTCTGAAGATAAGGGTGCTCGAAGAGATCACACTGAATGTAGAAGGAAGCTTAAAGTGTTGGACGATAAATTTGTTTTCCAGACAGGCTTTGTGCGCGCCATGACCCTTTTGTCATGAGATCAAGCAATGGAAAGTGAAGAAAGGGATAGTGAATGTGATGAGGATAGAGCAGGGCTAGAGCAGGGTCCAGGTGGGACACACCGTAGGGAGTTTGGCCCACACCTATGGCCACGGTACGGCAGAAATGGTACCAGGCATTGGCCGTGGATATGGAGGCAAGGGTCATAGGATTCCTCGATCAGCGGTTTGTGATTCCGTATAACATGGAGGATTTAAGGAAAATGTCCAGTCATAGGAAGAAGTTGGAACGGGGAAGTGTTCCACAATAATACTCTATTCAGAGACATAGAGACATAATGGCACAGAAGGAGGACATTCGGCCCATCCAGTCCATGCCGGCACACTTTAGAGCTATCCAGTCAGTCCCATTCTCCCACTCTATCCCCGCAGCCCTGCAAGTTTATTTCCCTCAAGTATCTATCCAGTCTCCCATTGAAAACATTGCGTGTGTCCGTTTCCAGCACTTCTGTCAGCAGCGAGTTCCAGGTCCTCAAAACTCGCCTTTCCCTGCCTAGCCTATTCAAAACCATTATAATCGTGTACTCATCTATCAAATCACCCCGCAACCTCCATTGCTCTAATGAAAATAAATCCAGCTTTTCCAACCGGTCCTTGTAGCTAGGATCACCCATCCCCAGAAGCATTCTGGTAAATCTCCTCTGCACCGTCTCAAGGGCCTTCACACCCTTCCTAAAGAGTGGTAACCAGAATGGGACGCAATACTCCAGGTGTGGCCTAACCAGCGCTTTATACAGTTACAGCATGACGTCTCTACTTTTGTACTCAATACCTCTATTTATGAAGCCAAAGATCCCATATGCTTTGGTAACCACTCTCTCAATATGTTCCGCCACCTTCCGGGATCTATGCACATTTACTCCCCGGTAACTCTGTCCCTGCCAATCTTTAAAACTGGGACATTAAAGGTACATTGCCTCTCCCTGTTTCTTCTGCCAAAATGCATCATTTCACACTTCTCTGTATTAAATTCCATCTGCCACTTTTCTGCCCATTCTGCTAGCTGTCCTATTTCCTATTGCAGTCAATTGGTATCATCGGCGCTGTTTGCCACACCCCCAAGTTTGTTATCATCGGTAAATTTAGAAATTCTAATCTGTGTTCCAATATCCAGGTCATTTATATATATCAAAAACGCAGTGGCCCCAGAATTGACCCTTGGTAAACACCACTCTCTACCACCCTCCAGTCTGAAAAACAGCCATTTACCACAAACTAAGCCAATTCGTTATCCAAGCTGCCACTGACACACCTATTCCATTAGCCTCAATTTTGTTAACGAGCCTTTTATGTGGTACCTTGTCAATCACCTTCCGAAAATCGAAGTAGATATCATAAATTGCATTCCATTCATCAAAACGTCCTGTTACTTCATCAAAAAATTCAATTAGATTAGTTTAACATGATCTGCCTTTTACAAATCCGTGCTGGCTATCTTTAATCAGCTTAAACCTCTCCAAGTGCCCGGTAATTTTTTTCTTGATTATTCTTTCTAAAATTTACCCACCACCGATGTTAAACTGACCGGTCTGTACTTACTCTTCTTCTTCTTAGGCAGTCGCCCGGAACACAGGGTGACATGCTTCTACACTAAAAGTGAGTTCTCTGGTGACTGATGAGTTCAATGCAGGACCTGAAGTCTCTGCTACAGGTGGGGCAGACTTTGGTTGAAGGGGCGGGTGGGTGGGATGCTTGTGTTGATGTGCTCTCATTCCATTGTTTATGCGTGGCTTCCTCTTACTGCCAGTGAAGAGAATCAAGATGTTTGGTGCCTTCCCAAATGCTTCTCCTCCGCTTTGTGTGATCTTGGGTCAGGGACTCCCAGGTTTAGTGGGGATGTTGCACTTTTTCAAGGAGGATTTGAGGGTGTCCTTTAAGCGTTTCATCTGCTCACCTGGTGCTCTCTTGCCGTGTCAGATCTGCGAGTAGAGCACTTTTGTTGGGAGTCTCGTATCGGGCATACGAAAGATGTGGCCCAACAACAGGAGCTGATCGAGCGTGGTCAGAGCTTCGATGCTGGGGATGTTGGCCTGAGGGAGAACACTGACATTGGTGCGCCTATCATGACAATGGATTTGCAGGATATTGTGGAGGCAGCATTGGTGGAACGTCTCCAGTGCTTTGAGGTGCTTGCTGTACATGGTCGATGTCTCTGAAGCTTACAGGAGGGCAGGTATCACTACTGCTCTGTAGACAATGAGCTTGGTGCCGAGTTTGAGTTACTGCTCTTCCAACATTCTCTTACTCTGGCGACCGAAGGCTGCACTGGCACACTGAATGCCGTGTTGGACTTCATCTTCGACGTCTGCCCTTTTTGACAGTAGGCTCCACAGGTATGGAAATGGTCGACGTTGTCCAAGGACTCGACATGTCTTTTAATAACTAGGGAGCAGTACTGTGTGGCTGGGTCAGGTTGTGAGGAACTTTGTATTATGGATGTTTAGTGTAAGGCCCATTCTCTCGTATGCTTCGGTGAAGGTTTGGAGTTCGACCTCCGAGTGTGTGCAGACGCTAGCGTCGTCTGAATACTGTAATTCGATGACAGAGAATGGGACGACCTTGGATCTGGACTGGAGACGACGGAGGTTGAACAGTTTCTCGTTTGTTCTGTAGATAAGCTTCACTCCAGCGGGGAGCTTACTGAGGGTGAGATGGGGCATTGCAGAAAGGGAGATCGAGAAAAGCGTTGGTGCGATGACACAGCCTTACTTGACCCGGGTCCGTATGTGAGTTGGGTCTGTGTCGGATCTGTTGGTTAGGATCACGGATTGCATGTCGTCGTGAAGCAGGAGTAGGATGGTGACAAACTTTTGATGGCAGCCGAATTTGTGGAAGACACTCCATAAATCCTCACGGTTGACATTGTCGAAGGCTTTTGTGAGGTCTAAAAAGGCCATGTGCAGCGGTTGGTGCTCTTCCCTGCATTTTTCTTGTATTTGGCTTGTGCTGAAGATCATGTCCATTGTGCCAGTTAGTGGTCTTGTCGGCGCTAAAGAATCCATGCATGTCGTGGTTGTCGGCTATCTGCTGGAACTCCTGCACTTTCTCAACCCACCTTCTGTTCCTTAGATGAAGAGTTTTTTGTTGGACCTCGGCGGCCAGGCGTCCTTTTAGCTGCTTTTTTGCTCCCGAGTTGTGCTGCTGTTTACAGATCGGGAATGTCTTGCATTTGCGGTTTATTAGCTCCTTGATCTCCTGGTCGTTCTCGTCGACCCAGTCCTGGAGCTTCGTGGTCGAGTGACCGACCGTCTCTTCACATTTGCTGATTATGGAGGCCTAGAGTGCAGACAAGGCGCTGTGGACACTCTGAATCACTGGGCGTCGTCAGGTTGGTTGTGAGGTGCACGCTGAAGAGGGCTTTCTTAGCAGGGTTCTCGAGCGCTCCAACGTTGATTTTCCTGCAGCATTGCTCCTGTTACCGCTGCTGTTTTGGTGCTACATTGATGGAGATGACAGAGCTGATTAGGCGGTGGTCTGTCCAACAGTCGTCAGCTCCTGTCATGGTGCAATGCAGTGATGTGGACATCCTTGCAGTCCTTCACTCAGATGATGATGTAGTCCAGCAGATGCCAGTGCTTGGAGCGAGTGTGTTGCAATGAAGATTTGTAGTTGTCTCTCTGACGGAACAAGATGTTGCTTCTGAGAATGCCATGTTCTAAGCATTATGTCAAGAGGAGGTTACCGTTGGAGTTGGCTTTCCCTACCCCCCTCTCTGCCAAACACACCTTCCCAGATGTCTGTGTCCTTTCCAACTCTGACGTTAAATTCACCAAGGAGGGTCAGCTTGTCACCTGTTGGGACCCGGGACAGGAATTGTTCGCTGTTGGATTAGAATTCCTCTATGTACTCGTCTGTGGCTTCCAGTGTTTGGGCTTATGCACTGATGGCTGGAGCGCACTGGCCCCGGGTTTGGATGAGCTGAAGAGTCAAGACGCATACTGGGATTGCCCTTACACCCCATCTTGAACAATAATGTCAATTTTGCCAATTTCCAATCCTCAGGCACCTCCCCCGCATTTAGGGAATATTGGAAAATTAATGCGAGCATTACCGCTATCTTCTCCCCCAGTTCCCTTAGCAACCTGGGAAGTAAGCCATCTGGACAAGGCGACTTATCCACTCTAAGCAGATCCAGCCTTTCTAGTACTTCCTGTCTATAAATTTTCACCTTATTCCATTGCTTCTACCTTTTGCACTTCTACTGATATTTTGTCAGCATCCACCTCCTTAGAAACCACTGATACAAAGTACTCATTGAGTATTCTAGCCCTGCCCTGCTCCTCTAAGCATGTACCTCATTTTCTTCCCTAATAGGCCCCACCCTGCCTTTTACAAGCCGCTTACTGTTTACATGCCGGTAGAAGATGTATGGGTTCCCTTATATGTTAACCACAATTCTACTCTCATATTCTCTGTTTTCCAATCTTATTTTCATCTTCACTTCCCCTCTCATCTTATCGTATTTGGTCTGGTTCTCCTTTGAAGAATTCACCTGACATTCATCATACACCCTCTTCTTTGTTTCATCATCTTCTCTTTCTCCACCGTCATCTAGGAAGCCTTGCATTGGTTCCCTTACCCTTCTCTCTTGTTAGAATGTACCTAGCCTGAACTTGGAACATCTCTTCCTTAAGGATGACCCATTCTTCCGTTATATTTTCTCCTGTCAGTCTTTGTTTCCATTTTATCCTGGCTAGAGAGGTTGGGCTGGTGTGTACAGGGGAATGTTGTGCTGGGATGTTAAAGGGAGCAGGTGGGTAGGGGTTTACAGGTGAGGCTTGTGCTGGGGTGTACATGTGAGGGTTGGGCTGGGGTATAAAGGTCAAGAGGAGTGCTGGGGTTTACAGATGAGGGTTGGTCTGGGGTGAACAAGTGAGGGGTGGGCTGTTGTTTACAGGTGAGAGATGGGGTTGGGATGTGCAAGAGAGTGTTGAGATGGGGTGTACAGATGAGGGATTTGCTGTGTTGTACAGGTGAAGTAGTGGGCTGGTGTTTACAGGTCAGTGTTCGGGTGGGGAGTGCAGGTGAGAGGCTGGGCTGGGGTGTACATGTGAGTGGTGGGCTTGGGTGTACAGGGGAGGGATGGGCTGTGGTGTAAAGGTGAGTGAAGGTCTGGGGTGTGCAGGAGAGGTTTGGGCTGTGGAGTACAGGTGAGTGGTGGGCTGTGGTTTATAGGTGAAGTGGTGGGATGTGGTGTACAGGTGAGTGTTGGCCTGGGGTGCACAGCTTATGGGGTGGGCTTGGGTGTATAGCTGCCGGATGGGCTGGTGTGTACTAGTGAGTGTTGGATGGGGTTTACAGGAGATTGTTCGGATGAAGGTGTACAGGTGAGGGTGGGAAGGGGTGTATAGGTGAGGGTTCGACATGGCTGTACAGTTGCGGGGGTGGGCTGAGTTGTTCAGGTGATGGATGGGCTGGGGTGTAGAAGTGAGGTGTGGCCCGGTGTGTAAAGGTGAGGTTTCGACTGGGCTGTACAGGTGAGGGGGTGGGCTGTGGTGTACAGGTGAGTGGTGGGCTGGGGTGTACAGGTGAGGGTTGGGATGGGGGTATACAGGTGAGGGGAGCGCCGGGGTGTATAGGTGAGGGCTGGGCTGGTGGTGAACAGGTGAGTGTTGGGCTGTGTTTTACAAGTGAGGCTTGGGCTGGGGTGTGCAGGTGAGGGCTGAGCTGGGGTTTACAGGTGAGGGGTGTAGCTAGAATGGATTTTAAAGCTGTTGGCTGGGGAATGTCAGTGTGTGGAGAACGAGTGTTAGCAGAGTTCGTCTGTCGATTGTGTGTGATTGTGCTTCGGATATTTGCCACGCAGGGAACTGAAGACATATGCACTGCAATTGGTTCACAATAGCTCAAGTTCAGAATATGTCCACTGATTTTACGTGATGTTCAAAGCGTTAGTTTCGTGTCAGTTAGAGCAGTGTATGAAGGACACAAGGTCAGTTCCTGAATGCAAATGCCTAATGAGAATAGTGCTGTGAGTAGGACTGACTAACTCCCGCTCACTCTGGCTCCCCCAGCACTCTACAGCTCACTCGAGTTCCCTCCAACTACCTCAAGCTCACTCTAGCTACCTCCTGCACTCTCCCATACAATCCAGCTCCCCAGCACTCTCACGCTCGCTCTACCGAATTCCAGCACTCTCCAGCTCACTACAGCACTCTCGAGCACTCTCCAGCTCAATCCAGCGCTCACCCGCTCACTCTAGTTCACTCCAGCATTCTCCAGCTCTCTCCAGCACACTGGAGCTCACTCCAGCACTCTCCAGCTCATTCTAGCTCACTCCAGCACTCTCCACCTCTCTCCAGCACACTCCAGCTCAGTCCAGCACTCTCCAGCTCATTCTAGCTCACTCCAGCACCCTCCCGCTCAATCCAGCACTCTCTCGCTAACTGTGGCTCCCTCCAGCACTCTCCAGATCCCTCAGGACTCTCGTGCTAACTGCAGTTCCACCAGCACTCCCCAGCAATCTCCAGCTCACTCCAGCTCCCCCAGCAACCTGCAGCTACCGCAGCACTCCCCTGCTCACTCCAACTCCCTCAGCTGACTCCAGCTTACTTCAGCTCCCATTAGCTTCCGCAACATTCTCCTGCTCACTCCAGCTCCCCCAGCACTCTCCTGCTCACTCATCCTCTCTCCAGCTCACTCCATTTTTTGCCAGCACTCTCGCGCACTCTCTACATCACTCCAGCTGCCCCAGCACCCTCCCGCTCCCTCCAGCTCCCCCAGCATGCTTCCCCTCACTCCAGCTCCTCCAGCACTCTCCCGCTCACACTAGCTCACTCAAGCTCCAGCAGCACTCTACCGCTCACACTAGCTCACTCCAGCTCCCCAGCACTCTCCATCTCCCTCCAGCTCCCTCCAGCACTCTCCCGCTCACACTAGCTCAATCCAGCTCCAGCAGCACTCTCCCGCTCAGTCTAGCTCACTCCATTTCCTACAGTATTCTCCCGAACACACCAGCTCACTCCAGCTCACTCCAGCTCTAACTACCTCACTCCAGCTCACACAGCACTCTCCTGAACACACCAGTGCACTCTCGCTCACTCCAGCTCCCTTCAGCACTGTCCTGCTCAGCCCAGCTCACTGTACCTCACTCCTGCTCCCACTGCACTCTCCAGCTCCCTCAAGCACCCCCAGCACTCTCCCAATCACTCCAGCTCAATCTAGCTCACTCCAGCTCTCCCGCTAACTCCCGCACTCTCCCGCTCAATCCAGCTATCTGCTGTTCTGTTGTCAGTGTCCCAATCCTTCGGCATGGACCCTCCTGATGCAGAAGCGAGGGAGTGAGACACACTGAGGCACGACTGGCACGGAGAGGCTATGGGTTGCTCCATTACTGGAGGAGTTTGTGAATGAAACTAATCACTAGAATTGCCGCATTCAGACAGAAGGATGGTCATTGATGAAGCAGCTGAAATTGATGGGCTGAGATCATGAATGTGTTGTCGCCTCTCAAATCCGTGCCCATCTTTCCCACAGCTTCATGTTTGCATCTCTCCAAGCAGGTTTCCGCCCATCTCACAGCACTAAGCACAGCGCTCAGTGCGGCATCGGCAGCGGGTGGAGGCGGAGCAGCGCGGCAGAGCGACTACAAGAGGCCCCAGAGGCTCAGGTAGGCCTCAGTGCGGCATCGGCAGCGGGTGGAGGCAGAGCAGCGCGGCAGAGCGACTTCAAGAGGCCCCAGAGGCTCAGGTAGGCCTCAGTGCGGCATCGGCCGCGGGTGGAGGCGGAGCAGCGCGGCAGAGCGACTTCAAGAGGCCCCAGAGGCTCAGGTAGGCCTCAGTGCGGCATCGGCAGCGGGTGGAGGCAGAGCAGCGCGGCAGAGCGACTTCAAGAGGCCCCAGAGGCTCAGGTAGGCCTCAGTGCGGCATCGGCAGCGGGTGGAGGCGGAGCAGCGCGGCAGAGCGACTACAAGAGGCCCCATAGGCTCAGGTAGGCCTCAGTGCGGCAGCAGGTGGAGGCGGAGCAGCGCGGCAGAGCGACGACAAGAGGCTCCATAGGCTCAGGTAGGTCTCAGTGCGGCAGCGGGTGGAGGTGGAGCAGCGCGGCAGTGAGACTACAAGAGGGCCCAGAGGCTCACGTTGGCCTCACCAATCTTCAATCTCAGGCAAGGAGAGAGGTAAAAAGTATTCAAAGTGAGACGTCACCACAAAACAGGTAGGTGATTGGTTGGAGTATTTCTCTCGTTTTAAAACTTTAAGTCTGTGGTTTACAGATTTTAAGGTTGCTGTGGTGTACCAAGGCCGTTCTGGTGTAGAGTGACTGTTGGTAAACCATTTAACTGGTGTAACTAGAGGGATTGATTTAATTTAAATCCAATTAATGAAAGGGGATACGAGCATCTAAAATCGGGCAGAGGGTGTCCATAACTAACAATAAAAAATTTAATTAATTACATAGAATGGAGCAGGTGATCTGTTACTGTTGCGAGATGTGGGAGCCGGTGAACACCTATTGAGGCTCACGGTGATTACGTCTCTGACAAGTGTCTGCTGCTCAAGGAAGTCCAGCTCCGTATTGATGAGCTGGAGTCTGATCTTCAGACACTGTGACACATCAGGGAGGGGGTGAAGTACCTGGACACTGTGGATCAGGAGGTGGTCACACCTATGAAGTTAAGTAATTCAGATGTAGCCCATGGTCAGGGACAGGACGGGGTGACTACGAGTGAGGCAGGTACGGGGACCCAGGAGGTAGAGCTGGAGGAGCCGCAGCCCTTGCTCTTGACAAACAGGTTCGAGGTTCTTACTCCCTGTGGGGGTGGGAGCAGGGACTGCAGGTAGGATGAGCAAACTGGCCACAGCACCATGGAACGGGGGGCCATTCAAGAGGGGGGAGTAACTCGGAATGTTGTAGTGGTGGGGGATAGTATTATTAGGGGGATAGATAGAGTTCTCTGCAGCCGAGAGCGCGAGTCCCGAAGGCTGTGTTGCCTACCCGGTGCCAGGGTTAAGGACATCTCCTCTGGGCTGGAAAGAAACTTGCAATGGGAGGGGGTGGATCCAGTTGTCGTGGTCAATGTTGGTACAAACGACGTAGATAGGACTCGTAAGCCGGTTCTGTTAAAGGAGTATGAGCAGCTAGGTGTCAAATTAAAAAAGAGAACCTCAAGGATAATAATCTCTGGATTATTACCTGAGCCACGAGCGAATTTGGCTAGGACAAATAAAATTAAAGAGTTAAATGCGTGGCTCAAAGACTGGCGTGGGAGAAATGGGTTTTGCTTCCTGGGACACTGGCACCAGTACTTGGGCAGGAGGGAGCTGTTCCGTTAGGTTGGGCTTCACTTGGCCAGTGCTGGGACTTGAGTCCTGGCAGATCATATAACTAGGGCTGTAAAGAGGGCTTTAAACTAACTAGTGGGGGGGAGTTTCCTAGAGAGCAAACAATAAAAATGAAAACAAAGAAGGTCATAGATTAGGTAGCAGTGGGGAAATTAAAAACCAGAGCGTGTCAGGAAGGGGCAGAAGGCATGGAGTAAAAGGTGAAGTAATAAAAAGGGCAAAAGCAGGAACTAAGTGTCACAAAACATATTTGAAAGTTCTCTATCTGAATGCACGTAGCATTCGTAACAAAATAGACGAGTAAATGGCACAAATAACTACATATGGCAATGCTCATGTGGCCATTACAGAAACATGGCTGCAGGGTGACAATGCCTGGGAATTAAACATACCAGGTTATTTAACGAACAGGAAGGACAGGCAGTAAGGAAGGGGAGGTGGGGTGGCTATGTTAATAAAGGAAGGAATTACTGTAATACAGAGCAATTATATTGGGTCAAAGGATCAGGATAATGAAACAGTTTGGTTGGAGGTAAGGAATAATAAGGGGAAAAAAGCACTAGTTGGCGTAGTCTATTGGCCTCCGAACAGTTGCAACTCTGTTGGACGGAGTATCAATCAGGAAATAGTTTAGGCTTGTAATAAGGGATCATCTATAATTATGGGAGATTTTAACTATCATATTAAATGGACAAATCAAATTGGGAAGGGCTGCCTTGAGGATGAGTTCATTGAGTGTATTAGGGATGGGTTTCTTGAGCAGTATGTAACTGAACCGGCCAGGGGGCAAGCAACCTTAGATCTGGTCCTGTGTAACGAGACAGGATTAATTTAAAATGTCCTAGTAAAGGATCCCCTTGGAATGAGTGACCATAACATGGTTGAATTCCATATTCAATTAGAGGGTGAGAAGCTTGGATCTCAAACAAGCGTGCTAAGCTTGAATAAAGGAGACTATGAAGGTATGAGAGAGGAATTGAGTAGAGTGGATTGGGACAATAGATTAAAGGGTCAGACGACACATGATCAGTGGTGTACATTTAACGAGTTATTTTACGACATCCAAAAAAAAATATTCCACTGAGAAGAAAAGGGTGTAAAAGAAAAGACAGCCATCCGTGGCTAAGTAAAGCAATTAAGGATAGTATTCGACTAAAAACAAGAGCATATAAGGTAGCCAAATCTAGTGGGAGGATAGAGGATTGGGAAAACTTTAAAAGACAGCAAAAAATTACAAAAAGATTGATTAAGAAAGGGAAGATAGATTATGAAAGTAAATTAGCAAAAAATATAAAAACAGATGGTAAGAGTTATTATCGTTATATAAAAAGAAAAAGGGTAGCTAAAGTAAATGTTGGTCCCTTAGAGGATGAGACCGGGAAATTAATGGTGGGAAATATGGAGATTGCAAAAACACTGAATGAATATTTTGTATCAGTCTTTACAGTAGAAGACACTAAGAATATCCGAACACTGGACAAACAGGGGGCTATAGGGGAGGAGGAGCTAAACACGATCAAAATCAGTAAGGAAGTGCTACTCAGTAAAATAATGGGACTCAAGGCGGATAATCACGTGGACCTGATGGCTTACATCCTAGGGTCTTGAGGGAAGTGGCGGTAGGGATTGTGGATGCATTGGTAATAATTTTCCAAAACTCCCTGGATTCAGCAAAGTTCACTGCTAATGTAACACCCTTATTTAAAAAGGGCTGTAGACAGACGGCGGGAAACTATAAACCGGTTAGCCTAACATCTGTGGTAGGTAAAATATTGGAGTCCATTATTAAGGAGACAGTAACAGGACATTTGACTAATCATAATTTAATAGGACAAAGTCAGCATGGTTTTATGAAGGGGAAGTCATGTTTGACAAATTTGCTGGAGTTCTTTGAGGAAGTAACATATAGGGTTGATAAAGGGGAACCAGTGGACGTAGTGTATTTAGAATTCCAACAGGCATTTGACAAGGTGCCACACAAAAGATTATTGCTTAAGATAAAAAATCATGGGATTGGGGGTAATATTCTGGCATGGATAGAGGATTGGATATCTAACAGAAGGCAGAGAGTAGGGTTAAATGATTCATTCTCGGACTGGCAATCAGTAACTAGTGGTGTTCCACAGGGGTCAGTGCTGGGTGCCCAACTCTTTACAATCTATATTAACGATTTGGAGGAGGGGACCGAGTGTAATATATCAAAGTTTGCAGATGACACTAAGATGGGAGGGAAAGTAGTGAGTGAGGAGGACATAAAAACCCTGCAATGGGACATAGACAGGCTAAATAAGTGGGCAGATATTTGGCAGATGGAATACAATACTGGAAAGTGTGAGGTTATGCACTTTGGCAGGAATAATCACAGAGCAAGTTATTATCTTAATGGCAAGAAACTGGAAAGTACTGAAGTACAAAGGGATCTGGGGGTCCTGGTGCACGAAACACAATAGGTTAGTATGCAGGTGCAGCAAATGATTAAGAAGGCCAATGGAATGTTGGCTTTCATTGCTAGGGGGATAGAATATAGAAATAGGGAGGTATTACTTCAGTTGTACAAGGTATTGGTGAGACCGCACCTGGAATACTGCATACAGTTTTGGTGTCCTACTTAAGAAAAGACATACTTGCTCTCGAGTCAGTACAAAGAAGGTTCACTCAGTTAATCCCGGGGTTGAGGGGATAGACATATGAGGAGAGGTTGAGTCGATTGGGACTCTACTCATTGGAGTTCAGAAGAATGAGATGCGATCTTATTGAAACATATAAGATTGTGAAGGGGTTGGATCGGGGCGATGCGTGGAGGATGTTCCCGATGATGGGTGAAACTAGAACTAGGGGGCATAGTCTTAGAATAAGGGGCTGCTCTTTCAAAACTGAGATGAGGAGGAACTACTTCACTCAGAGGGTGGTAGGTCCATGGAATATGCTGCCCCAAAAAGCTGTAGAAGCTACATCATTGCATAAATTTAAATCAGAAATAGACAGTTTCCGAGAAGTAAAGGGAACAATGGGTTATGGGGAGCGGGCAGGAATTTGGACATGAGTCTAGGTTCGGAACGGTCCTGGCCCTGTGGATAGCGGAGCGGGCCCAGGGGCCGTGTAGCGTGATCCTGCTCCTATTTCGTGTGTCTAATTCTGTTAGATTCAGGCGATTGTTATGTGATAGTAGATTGGCGGTTTGGATCAGATCAGCCATGATCTTATTGAATTGCGGTACAGGCTCGAGGGGCCGATTGGCCTAATCCTGCTCCTATTTCTTATATTCTTATGTAAAACGGCCCCATAAAATCACAAATGACATCCTCTGTGACTTTGACCTTGGTGAACTGTTTTTCCTCGTCCATCTCAACCAGACTGCAGCCTTTGACACGGTTGGCCACTCCATCCACCTCCAACGACTCCCCACTGTTGTCCAGCGGGGTGGGACTGCCCTCTCCTGGTACTACGCTTACTACCTAATTGGAGCCGGTGAATCGCCTGTAATGGCTTCTCGTCCCACTCCAGCACCGTCACCTCAGGTGTCCCCCAAGGATCTATTCTTGGCCCCCTGCTAGTTCTCATCTGCATGCTTCCCCTCGGAGAAATCATTCGAAAACACATCATCCTTTTCCACATGTACTCTGATATCACCACCACCTCTCTCGACCACTCCACTGCCTATGATTTGTCACGTTGACATCCAGTTCTGTCTGTGGAGAAACTTCGTCCTGTTAAATATTGGGGGGAAAAATGCCATTGTCCTCGGTCCCCGCCACACACTCTCTTCACTAGCTTCGGACGCCAGCTCTCCCCCTGGCCACTGACTGAGGCTGATCCACACTCTTCGCAGCCTCAGTGTTCTATTCAAGCCGAAGGTGAACTTCCGACCAAAATCTAACATCGCCCGACTCTGCCCCCACCTCAGCTTATCTGCTGCTGAAACCCTCATGCATGACTTTGTTACTTCTAGACTCGCCTATTCCAATGCTCTCCTTGCCGGCCTCCCATCTTCCACCCTCCGTAAAATTCAGCTGTTGTCCGTATCCTGACTGGCACCAAATCCCGTTCACGCATCACCCCCCTGCACTCGATGATTTACGTTGGCTCTCCGTCTGGCATCTCCTCGATTTTCGAATTATCTTTCTTGTGTTCAAATCCCTCTTACCTCCCTAGCTCTGTAACTAGCTCCAGCACTCTGACTCTTGCAAACCTACCCGCTGCAGGCCTCTCTTCATCCCACTATTGGCGGCCATGCCTTCAGCCACCTAGGGCCCACACTCTGGGATCCCCTACGCCTCTACATCACCCGTTCCTCCTCTAAAACCCACCGCTTTAAACACAGCCTTCTGTCTCCCCTCCTCATATCTACTTCGACTGGGCTCTGATCTAATTTGTCTGCTTACTGCCTGGGGTCGTTTCGCTGTGTTCAAACCGTTGCAGACATCGAATTTCTTATTGTGGAGCCGTGGTGATTCTGGGCGGATCTCGAAGTGAGGGTGGGTATTTTGCCCTTGCAGCGCATTCCTATGCAGAGCTAGACAGGTAGCTAACAACTTGATATCTTCCCATAAAAATCACAAGGCTTGACTTTTCTTGTAAAATTTACTGAAAGATTCTTATTGTGCAACTGAAATACAATACAGAAATGGAAGCACACATTAGTACACAAGCACATAACTGATATGCATACACAAATTTAGGTACGCCTGAGCAACACAGTTCATTTGGCATGTAACTTAACAAAATGCGTGGAAACACAGCTTCCTGTGAATTTTCATTTAGCAAACTGAAAGACATTCTCTTACATTCACCTAAAGGAAGGCAGCACAGTGGGTGAGCAGGATATCGATAAGCAGGTTATTAGCCAGATTAACAGTGTGTGAATTATTGGTGAGCGGTTTAAGATTGATGATATTATTGATGATTTCTTCCATCACTTTACTGTGGATTGGGAGTGGAATGATTGGGCAATGATTTATTCCTTTTATGTGGATTGGACATACCCGGGTAATCAGCCACGTTGTGGGTTAGATGAACCCCTGCCCTTCTGACTCAGAGGCAAGTGTGCTACCCACTAGCCACGGTTGACACTTGAGGTAATTTATTCAACAACGGATGAAGCGGCAAATGACTAGTCTGGATATAACACACCCGTGTATCCTTATCATAGAATCATCGAAATTTACAGCACAGAAGGAGGCCATTCGGCTCATCCTGTCTGTGCCAGGCGACAAGAGCTATCCAATCTAATCCCACATTCCAGCTCTTGGTCCGTAGCCCTGTAGGTTATGGCACTTCAGGTGCATATCCAAGTACTTTTAATGGTGATGAGGGTTTCTGCCTCGACCACCTTTTGAGGCAGTGAGTTCCAGATTCTGGGTGAAAATATTTCACCTCAGCTCCCCTCTCAACCTCCGACCAATGACTTTAAAACTATGCCCCCTGGTTATTGACCCTGCTGCTAAGGGAAATAAATCCTTCCCATCCAATCTATCTAGGCCCCTCATATTTTTATACAGCTCAATTAGGTCTCCGTTCGGCCTCCTCTGTTCCAAAGAAAACAACCCCAGCCTATCCAATCGTTCCTCATAGCTAAAATTCCCCAGCCCAAGCAACATCCTCGTAAATCTCCTCCGCACCTTTCATAGTGCAATCACACCCTTCCTTTAATGTGGTGACCTGAACGGCACACAGTATTCTCGCTATGGCCTAACTAGTGTTTTATACAGTTCAAGCATAACCTCCCTGCTCTTATATTCTATGCGTCGGCTAATAACGGAAAGTATGCCCTATGCCTTCTTAACCACCTTATCTACCTGTCCTGCTACTTTCAGGGATATGTGGACCTGCTCTCCAAGGTCCCTCTGATCTTCTGTACTTCTCAGTGTCCTACCATTTAATGTGTATCCCTTTGCATTGTTAGCACTCCCCAAATGCATTACCTCACACTTCTCCGAATTGAATTGCATTTGTCTCTGTTCTGCCCACCTGACCAGTCCATTGATAAATTCCTGCAGCCTGAAGCCTTGTACTGCCCACCCTCCTGTCCAGCATCTCGAAAGTGATACGGCACAATTCAAACACTGAACAATTTTATAAATATCGAGGCAGGGCCTCTTGCGACTGCGAGCCATGCGTGAGCCACGCTGTAACATTCCCGTCCCGAGATCCCATGGGATCATCGCTGGTCTCCTGCAGTCACTCTGGCAGAAAGCCCAGCGACACTGACGGGGATTGGATGGAGAGACCAGCGGGTGGGACTTCCAAACTGGACTCCGTGATTCACCAGCCAGTAACAATGGGAACGTGTTTAAGAACGCCCCAAGGTTTATTATGCTTGTGGCATATGATGTCTGGATTGAGTCAGTTGCGGCTCAGTGGGTCGGAATCTCGTTTCTGAGTCAGAAGGTTGTGGGTTCATAGTCCCACTTCGGAGACTTAAACATAAAAATCCAGGCTGACACTGCCAGTGCAGTACCGAGGGAACGCTGCACTGTTGGAAGGGCGGTACTGAGGGAGCACTGCACTGTCGGAGGGGCGGTTCTCAGGGAGCGCTGCAATGTTGGAGGGGCGGATCTGAAGGAGCGCTGCACTGTTGGAGGGGCAGTACTGAGGGAGCACTGCACTGTCAGGGGGGCTGTGCTAAGCCATTGCCACACTGTCGGAGGGGCAGAACTGAGGGAGTGCTGCAATGTCGGAGGGGCTGTACTGAGGGGCTGCTGCACTCTCGGATGGGCAATAACATGGGAGCGCTGCACTGTTAGAGGGACACTACTGAGGGAGTGCTGCAATGTCATAGGGGCAGTACTGAGGGAGCGATGCACTTTCAGACGGGCAGTACAGAGGGAGCGCTGCATTGTTGGAGGGGCCGTACTGAGGGAGCGCTGCACTGTCGGAGGGGCAGTACTGAGGGAGCACTGCATTTTCGGGGGCAGTACTGAGGGAGTGTTTCACTGTTGGAGGGGCAGTACTGACGGAACTCTGCACAATCGGATGGGAAGTAGTACTGAGAGAGCGCTGCACTGTCGAACGGAACGTACTGAGTGAGCGCTGCGCTATCGGAGTTGCAGTACTGAGGGTGCGCTGCACTGTTGGGGGTTCAGTACTGAGGGATAGCCACACTGTTGGAGGGGCAGTACTGAGGGTGCGACGCACAGCTGGAGGGCCAGTACTGAGGGCGCACTGCACTATTGTGTCTGTACTGAGGGAACACTTCAATGTCGGAGGGTCTGCACTGAGGGAGTGCCGCACTGTCGGAGGGGCAGTACTGAGGGAGCGCTGTACTGTCAGAGGGGCAGTACTGAGGGAGCGCTGCACTATTGGAGGGTCAGTACTGAGGGAGCGCTGCAGTGTCGGTGTGTCAGTACTGAGGGAGCGCTGCACTGTTGGAGGTGCAGGACTGAGGGAGCGCAGCACTCTCGGAGGGGCAGGACTGTGGGAGTGCCGCACAGTTGGAGGGTCAGTACTGATGGAGTGCTGCACTATCGGAGGCGAAGTACTGAGGCACCACTGCACCGTCGGAAGTGAGGGAGTGCCGCACTGCAGGAGGTGCCGTCTTTCTGATGAGACATTAAACTGAGGCATTAGTCTGTTCTCTCAGGTGGATGTAAACAATCCCACGGCCACTATTCGAAAGAGAGTAGGATCATTCTCCCTGGTGTCCTGGGCCAATATTTATCCCTCAATCAACATGACTAAAGAACAGATTAACTGGCCATATCACATTGCTGTTAGTGGGAGCTAGCTGTGCGCGAACTGTCTTCCACGTGTCCTACAATTCAAAAAGTACATCATTGGCTGTGAAGAGTTTTGGAAGTCCTGAGGTGGTGAATGGTGGTATAGAAATGCAAGTCTTTTAAAATGAATTTGTAACATAGTGATGGGTGTGTGGATTTCAGTATCATATTCCTCATTTTCAGTCAATGCTGCTACCCACTGGTGTCCGATAGACAGAGCAGTGCTATAAATGTACAGGGGCTGAGGGCACTGGTTCTCTCCTGCCTCTGTCAGCAGTGCCAGTGCCCGCTTAATCATTGCCTTGGGCTCATTTATCTTCTGCAGTCTCGGCAGCCTTTCCTACAGTCTTTGGACCCCACAGATGTGGAAGACGGGCTGGTGAGCTGCCGCCCAATTGCTCGGTCCTCGATGGGCTGTATGTTCTTAATCTGTAGCTGACTCGCTGTGCATCAGTCTGGAGGGCCATATTCCAGGGGTGGGCGAGGACAGCACACAACCGTCTGAGGAAAGCCCTGGGGCTGACAGCGTGCTTCATTCCACAGAGAACTGCGGTTATCGGGCATTACCTGTAATCACCATTCAAGCAGGGGTATCCGGGTATCACCTGTAATCAGTGTTCCACCAGGGGTAACTGGGCATTACCTGTAATCACCATCACACCAGGGGTATCTGGGCATTACCTGTAATCACCATCCCACCAGAGGTATCTGGGCATTACATGCAATCACTGTCGCACCAGGAGTATCTGGGCATTAACTGTCTTCATTGTCCCACCAGGGGTATCTGGTGATTAGCTGTAATGACTCTCCCACCAGGATTATCCGGGCATTACCAGTAATCATCTTCACACCAGTGGTATCTGGGCATTACCAGTAATCACGGTCCAACAAGAGGTATCCGGGCATTATCTGTAATCACTGTCCCAACAGTGGTATCTGTGCATTACCTGTAATCACTGTCCCATCAGGGGTAACTGGGCATTACCTGTAATCACCATTCCACCAGGATTATCTGGGCATTACCTGTAATCACCATCCCACCAGGGGTATCTGGGCATTACCTGCAATCACTGTCCCAGCAGTGGTACCTGGGCATTAACTATATTCACTGTCCCACCAGGGGTATCTGAGCATTAGCTGTAATGACTCTCCCACCAGGATTATCCGGGCATTACCAGTAATCACCTTCAAACCAGTGGTATGTGGGCATTACCAGTAGTCACAGTTCAACAAGGGGTATCCGGGCATTACCTTCAATCACTGTCCCACCAAGGGTATCTGTGCATTACCTGTAATCACCTTCCCACCAGGGGCATCTGGGCATGACCTGTAATCGCTGTCCCACCAGGGGTATCTGGCCATTACCTGTAATCACTGTCCCACCAGTGGTGTCTGGGCATTACCTGTATATACCGTCCCACCAGGGGTATCCGGGCATTACCTGTAATCAATGTCCCACCAGCGGTATCTTGGAATTACCTTCAATCACCTTCACACCAGGGGTTTCCAGGTATCACCTGTAATCACTGTCCCACCAGGGGTATCTCGGCATCACCTGGAATACCCTTCACACCAGGGATATCTGGTCATTTTCTGTAATCACTGTCCCAGCAGTGGTATCGGGCATTACCTGTAATCACCTTCACAACAGTTGTATCCAGGCATTACCTGTAATCAGCAACACACCAGTGGTATCTGGGCGTTTCCTATAATCACCGTCCAACCAGGGGTATCTGGGATTTACCAGTAATCACTGTCACACCAGGAGTATCTGGGCATTACCTGTAATCACCGTCACACCAGGTGTATCCTGGCATTACCAGTAATCACTGTCCCACCAGGGTTATCTGGGCCTTACCTGTAATCACCTTCACACCAGGGGTCTCCGGGCCTTAACAGCAATCACTGATACACCAGGGTTATCTGGGCATTACCTGCAATCACTGTCCCACCAGGGTTATCTGGGAATTACCTGTATTCATCATCACACCAGGGGTATCTGGGCATTACCTGCAATCACTGTCCCAACAGGGGTGTCTGGGCATTTCCAGTATTCACCGTCCCACCAGGGCTATACGGGCATTAACTGTAATCAACGTCCCACCAGTGGTATCCGGGATTTGCCTGTATTCGCTGTCCCACCAGGGGTTTCTGGGCATTACCTATAATCACCTTCACATGAGTGGTATCCAGGCATTACCTGTAAGCACCGTCCCAACAGGGGTACCTGGGCCTTACCTGTAATGACAGTCCCACCAGGGGTATCCGGCATTACCTATAATCACTGTCCCGCCAGGGTTATCTCGGCAGTACCTGTAAGCACTGTCCTTTCAGGGGTATCTGGGCATTGCCTGTTAGCACTGTCCCACCAGGGGTATGTGGGCATTACCTGTAATCACTGCCCCACCAGGGGTATCTGGGCATTACGTCTAAGCACTGTCACACCAGGGGTATCTGGGCATTACATGTAACCACCGTCCAACAATGAGTATCCGGGCATTACCTGTAATCACCGTCCCACCAGGGGTATCCTTGCATTACCAGTAATCATTGTCCCACCAGGGGTGGCTGGGCATTACCTGTAATCACGTTCCGGCCAGGTATATCCTGGAATTACCTGCAATGGATAGCAGCAGGGCTATCCTGTCATGGCAGCAAGTATTTATCAAAATTAGCAGATAATATGAAAGGTTTGTTAGCTAGATTTATCACACTGGCCAATCCTGAGGCCACTGGGAATGTCACTGAGATCTACTGTTGGGCTCCAGTGTGGACAGTCTTGTGCTGTGGATTAATGTCCACCAGTGTCAGATTACCACGGACCGAGGAGTCGTTCACGCCATCAGCCTGGCCCAGATTCAAGCAGATGTTGGATGGAAAGACGACAGTGAGCCGACTTGTGGGGCCAGATGATTAAGGCTTTACTCTGTGCTTATATTGTGTGTCTGTACCTTGGCCTTATCCTGGGTCAATAGCAGCAATGACAGGATTAACGATGAGGAGGGACTGTGTCAGAGGTGGATGGAAGCTCGTGGCAGCGGGTTCCGAGATGAGTGGGAGCCCTGCCATTAGAAACAAAGGGGCTTTGAGGAACATGGGCCAGGAAATCGGATATGGCCCGAAAACTGGCGGAGTCATGGCTCAGCACTACTTAGCTGCGTCTGGACAATGTATTCTAAGTAGCACGCAAAATTCATGCTGAGTGCTCTTTTACATGATTATAGTGATGATCTCTGCACTAAATCAGCTGCTCATTGGTTTACCGCTCAACAGATGGGCCAATATCGGGTGCAGTCTAACTGCAAGTCATGTTTGGCATCTGCTTTCTGCACTACTTAAATGGGAGGTTCTTTAATGCAGCAGCACCTCATTATAATTCCATTTGTCGCGCCACTTGGAAGGTCTCGCTATATCAGAGCGCTCTCTTGCAACCTCAGCTTGCTGCCAACCACACTCAGACTGCTGCCACCATGGCTGTGTTTACCAGTGTCGAACGGGGCTTGCAGGGTGTCACAGCCGCTCAGCCATCTGGTCTCCAACAGATTGCTAGGAATGTTGAAGCACCGCCCCGGGGGGAGCAGCAGTGGGTCTGGGGAGCAGGAACCTGCTGCCCTCTCGCAGGATGACAGCATTCCTACTTCCACCTCTGCCCCTTCTCCATTGCCCTTGCTGCTGCCTGTCAGCCAGCCGATGCTGCTGCCGCCCATGCCAAGGTGGTGCAGTCTCAGCCAGGCCTAGGGCCAGAGCTGCTGGAGGTCGTCCTGCAAAGCCATTTGCAATCTCGCCCACTGAATGTCAGCAGCCTTCAACCGGCCATTATGCAGCCACTGGGGGAGTTGTTCACAATTAACACAGGGCGGTAAGTTGAGCGGCGAACTCCAAAACACGTGGGAAGTGCGGCGGTCACCATGTTTCCCTGACTCGGGCCTTAAGGGCCTGCGGTAAGACTGCGGATTTCTAGGCCTTGAAGCTTAACATTCAGCAGCGGGATTCCTCTCCTTGGCCCAGTTGGAGCCTTTAATCGCTTTTCTCACTTTGACCCAAAACAGCTTTTGAGCTTCGACGTCTGATGGCCACTGGATGTTGGTCTTCCTTTTCATGACCATTCTCATCTTGTGGTAGGTTGAGAGTTCAGCATCTGGAAACTTCTCCAAGAAGATCAGGATGATGATATCTTTCAGCTCGTGGAAGAGCCTGTAGCTCGCTAGCTGCAGTTCCATGGAGCACCACTCGCTGTACAGGTAGTTGCGGCTCATCACACAGATGGTCTTCCTGCTCTGGTAGATGCTGTCCACGATGTTGTCGATGATATATTTGCCCAGCTCAAAATCTCTGTGGTGGAGGCAGAGTTTGAAGCATTGAGGTCCTCTCGTTTCCAGGTTTGGCACCAACACTTGCAGAACCCAGTCTACGTCCAGAGAATTATAGGAGATAAATGCATCATACCTGTAGGACTGCTGACTCTCTCCTCTCCCTCTGTGGTCATTCAACCACGATCGGAAAATATAAAACCCATACTTGATTTGCCAGTACCCTTTGCTGTAGAATATAGGGATGAACATGAACAAGATCAAGACCGGCACAGTTATATGGAACATGATCTGCCCAATGTCCAAGTAGCAAACGCGAGTATCAAACTTGGACAAGTATTCGGTTGGCCAATCTGCACATGTTTGGTTGTAAAAATAGATAACCTGCACCCTGGGGTTGGACAGGGACCAGTTTTGGAACCAACTGATGTCACAGGTGCAGGGGAACGGGTTCTTCCGTAGATCCAGGTAGGTCAGGGAGGGCAGGTGTTCCACAACCGTGCTATTGATGATCTGAATGGCGTTTTCCCCCGAAGAACAATGTCCTGAGGTTGGAAATGTTTCCAAAGACGTGAAGAGACATGGATTGGAGGCCGACATTTTCAAGGTTGAGTCTCTCTCGACTCTGGAGATTCTTGAAGATCCCTGGATTCAGACTGTGGATCCCATTGCAAGCATCGGGCATGGAGAGGATTCTCAAATTGATCAGGTCTTCCAATCCGTCTTTGGACAGTGACATTTTATTCTCTCCTATATACAGGTCTCTTAAAGAGATGAGGCCATTGAAAAACTTTGGAGGAATAATGATGATGCCGTAGGGTTGCTGGGCTTTTAGTTTGAGAATGTAGAGCTTTGTGAGGTTAACAAAGGGAGATGCTTCAATCAGGCCAGTGTTGAATCTGATCCGGTTATTGGCAAAGTCCAACACTCCTAATGATGGGAGGATGTCGAAGATCTCCCTGCTGATACAGGTTATACAGTTCCTATCGAGATAAACTTGGTCAGGTTATGTAATCCACAGAAAGACTGGCTGGTCAGGCTTCGAATTTTGCTCCCTTCCAGGTCCAATGTGTTCAGGTTATTGAGATTTGCAAACACCTTGCTGAAAACAATTGAGATCTTGTTGTTTCTGAGATTGAGATTCCTGAGAACCGCAAGGTTGCTGAAGCTGTTTTCATAGAGTCATAGAGTTATACAGCACAGAATGAGGCCCTTCGGCCCATCGTGTCTGCGCCGTCCATCAATCCCTGTCCAGTCTAATCCCATTTTCCAGCATTTGGCCCATAGCCTTGTATGCAATGGCATTTCAAGTGCTCATCCAAATGCTTCTTGAATGTTGTGAGGGTTCCTGCCTCTACCACCCTTTCAGGCAGTGAGTTCCAGATTCCAACCACCCTCTGGGTGAAAAAGTTCCTCCTCAAATCCCCTCTAAACCTCCTGCCCCTTACCTTGAATCTATGCCCCCTTGTTATTGACCCCCCTACTAAGGGTAAAAGTTCCTCTTTATCTACCCTATCTATGCCCCTCATCATTTTGTACACCTCAATCAGGTCCCCCCTCAGCCTTCTTTGCTCGAAGGAAAACAGCCCCAGCCTGTTTAGTCTTTCTTCATAGCTGAGGTGCTCCATCCCAGATAACATCCTGGTGAATCTTCTCTGCACCCTCTCCAAAGCAATCACATCCTTCCTATAGTGAGGCGACCAGAACTGCACACAGTTCTCCAGCTGTGGCCTCACCAGCGTTTTGTATAGCTCCATCATAATCTCCCTGCTCTTATATTCTATGCCTCGTCTAATGAAGGCAAGTATCCCATATGCCTTTTTAACCACCTTATCTACCTGTTCCGCTGCCTTCAGGGATCTATGTACATGTACACCAAGGTCCCTCGGACTCTCTGTACTTCCTAGGGTCCTACCACTCATTGTGTATTCCCTTGCCTTATTTGTCCGTCCAAAATCCATCACCTCGCACTTTTCAGGGTTAAATTCCATTTGCCACCTTTCCGCCCATCTGACCAACCTATTTATATCGTCCTGTAGCCTGAGGCTTTCCTCCTCGCAATTTACCACCCCACCAATTTTCGTGTCATCTGCAAACTTACTGATCATACCTTTTACATTCTCATCCAAATCATTCATGTAGATCACAAACAGCAAGGGACCCAGCACCGATCCCTGAGGTAGCCCACTGGACACAGGCTTCCAGTCACAAAAGCAACCTTCGACCATCACCCTCTGCCTCCTGCCACTCAGCCAGTTTAGGATCCAACGCGTCAAGGCACGTTGGATCCCATGGGCTCTTACCTTCTTGACCAGTCTCCTATGCGGGACTTTGTCAAAAGCTTTACTGAAGTCCATGTAGACCACATCCACAGCTTTTCCCTCATCCACACACCTAGTCACCCACTCGAAAAATTCAATCAGATTGGTCAGACATGATTTACCCTTGACAAAGCCATGCTGACTATGCCCGATTAATCCTTGCCTCTCCAAGTGGAGACTGATTTTGTCCCTCAGAATTTTTTCCAATAATTTCCCTACCACAGATGTTAGGCTCACTGGCCTGTAATTCCCTAGTTTATCCCTGCTACCCTTCTTGAATAATGGTACTACGTTAGCTGTTCTCCAGTCCTCTGGTACATCCCCTGTGGCCAGAGAGGTTCTGAAAATTTGTGACAGAGCCCCTGCAATCTCCTCCTTTGCCTCACACAACAGCCTGGGATACATCTCGTCCGGGCCTGGGGATTTATCCAATTTTTGGCCTGCTAAAACCGCTAGTACCTCCTCCCTCTCGATGCTAATATGTTCAAGTATGTCGCAGTCCCCTTGCCCGATGTCTACATCGTCTTCCTCCATAGTGAACACAGATGCAAAAAAATCATTTAAAACCCCGCCTACATCATCTGGCTCTACACACAGATTGCCACTTTGGTCCCTAATGGGCCCTACCCTTTCCCTGGTTATCCTCTTGCCCTTAATATACTTATAAAACATCTTAGGATTTTCCTTTATTTTGCTCGCCAGTGTTATTTCATGGCCCCTCCTCGCCCTCCTAATTTCTTTTTTAAGTATGCCCCTGCACTTTTTATACTCCTCTAGGGATTCCTCCGTCTTTAGTCTTTTGTAACTGCCAAAAGCCCCCCTTTTTTTCCTAATGCATTTTTGTATATCCCTTGTCATCCAAGGTTCCCTTTGCTTGTTGGTCCCACCCTTGACCTTTACAGGAACATGTTGGCGTTGTACTCTCTCTATTTCCCTTCTGAAAGTCTCCCACTGCTTTGATGTGGATTTTCCTATAAGTAGCTGCTCCCAGTCCACTTTGGCCAGATCCTGCCTTATCATATTAAAATCGGCCTTCCCCCAATTTAGTACCCTTATTTCTGGGCCGTCTTTGTCTTTTTCCATGACCACCTTAAATCTCACCGAATTATGGTCACTGTCGCCAAAATGCTCTCCTACTGACACTTCCACCACTTGCCCGGCTACATTCCCTAGAATTAGGTCCAGTACCGCCCCCTCTCTTGTAGGACTTTCTACATGTTGGCTCAATAAGCTCTCCTGGATGCACTTTAAGAATTCTGCAACCTCTAAGCCTTTCACACTCTGACTATCCCAATTAATATTGAGGAAGTTGAAATCCCCCACTATTATTACCCTATTATTTTCGCGCTTCTCTGAGATTTGCCTATATATCTGTTCCTCTATCTCCCTCTGACTGTTTGGGGGCCTATAGTGCACTCCCAGCAAAGTGCTTGCCCCCTTTTGTTTTTAAGTTCAACCCATATGGCCTCATTAGAGGAACCCGCTAATATACCGTCCCTCCTTACAGCAGTAATTGACTCCTTAATTAATATTGCAACACCCCCTCCCCTTTTACACCCCCCTCTGTCTCGCCTGAAGATTCTATACCCCGGAATATTGAGCTGCCAGTCCTGACCCTCCCTCAACCATGTCTCCGTGATAGCAACAATATCGTACTCCCATGTGTTCAACAACAACGTCAGTTCATCCACCTTATTTGCAAGACTCCTTGCATTAAAATGAATGCCTCCCAGCCTTGCCATATTCCCTTTTGCCTTCACATATTTGCTCTGCCTTCCCAGCTGACTTGTTTTTTCCTCTGTATTTGGCTGTAAATCACCCCCTACTATAGCTCCACTCTATATCCCATCCCCCTGCCAAGTTAGTTTAAACCCCCCCCAGCAGTGCTAGCAAACCTCCCCGCAAGGATATTGGTCCCCCTCTGGTTCAGGTGTAAACCGTCCGACTTGTACAAGTCCCACCTTTCCCAGAAGCAGACCCAGTGATCCAGGAAACTAAAGCCCTCCCTCCTGCACCATCCCTTTAGCCACGCATTCATCTGTTCTATCTTCCTATTCCTATACTCACTAGCACGTGGCATCGGGAGTAATCCAGAGATTACAACCTTTGAGGTCCTGCTCTTTAATCTTCCACCTAGCTCCCTAAATTCTTGCTGCAGGACCTCATCCCTTTTTTACCTATATCGTTGGTACCAATGTGGACCACGACCTCTGGCTGTTCCCGCTCCCCCTCCAGAATGCCCTGCAGCCGCTCAGTGACATCTTTGACCCTGGCACCAGGGAGGCAACAAACCATCCTGGATTCACGTCTACGGCCATAGAAACGCCTATCTGCTCCCCTTACTATAGAATCCCCTACCACTATTGCTCTCCCACTCTTTTTCCTCCCTTCCTGGGCAGCAGGAGCACCCCCAGTGCCAGGAAGTTGGCTGCTGCTGCCTTCCCCTGGTGAGTCATCCCCCTCAACAGTATCCAAATCGGTATACCTGTTTGAGAGGGGAATGGTCACAGGGGTCTCCTGCACTACCTGCCTGCTTCTATTGCTCCTCCTGTTGGTCACCCATTTCCTTTCTTCCTGTGCAGCCCTTACCTGCGGTGTGACCAACTCACTAAATGTGTTATCCATGACACTCTCTGCATCGTGAATGCTCCACAACCCATCCACCCGCAGCTCCAGTGCCTCAATGCGGTCTGCTAGTAGCCGCAGCTGGATGCATTTCCGGCACGCATGGTCATCAGGGGCACCGGCAGTGTCCCTGAATTCCCACATAGAGCAAGAGGAGCATAACACGGGGCTGGACTCTCCTGGCATGACTTACTCTTTAATTAATTTAAATTAATTCACTATCACCAGTTAAAGATATCTCTAAGGCGCTTGTATAGTCTACCAACAGTCCCTGCTACACCAGAAAAGACCCTCGTAACTATAAACTACAGAGTTAAAGTTTAAAAAAGAGAAATACTCACCAACCAATCACTTACCTGCTCCCTGGTGACGTCACACTCTGATTACTTTTTACCTCTCTCCCCGCTGCTGAGTTGGTGTGCCTCACTGCTCCCTGCTCCGAACTGGTCGCGCCTCGGTACTCGCGCCGGTTTTTCTACCGGGCTCACCTCGCTGCTCCCTGCTCCGAACTGGTCGGGCCTTGGTACTCGCGCCAGTTTTTATACCGGGCTCACCTCGCTGCTCCCTGCTCTGAACTGGTCAGTTATGAGGTTGTTGTCGAGTCGGAGCTCCTGCAAGTTGGTGAGGTTAGAAAAGGCAGCCATGTTGATAACAGCAATGTTGTTAATGTTCAGCTTTAGGGTCCGGAGATGGGGAGCATAAGAGAAGGCGTGACTATAAATGGTGAAAATCCTGTTGTAGCGAAAGGTTAGGAGCGACAGCTTGGGAAACACCGCGACTGCCTTCCCATCCTTGTAACAGGAAGGTAACTTGTTGACTCTGTTGTGCTCGATAATGAAAGAAACAACTTGCTTACTTTTCGATGCAAATTCAAAGCAGGCCACAGATGTGAGGAGATTGTGTGATAAATCCCAGCTGGTGATGGGTGGGCACTGGGATAGGGAATGGGCAGGGAGGAATACGATCTGATTGTTCTGCAGGACCAGGCTCTTCATAGGCCTGAGATCCAGATAGTTGCACAGTTTGGACAGCTGACTCTGGTTGTGCAGCCTTAACCCAGAGTATTGAACATTCTGTAGATCCAGGTTTGCAGATTTGAGAAACTCGGTGTTTTTTAAGGGGTTGTTCTTGATGATCAAACACGAGATGTTCCTCAGGTCAACTTTAGAAACTTCCAAAGCATCGGAGAGTTTGTTATTGGACAGATCCAACTTGAGAATGTTGCTGAGGAAGTTCCGTTGGCAGTCAAATATTGTGAGAGAGTTGTTAGAGAGGGAAATGTTTCGGAGGGAGGGCGGGAGGGCGGTGCGATGTTGTAGGGAGGCGAGTTGATTGTTGCCCAGATCCAGGAGCGTCAGATTACTGAGCCCAGAGAAAGCGCTCACCAGATGGGAGAAATTCTGGAGTTCATTGAAGCTTAAGACAAGTGTTTGAAGATTGTCCAATGCAGCGAAGGCTTTGGGTTCAACTGTGACGAAGCGGTTGTGATGGAGCAGGAGTTGATCTAACTTTTCAAGTTCTTGGAAGCCCGAAGAGTTCAGACGAGAGATACTGTTGTCGGACAGGATAAGGTCAGTAGGCTGGTGAGATTACTGAATGCACCACAGCAAACACTCTCAATCCGATTGTAATCCAGCCGCAGGATGAGCAGCTTGGAGAGGGTGCGGAAGCTGTCCGCTTGCAGTTGGGTGAGCCAGTTGTGGGAGATGTTCAAGTGCACGGTGCTGGCTGGGAGGGCGGACACGGCACTAGAGACCTGTGTCACGAAGCAGTGGACGCATTGAAAGGTACCATTGTGGTTGGCATCCTGAATGCTGCTATTGAAACTGTACCCGGGGACTGTGGGCAACAACACATTGCAGGAGAGGGCACAGAGAAGCAGCAGCCATTCAACGCTCAGTCTCAACATCACAGCCTCCTTCTTCCGTCCAAGGATTCAGATGTTTTGCAGGACCTCACTCAAGAAAAATTCTGTGTGTGTGAGATGTTTTTTCTCTGTCGCTGCCAGAACATCCTGTAAAGTCAGAGATGGTTTACATTGTCAGTTTAGTAGAAATTAAGCAAATCAGTTAACCTGCTGCCATGGATACTCTGTTCTCCACTACTCTGAAAAGCCATTCCCATGTTTAATATCTGTGATATGCGGAAGGCTCCTTTCTGTCCAGATATTACCAGCTCCCTGAAGACCCCTTACTCCTCTGAACACCTCACGCTCTCGCATACCTCGCCCATTCCATCTTCACCTGCGGCTCTCCCAGGCCACGACTAATTTCTCATTATGAGTTGCTTCCTCTTTGTATTGAAGTGCCAAATGCCCCAGACCCTGATGACTGTGTTCTCGAATACTGAGGGAAGACAGAGAGGAGATAACAGAGGCTTTGAGGACAATGCTCCAAACATCCTGTGCACTGGTCCCCATATTACAAAAAAGATATAGAGGCACTGGAGAAGCTGCACAAAAGGTTTGAACAAGAACTGAGAGGTTTCAACTATCAGGAAAGATTACACAGGCTGGGGCTCTTTAGAAAAGAGACTGAGAGGTGACCTGATAGAGGTCTTTAAAATTATGAAGGGATTCGTTAGGGTAGACAGAGAGAAGATATTTCTAGTTGTGGGGGGAGACCAAAACTGGGGGCCATACATATGAGATAGTCACTAATTCATCCAATGGGGAATTCAGGAGAAAGTTCTTTACCCAGAGAGTGGTGAGAATGTGGAATATGCTACCACAAGGAGTGATTGAGGCGAATGTCATTTGAAGGGAAGCTAGATAAGGACCTGAGGGAGAAAGGAATAGAAGGTTGTGGTGATAGTGTGAGATGAAGTAGGGTGGGAGGAGGCTCGTGTGGAGTATAAACGCTGGCGTGGACCGGTCGAGCCGAATGGCCTGTGTATGTGCTGTAAAATTCTATCTAAACCTTGGATATGGAAGTTGGGCCACATGCCTGCAGTTGCCAATATAACAACACTCTTCAGAGTTAAAGGGATAAATCAGATAACCACAGACCAGTCGGCCTAACATTGGTGGTGGGTGAACTCCCAGAGAAAGAAAAAAGAAAGACTTGCGTTTCTACAGCGCCTTTCATGACCTCAGGACGTCCCAACGCTTTAGTGCCAATGAAGTGTAGTCACTGTTGTAATGTAGGAAATGTGGTAGCCAATTTGCGCACAGCAAGCTCCCACAAACAGCAGTGTGATAAAGACCAGATAATCTGTTTTAGTTATGTTGATTAAGGGATAAGTATTGGCCCAGGACCCAGGGGAGAACTCTCCTGCTCTTCTTCGAAATAGTGCCATAGGATCTTTAACACCCACCTGAGAGGACAGACACGGCCTCGGTTTAACATCTCATCTGAAAGACGGCGCCTCCGACAGTGCATCACACTCTGTGTACTGCATTGGAGTGTCAGCCTGGATTTTTGTGCTCAAGTCACTGGAGTGGGGAGAGCGAGAGTAACTCAGGGCAAGGGTGCTTCCCACTGAGCCACGGCTGACGGGAGCAGGGACTGCAGGGAGGATGAGCAACCTAGCCACAGCACCGTGGAACGGGGGGACATTCAAGAGGGGGGAGTAAATAGAAATGTTGTAGTGGTAGGGGATAGTATTATTAGGGGGATAGATAGAGTTCTCTGCAGCCGAGAGCGAGAGTCCCAAAGGCTGTGTTGCCTACTCGGTGCCAGGGTTAAGGACATCTCCTCTGGGCTGGAAAGAAACTTGCAGTGGGAGGGGGTGGATCCAGTTGTCGTGGTCCATGTTGGTACAAACGACGTAGATAGGACTAGGAAGCCGGTTCTGTCAAAGGAGTATGAGCAGCTAGGGGTCAAATTAAAAAACAGAACCTCAAAGGTAATAATCTCTGGATTATTAGTTGAGCCACGGGCGAATTCGGCTAGGAGAAATAAAATTAGAGAGTTAACTGCGTGGCTCAAAGACTGGTGTGGGAGAAATGGGTTTTGCTTCCTGGGACACTGGCACCAGTATTGGGGCAGGAGGGAGCTGTTCCATTGGAACGGGCTTCACTTGGCCAGTGCTGGGACTAGAGTCCTGGCGGATCATACAACTAGGGCTGTAGAGAGGGCTTTAAACTAACTAGTTGTGGGGAGGTTCCTAGAGAGCAAATAATAAAAATGACAACAGAGAAGGTCATAGACTTAGGTAGCAGTGGGGAAATTAAAAATCAGAGCGTGCCAGGAAGGGGCAGAAGGTATGGAGTAAAAGGTAAAGTAATAAAAAGGGCAAAAGCAGGAACTAAGTGTCACAAAACATATTTGAAAGTTCTCTATCTGAATGCACGTAGCATTCGTAACACAATAGATGAGTTAATGGCACAAATAACTACATAATGGTATGATCTTGTGGCCATTACAGAAATATGGCTGCAGGGTGACAATGCCTGGGAATTAAACATACCAGGTTATTTAACGATCAGGAAGGACAGGCAGGAAGGAAGGGGAGGTGGGGTGGCTATATTAATAAAGGAAGGAACCACTGTAATACAGAGAAATGATATTGGGTCAAAAGATCAGGATAATGAAACAGTTTGGGTGGAGGTAAGGAATAATAAGGGGGAAAAAACACTAGTGGGCGTAGTCTATAGGCCTCCGAACAGTTGCAACTTTGTTGGACGGAGTATCAATCAGGAAATAGTTGAGGCTTGTAATAAGGGAACATCTATAATTATGGGGGATTTTAACTGTCATATTAATTGGACAAATCAAATTGGGCAGTGCTGCCTTGAGGATGAGTTCATTGAGTGTATTAGGGATGGGTTTCTTGAGCAGTATGTAACTGAACCGACCAGGGGGCAAGCAACCTTAGATCTGGTCCTGTGTAACGAGACAGGATTAATTAAAAATATCCTAGTAAAGGATCCCCTTGAAATGAGTGACCATAACATGGTTGAATTCTATATTCAATTAGAGGGTGAGAAGGTTGGATCTCAAACAAGCGTGCTAAAATTGAATAAAGGAGACTATGAAGGTATGAGAGCGGAATTGAGTAGAGTGGATTGGGAAAATAGATTAAAGGGTAAGACGATACATGATTAGTGGTGTACATTTAAGGAGTTATTTTACAAATTCCAAAAAATATATATTCCACTGAGAAGAAAAGGGTGTAAAAGTAAAGACAGCCATCCGTGGCTAAGTAAAGAAATTAAGGATAGTATTCGACTAAAAACAAGGGCATATAAGGTAGCCAAATCTAGTGAATTATAGAGGATTGGGAAAAATTTAAAAGACAGCAAAAAATAGCAAAAAGATTGATTAAGAAAGGGAAGATAGATTATGAAAGTAAATTAGCGAAAAATATAAAAACAGATAGTAAGAGTTTTTATAGTTATATAAAAAGAAAAAGGGTGGCTAAAGTAAATGTTGGTCCCTTAGAGGATGAGACCGGGAAATTAATGGTGGGAAATATGGAGATGGCAAAAACACTGAATGAATATTTTGTATCAGTCTTTACAGTAGAGGACACTAAGAATATCCCAACACTGGACAAATAGGGTGCTATAGGTGGGGAGGAGCTAAACACGATCAAAATCACTGAGGAAGTGGTACTCGGTAAAATAATGGGACTCAAGGCAGATAATTCACCTGGACCTGATGGCTTACATTCTCGGGTCTTGAGGGAAGTGGCGTTAGGGATTGTGGATGCATTGGTAATAATTTTCCAAAACTCCCTGGACTCAGCAAAGGTCCTGGCAGACTGGAAAACTGCTAATGTAACACCCTTATTTAAAAAGAGCAGTAGACAGAAGGCTGGAAACTATAGGCCGGTTAGCCTAAAGTTTGTGGTAGGTAAAATTTTGGAGTCCATTATTAAGGAGACAGTAACAGGACATTTGGATCATCATAATTTAATAGGACAAAGTCAGCATGGTTTTATGAAGGGGAAGTCATGTTTGACAAATTTGCTGGAGTTCTTTGAGGAAGTAACATATAGGGTGGATAAAGGGGAACCAGTGGAAGTAGTGTATTTAGACTTCCAAAAGGCTTTTGACAAGGTGCCACACAAAAGATTATTGCTTAAGATAAAAAATCACGGGATTGGGGGTTATATTCTGGCATGGATAGAGGATTGGCTATCGAACAGAAGGCAGAGAGTTGGGATCAATGGTTCATTCTCAGACTGGCAATCAGTAACTAGTGGTGTTCTGCAGGGGTCAGTGCTGGGTCCCCAACTCTTTACAATCTATATTAACTATTTGGAGGAGGGGACCGAGTGTAATATATCAAAGTTTGCAGATGATACTAAGATGGGAGGGAAAGTAGTGAGTGAGGAGGACATAAAAAACATGCAAGGGGACATAACAGGCTAAGTAAGTGGGCAGAGATTTGGCAGATGGAATACAATACTGGAAAGTGTGAGGTTATGCACTTTGGCAGGAAAAATCGTAGAGAAAGTTATTATCTTAATGGCAAGAAACTTGAAAGTACTGAAGTACAAAGGGATCTGGGGGTCCTGGTGCGCGAAACTCAAAAGGTTAGTATGCAGGTGCAGCGAGTGATTAAGAAGGCCAATGGAATGTTGGCTTTCATTGCTAGGAGGATAGAATATAAAAATAGGGATGTATTGCTTCAGTTGCACAAGGTATTGGGGAGACCGCACCTGGAATACTGCATACAGTTTTGGTACCCATACTTAAGAAAAGACATACTTGCTCTCGAGTCAGTACAAAGAAGGTTCACTCGGTTAATCCCGGGGATGAGGGGATGGATATATGAGGAGAGGATGAGTAGATTTGGACTCTACTCATTGGAGTTCAGAATAATGAGAGGCGATCTTATTGAAACATATAAGATTGTGAAGGGGTTTGATCGGATGGATGCAGGCAGGATGTTGCCGATGATGGGTGAAACTAGAACTAGGGGGCATAGTCTTAGAATAAGGGGCTGCTCTTTCAAAACTGAGATGAGGAGGAACTACTTTACTCAGAGGGTGGTAGGTCCATGGAATATTCTGCCCCAAAAAGCTGTAGAAGCTACATCATTACATAAATTTAAAACAGAAATAGACAGTTTCCCAGAAGTAAAGGGAATTAAGGTTTACGGGGAGCGGGCAGGAATTTGGACATGAGTCTCGGTTCGGATCGGACATGGCCCTGTGGGTAGTGGAGCAAGCCCAGGGGCTGTGTAGCCTGATCCTGCTCCTATTTTGTGTGTCTAATTCTGTTAGATTCAGGAGATGGTTCTGTGATAGTAGATTGGCGGCTAGGATCAGATCAGCCTCAATCTTATTGAATGGCAGAGTAGGCTCGAGGGGCCGATTGGCCTACTCCTGCTCCTATTTCTTATGTTCTTATGATCTTATAGGGTCTGATGAAAGGGAGGGACTGAAAGAAATCAGTATTTGTAGGGAAATGGTGTTCGGGAAATTGACAGGAATGAAGGCCGATAAATCCCCAGGGGCTGATAATCTACATCCTAGGGTACTTAAGGAAGTGGCCCTAGAAATAGTAGATGCATTGCTGATCATCTTCCAACATTCGATGGAATCTGGCACAGTACCCATAGCTTGGAGGGTAGCTAATGTTACCACCCTATTCAAAACAGGTGGTAGAGAGAAAAATGGGAATTACAGACTGGTAAACCTGACATCGGTAGTGGGGAAAATGCTAGGATCCATTGTAAAAGATGTAATAGCAGAGCACTTGGAAAACAGTGACAGGATCGGACAAAGTCAACATGGATTTACAAAAGGTAAATCGTGCTTGACGAATCTACTGGAATTTTTTGAGGATGTAACTGGTAAAATAGACAATGGAGAACCAGTGGATGTGGTGTATTTGGACTTTCAAAAGGCTTTCGATAAGGTCCCGTGTAAGAGATTAGCGTGTAAAGTTAAGGCACATGGGATTGGGGGCAAGGTATTGACTTGGATAGAGAACTGGTTGGCAGACAGTTGACAAAGAGTTGGAACAAATGGGTCTTTTTCCGAGTGGCAGGCAGTAACTAGTGGGGCACTGCAGGGATCGGTCCTTGGACCCCAGCTATTCACAATATATAATAGTGATCTAGACAAGGGAACTAGATGTAATATCTCCAAGTTTGCAGATGACACAAAGCTGGGTGGGCGTGTGTGCTGTGAGGAGGATGCTGAGAAACTCCAGTATGATTTGGACAGTTTGGGTGATTGGGCAAAAGCATGGCAGATGCAATATAACGTGGATAAATGCGAGGTTATCCACTTTGATGTCAAAAACAGGAAGGCAGATTATTATCTGAATAGCAATAGATTGGGAGAAGGGGAAGTGCAACGAGACCTGGGTGTCCTTGTACAGCAGTCGCTGAAGGTAAGCGTGCAGGTGCAGCAGGCAGTTAAGAAGGCAAATGGTATGTTGGCCTTCGTAGCGAAAGGGTTTGAGTACAGGAACAAGGATGTCTTGCTGCAGTTGTACAGGGCCTTGGTGAGGCCACATCGTGAGTATTGTGTGCAGTTTTGGTAGCCTTATCTGAGGAAGGATGTTCTTGCCATGGAAGGAGTTCAGCGAAGATTCACCAGGCTGATACCTGGGATGGCAGGAATGACGTATGAGGAGAGATTGGGTCGATTGGGCTTATACTCGCTGGAGTTTAGAAGAATGAGAGGGAATCTCATTGAAACTTATAAAAGTCTGACAGGACTGGACAGACCAGATGCAGGAAGGATGTTCTCGATGGCCGGGGAGTCCAGAACCAGGGGTCACAGTCTTAGGATAAGGGGTAAGCCATTTAGGACTGAGATGAGGAGGAATTTCTTCACCCAGAGAGTGGTGAACCTGTGGAATTCTCTACCACAGAAGGCAGTAGAGGCCAGTTCATTAAATATATTGAAGAAGGAGTTGGATATATTTCTTAAGGCTAAAGGGATCAAGGAGTATGGGGAGAAAGCAGGGACCGGGTACTGAATTTGGATGATCAGCCATGATCGCATTGAATGGCGGAGCAGGCTCGAGGGGCCGAATGGCCTACTCCTGCTCCTATCTTCTATGTTTCTATGTTTCTATGTCCTTATATGGGATAAAATTAATACTCAACTAGAAACCGTTCCAGAAACCAGGAAGCTGGTTAAAAGACAGAAGCAGAGTGCGGTAGTTATTGGGTGTTTTTTTGACTGGACGATGTAAAGAGTTGGCCCCCCTGCATCACTGCTGCGACCGTTGCCCTTCTTGCTATTTCAACAATCTGGACTTGGGTACAGGAGGCAGACGTATCGACATTTGTTGCTAACACGAAAAACAGGGAGCCTGGGTAGCTGTGAAGGAACCGTCAGTGAACATTTAGAGAAGAATATGGAGAGGAAATCGACAGCAAATGGTGTGTTAAAAGCTGCCCAGGAGTCTCCAACAATAGATATTTACAGAGCAGAGGAGACCATTCGGCCCACTGTGTTAATTCTGGGTCTTTGCCACAGCAATACTAAACTAAACCCACTGAACCACTATCTCCCCATAGACCTGTATCAATCGCAAATTAATCCCACTGCCCCACTCTCTCCCCAAAGCCCTGTAACAATCCCAAACTAATCCCACAGTCCCGCTCTCTCCCCAAAGCCCTGTAACAATCCCAAATTAATCCCACTGACCCGCTATCTCCCCATAGCCCTGTATCAATCCCCAAACTAATCCCACTGCCCCGCTCACACCCCATAGACCTGTATCAATCCCAAACTAATCCCACTGCCCCGCTCTCTCCCCAAAGCCCTGTAACAATCCCAAACTAATCCCACTGACCCGCTATCTCCCCATAACCCTGTATCAATCCCCAAACTAATCCCACTGCCCCACACACACCCCATAGACCTGTATCAATCACAAACTAATCCCACTGCCCCGCTCTCACCCCATAACCCTGAATCAATCCCAAACTAATCCCACTGCCCCGCTCACACCCCATAGACCTGTATCAATCACAAACTTATCCCACTGGTCCGCTCTCACCCCATTGCCCTGAATCACTCCTAAAGTAATCCCACTGCCCCGCTCACACCCCATAGACCTGTATCAATCACAAACTAATCCCACTGCCCCGCTCTCACCCCATAGCCCTGAATCAATCCCAAACTAATCACACTGCCCCACTCACACCCCATAGACCTGTATCAATCCCAAAAAATCCCAGTGCCCCACTCTCTCCCCATAGCCCTGCGCCGGCACTTTGAAAGAGCTCTGCAATTAATTTCATTCACCTGCCCTTTCCCCATAGCCCTGTAATGTTTTTCCTTCAAGTATTTATTCAACTGCCTTTTGAAAGTCACTATTGAATCTGCTTCCACCGCCCTTTCAGGCAGCGCATTCCAGATCACAACAACTTGCTGCTTAAAAAAAATGTTTCCTCATGTCACCTCTGGTTCTTTTGCCAATCACCATAAACCTGTGTTCTCTGGTTACCGAACCTTCTGCCAGTGGAAACACCTACTTCTTATTTACGCTATCAAAACTATTCATAAGTTTGAAAATCTCTATCAAATCTCCTCTTAACCCTCTCTGCTCTAAGGAGAACAATCCCAGCTTCTCCAGTCTCTCCACATAATTGAATTCCCTCATCCCTGGTACCATTCTGGTAAATCTCCTCTGCACCCTCTCTAAGACCTTGACATCCTGTGTCGACTTTAACAACATAGCACTGATTTGACACGTTCCTGTGAAAGATCATTGATCAATAAGAGTTTGTAAATCTCACCTGCTTGCTGCTGGGGTTTGCCGATGTTGAGCTGAGACTGTAAGTGCAATGGTTTTGAAATGACAATCAGAGGGGATGTGGTTTAGACGTCACATGAATAAAATGACAGTTCATCTTAAAATGAAGATGTGTAAGTGAAGGCAGTCCACGAGGAGGCTGGATTGGCTCATGTCTGTCATGGGCTGTGGTAACCCACTGTCCAAACTGCCTACTGTGGGCAGTAGCAGCTGTCACAGCTGGGTGTCCCTTTCTATATCTTTACAACTTCCCTTCTCCACCTCTCCCCTCCTGCTGACACCCATCACAACTGGTCCTCTGCTCAGCCATTGCCCACAGCCAGCAGGGCGAGTGGACAAGAAGCCAGGCTCATTCACCCTCTCTCTAACATAGGGCCACAGACACCAATTGTAACCGCTGCCCAGGCTCAGGTCAGCTCCCTCAGCACAGGCCGGGGATGAAGCCTGGGCCTTTCCAAATGCAAGGAAGCAAGAAACAAATACTGGCCTTGAAAGGCTCAGCGAGTTTGAGAAATCTGTGCGTTTGTTTGATTGAAACCAAAACAGCTTCGAACCCACGGATGCTTCATACAGGTGGAGAAATTCAGTTCACTTTTTCGACACAATTCAAATTAGCAGAAGCAATGAACACGTTGAAACTGGCAAATATGAACACATCTATCACGAAGCAACAATAGATTAAGGAGCATATGGCACAGAAAAGGAAGAAATGAAAGAAAGATTCAAAGAAAGAAAGAAAGTACAAGGACTTGGGGTTTTATACACTGGCACTGTGTTTCCTTCTGCGCCGGGACAGTAGAGGGGACAATCAGAACATCAGCCACTTCAGTGCCTGAAACATGGTTCAATAGGAACAGGAGGAGGCCATTCAGTCCCTCGAGCCTGTCAAACTGGAACTGGAGGAGGCCATTCAGCCCCAAGTGCCTGTAAAACCGGAACATGAGGAGGCCATACAGCCCCTCGAGCCTGTCGAACAGGAACAGGAGGAGGCCATTCAGCCCCTCGAGCCTGTCAAACAGGAACAGGAGGAGGCCATTCAGCCCCTCCAGCCTGTCAAAGAGGGACAGGAGGAGGCCATTCAGCCCCTTGAGCCCGTTACACTGGAACAGGAGGCCATTCAGCCCCTCGAGCCTGTTACACAGGAGGAGGCCATTCAGCCCCTCGAGCCTGTTACACAGGAACAGGAGGAGGCCATTCAGCCCCTCGAGCATGTTGCACAGGAACAGGAGCAGGCCATTCAGCCCCTCGAGCCTGTCAAACCGGAACAGGAGGAGTCCATTCAGCCCCTCGAGCCTGTCAAAGCGGAACAGAAGGAGGCCATTCAGTCCCTTGAGCCTGTCAAACCGGAACTGGCGGAGGCCATTCAGCCCCTCGAGCCTGTCAAACCGGAACAGGAGGAGTCCATTCAGCCCCTTGAGCCTGTCAACCGGAACAGGAGGAGGCCATTCAGTCCCTTGAGCCTGTCAAACCGGGACAGGAGGAGACCATTCAGCCCCTTGAGCCTGTCGAACAGGAACAGGAGGAGGCCATTCAGCCCCTTGAGCCTGTCAAACAGGAACAGGAGGAGGTCATTCAGCCCTTTGAGCCTGTCAAACAGGAACAGGATGAGGCCATTCAGCCCCTCGAGCCTGTCAAACAGGAACAGGAGGAAGCCATTCAGCCACTCGAACCTGTCAAACCAGAACTGGAGGAGGCCATTCAGCCCCTCGAGCCTGTCAAACCGGAACAGGAGAAGGCCATTCAGCCCCTCGAGCCTGTCGAACAGGAACAGGAGGAGGCCATTCAGCCGCTCGAGCCTGTCAAACCGGAACTGCAGGAGGCCGTTCAGCCCCATGAGCCTGTCAAACCGGAACATGAGGAGGCCATTCAGCCCCTCGAGCCTGTCGAACAGGAACAGGAGGAGGCCATTCAGCCCCTCGAGCCTGTCAAACAGGAACAGGAGGAGGCCATTCAGCCCCTCCAGCCTGTCAAACAGGAACAGGAGGAGGCCATTCAGCCCCTTGAGCCCGTTACACTGGAACAGGAGGCCTTTCAGCCCCTCGAGCCTGTTACACAGGAGGAGGCCATTCAGCCCCTCGAACCTGTTACACAGGAATAGGAGGAGGCCATTCAGCCCCTCGAGCATGTCAAACCGGAACAGGAAGAGTCCATTCAGCCCCTCGAGCCTGTCAAAGCGGAACAGAAGGAGGCCATTCAGTCCCTTGAGCCTGTCAAACCGGAACTGGCGGAGGCCATTCTGCCCCACGAGCCTGTCAAACCGGAACAGGAGGAGCCCATTCAGCCCCTCGAGCCTGTCAACCGGAACAGGAGGAGACCATTCAGCCCTTTGAGTCTATCGAACAGGAACAGGAGGAAACCATTCAGTCCCTCGAGCCTGTTACACAGGAACAGGAGGAGGCCATTCAGCCCCTCGAGCCTGTCAAACCGGGACAGGAGTAGACCATTCAGCCCCTTGAGCCTGTCGAACAGGAACAGGAGGAGGCCATTCAGTCCCTCGAGCCTGTTACACAGGAACAGGAGGAGGCCATTCAGCCCCTTGAGCCTGTCAAACAGGAACAGGAGGAGGCCATTCAGCACCTTGAGCCTGTCATACAGGAACAGGAGGAGGCCATTCAGCCCCTTGAGCCTGTCAAACAGGAACAGGAGGAGGCCATTCAGCCCCTCGAGCCTGTCAAACAGGAACAGGAGGAGGCCATTCAGCCGCTCGAGCCTGTCAAACCGGAACTGGAGGAGGCCATTCAGCCCCTCAAGCCTGTCAAACCGGAACAGCAGGAGGCCATTCAGCCCCTCAAGCCTGTCGAACAGGAACAGGAGGAGGCCATTCAGCCCCTCGAGCCTGTCAAACAGGAACAGGAGGAGGCCATTCAGCCCCTTGAGCCTGTCAAACAGGAACAGGAGGAGGCCATTCAGTCCCTCGAGCCCGTTACACTGGAACAGGAGGCCATTCAGCCCCTCGAGCCTGTTACACAGGAGGAGGCCTTTCAGCCCCTCGAACCTGTTACACAGGAACAGGAGGAGGCCATTCAGCCCCTCGAGCATGTTGCACAGGAACAGGAGGAGGCCATTCAGCCCCTCGAGCCTGTTACAATGGAACAGGAGGACATTCAGCCCCTCAAGCCTGTTACACAGGAACAGGTGGAGGCCATTCATTCCCTTGATCCAGTTACAGAGGAACAGCTAATTTATTATTAATGTTTCATGTGATGTGTTTGCTCTGAAATAAATTGTTAAAAATGTTAACCTGCATTGGCCGGGAATCGAACCCAGGTCTCCCGTGTGGCAGGCGAGAATGCTACCCCTGAACCCCCAATGCTCACAGTGACAGCAAATCTCATTTTCCGTTAGCTACAATTTATTTTTGACTTTTGTTAATAAAAGAGAGGACACTGTGGTAAAATAAAAAGCGAAATGCAGCAGATGCTGGATCTGAAATTGTTCATTAAATGTTGGAAACTCTCCACAGGTCAGGGAACATCTGTGTACAGAAAAACACAGGGTTAACCTTTCAGGTCCATGAACTCTCGGTAGAACTAAGATTTTCCAGATTTGTAGGTCCCGTATGAGTTTCCTTCCAAACTTTTAAAACTTTTAAACTGCTCAAATATTACAAAATTAAGAAACTAACCTTCCCTCAAAAAATAAAAGGTCCGTACGGTGATCGAACCCGCGACCTTGGCGTTATTAGCACCACACACTAACCAACTGAGCGAACCGGCCCACCTATAAATCTCACCTATAGAACCGTCCCTGTTTCTGGTCTTTGCCAGCTAAGTCACTTTGTCTTGGAAGGCTGTAAAAGAAAGACTTGCATTTCTACAGGCCTTTCACGACCTCAGGACATCCTAAAGTGCTTTACAGCCAATGAATACTTTTTGAACTTTTTGCATCTGTGACAGGTAGATTGGTCAGGAGGAGGTCAAGAAAGTTTTCCACTCGTGTTGGTTCCCTCACCACCTGCCGCAGGCCCACCCTGGCAGCCATGTCCTTCAGGACTCGACCAGCTCGGTCAGTCGTACTGCTACCGAGCCACTCTTGGTGATGGGCATTGAGGTCCCCACCCACAGTACATTCTGTGCCCTTGCTGCCTTCAGTGCTTCTTCCAAGTGGTGTTCAACATGGAGGAGCACTGACTCATTAGCTGAGGAAGGGTGGTAGGTGGTAATCAGCAGGAGGTTTCTTTGCCCATGATGTTCCTGTGTAACAGGCTTGAGGGGTTGAATGGCTTCCTCCTTTTCCTGCATAACAGGCTGAATAGCCTCCTCCTGTTCCTGCGTAACAGGCTCGAGGGGCTGAATGGCCTCCTCCTGTTCCTGTATGATAGGCTCGATGGGCTGAATGGCCTCTTCCTGTTCATGTGTAACATACCCGAGGAGCTGATTGGCCTCCTCCTGTTCCTTTATAACAGACTCGAAGGGCTGAATGGCCTCCTCCTGTTCCTGTATAACAGACTCAAGGGGCTGAATGGCCTCCTCCTGCTCCTGTGTAACAGGCTCAAGGGGCAGAATGGCATCCTCCTGTGCATGTAAAACAGGCTTGAAGGGCTGAATGGCCTCCTCCTGTTCATGTATAACGGGCTTGAGGGGCTGAATGGCCTCCTCCTATTCCTGTGTAACCGGCTCGAGGGGCTGAATGGCCTCCTCCTATTCCTGTCTAACAGGCTTGAGGGGCTGAATGGCTTCCTCCTTTTCCTGTATAACACGCTCGAGAGGCTGAATAGCCTCCTCCTGTTCCTGTATAACAGGCTCGTGTGTCTGAATTGTCTCCTCTTGTTCCTGTGTAACAGGCTTGAGTGGCTGAATGGCCTCCTCCTGTTACTGTGTAACAGGCTCGAGGGGCTGAATGGCATCCTCCTGTGCATGTATAACAGGCTCGAGGGGCTGAATGGCCTCCTCCTGTTCATGTATAACAGGCTTGATGGGCTGAATGGCCTCCTCCTGTTCCCGTATAACAGACTCGTGTGTCTGAATTGCCTCCTCCTGTTCCAGTGTAGCAGGCTTGAGGGACTGAATGTCCTCCTCCTGTTCATGTGTGGCAGGTTTGAGGGGCTGAATGGCCTCCTGCTGTTCCTGTGAAACAGACTCGTTGGTCTGAATTGCCTTCTCCTGTTCCTTTATAACTGGATCATGGGTCTGATTTGCCTACTCTTCATCCTATGTAACAGGTTCGAGGGGCTGAATGGAGTTCTACTGTTCTTGTACAGATCTTGTATCGCTGAACGGCTTCCTCCTGTCCAATGCAACAGGCTCGAGGCGTTAAAGGCCTCCTCTTGTCCCTGTGTAACAGGCTCGAGGGGCTGAATGGCCTCATCCTGTACCTGTATAACAGGCTAAAGGGGCTGAATGGCCTCCTCCTGTTCCTGTGTAAAAGGGTCCTGGGACTGAATGGTTTCCTCCTGTTCCGATGTAAAACGGCCATGGGACTGAATGGCCTCCTCCTGCTCCTGTGCAACTGACTCAGGGGTTGAGAGCACTCAGAGGAAAGTGTCGGGGCGGTAGTTTCCCTTCTCTGAATTACCGATTTACTGCAAAATGTGCTATCAGTGGAGGAACCACCGAACCTTCGCCCAAAATCCGACTCTGGTGGGACTCGAACCCACAACCTTTGAATGCCTTAATCTGTCATACAACTAGAATTCCAATGCGCTATCCATTGCGCCACAGAGCCAATTACGTAAAGCTCTATTACAAAAGCAAAATAGTGTTGATGCTGGAAATCTGAAATATAAACAGATGAAATGCTGGAAACACTCTGCAGGTCAGGCAGCATTCCATGTCTGTTTAAAAGGGGTCTACTTTCAGTCCCGGATCATTCTGTGTCTGTTTAATAGGGACATGCTGTCAGTCCCGCATCATTCTGTGTCTGTTTAAAAGGGACATGCTGTCAGTCCCGGTTTATTCTGTGTCTGTTTAAAAGGGACATGCTGTCAGTCCCGGATCATTCTGTGTCTGTTTAAAAGGGACATGCTGTCAGTCCCGGTTTATTCTGTGTCTGTTTAAAAGGGACATGCTGTCAGTCCCGGATGATTCTGTGTCTGTTTAAAAGGGACATGCTTTCAGTCCCGGATTATTCTATGTCTGTTTAAAAGGGATGTGCTGTAGTCCCGGATTATTCTGTGTCTGTTTAAAAGGGATGTACTGTCAGTCCAGGATCACTCTGTGTCTGTTTAAAAGGGATGTGCTGTCAGTCCCGGGTCATTCTGTGTCTGTTTAAAAGGGATGTGCTGTCAGTCCCGGATCATTCTGTGTCTGTTTAAAAGGGATGTGCTGTAAGTCCCTGGTCATTCTCTTTCTGTTTAAAAGGGATGTGCTGTCAGTCCCGGATCATTCTGTGTCTGATTAAAGCGGCTGTTACATAATATTATAGAGTCTGCCCCACAGAAACAGTCCATTTGCACGAACTGGTCTCCACAAGAGGCTCCTCCTTCTCTATTTCTCCTCACCCCACAAATAAAACTAGAATCAGTAATGGTAACCATGAAACTATCGGATTGTCGTAAAAACTCATCTGGTTCACTCATGTCTTTCAGGGAAAGAAATCTGCCGTCCTTACCCGGTCTGGCCTTTGTGTGACTCCAGTCCCATAGCAATGTGGTTGATTCTTAACTGCCCTCTGACATGGCCTAGCAAGCCACTCAGTTGTAACAAACCGCTATGAAACAAAATATTAAAAATGAAACTGGACGGACCACCTGGCCTGATCCATATCAGCCTCCTCCTGAGGTCCCCACCATCACAGAAGCCAGTCTTCAGCCAATTCGATTCACTCCACGTGATATCAAGAAAAGGCTGAGCACACTGGATACAGCAATGGCTCTGGGCCCTGACAAAACCCCGGCTATTATTCTGAAGACTTGTGCTCCAGCCAAGCTGTTCTAGTACAGCTACAACACTGGCATCTATCCAACAATGTGTAAGACTGCCCAGGTATGTCCTGTCCACAAAAAGCAGGACAAATTCAATCCAGCCAATTACCGCCCCATCAGTCTACTCTCTACTCTCAATCATCAGCAAAGTAATGGAAGGTGTCAGCCACAGTGCTGTAAAGTGGCACTTACTGACCAATAACCTGCTCATTGATGCCCGGTTTGGGTTCTGCCAAGAGCACTCGGCTCCCGACTTCATTAAAATCTTGGTCCAACATGAACAAAGGAGCTGACCACCAACATCCTGGGGGTTACCATTGACCATAAATACTGTGACAACAAGAGAAGGTCAGAGGCTAGGCATTCTGCGTCGGCTGTCTCACCTCCTGACTCCCCAAAGCCTTTCTACCATCTACACGGCACAAGTAAGGAGTGTGATGGAATACTCTCCACTTGCCTGGATGAGTGCAGCTCCAACAACACTCAAGAAGTTCGACACCTTCCAGGACAATGCAGCCCGCTTGATTGGCACCCCATCCACCACCTTAACATTCACTCCCTGCACCACCGGCGCACCGTGGCTGCAGCGCGTACCATCTACAAGATGCACTGCAGCAACTCACCAAGGCTTCTTCAGCAGCACCTGCCAAACACGCAACCTCTTCCACCTAGAAGGACAAGCGCAGCAGGCGCATGGGAACACCCCCACCTCCAAGTTCCCCTCCAAGTCACACACCATTTTGACTTAGAAGTATATTGCCGATCCTTCATCATCGCTGGGTCAAAATCCTGGAACTCCCTCCCTAACAGCACTGTGGTAGCACCTTCACCACACGGAATGCAGCGGTTCAAGAAGGTGGCTCACCACCACCTTCTCAAGGGGTAATTAGGGATGGGCATTTAATGCTGGCCTTGCCAGCGCACCCACAACCCATAAACGAATTTAAAAAATCCTATCAGCATATCCTCCTATTCCTTTCTCCCTTCCTCTTAAATGCATCTAGTAGTATTCACCTCAACTACTGCTTTCTCAGCACTCATTGGCCAAAGATGTTAATCCTGAATTCCCTGCTGGATTTATCGGTGAGTATTTATGACCTGTCTTCTCTCAGCTAGTTCCTGACTCACTCACAGTAGGAAGCATTTTCTCACTGTTAATGTGCAGCTGCGATGGCCGAGTGGTTAAGGCGTTGGACTCGAAATCCAATGGGATTTTCCCGCGCAGGTTCGAACCCTGCTCGCAGCGACTTTGATGCAAATTCTTTATTTTATTTCATCGGCTCCCTGTGGCGATCACTGGCCCCGAAATTGATCAGAATTCCATCCACTGCACTTTATTACACTGATTAACCCAAAGTTCCAATTGAAACACTAATAATTTATCGGCATCAATGAGATATTGTGGATTTGTTGGGAACTAATGAGCAATGCACACACAAAGCAGCATCAAAAATACTAATTATAAAGAGCCCTGCAGTGTTTGTTATGGAACCACCTTCAGCTAATAAATGGGAACACGGTTTGGTTTTGTAAAATTGAACACGAATTAAAAAGTGTGTAAAAAGACCGTGACAGGACTCGAACCTGCAATATCCTGATAACCTCAGAAATTAATACCGAAGTTTGACGCCTTATCCATTAGGCCACGCGACCAATTGGAGCAATTTGTAGATCAGCGCCATCTGTGGACAGATAGACACAGGGTCAACCTTCCAGTTCCTTGAGCTCTCTGCAGAACTAAGGTTTTGTAGCTTTGCTTCAAAGTATGACAGCTCCAATCTTTTCAGCAAATAGCAAAATTAAGAAACTACCCATACCATCAAAAAGTAAATGGCCCGTAGGGGGATCGAACCCACGACCTTGGCGTTATTAGTTCTACGCTTTAATCTACTGAGCTAACATACCTGCCTTAACTCCTTTTGATGTTAAATTCAATTTATGTTGATTTTTGGTTTTTGTCAGTTGTCAGTGCTCCAGTTTCCTCCCACAGTCCAAAGATGTGCGGGTTGGTTGATTGGCTATGATAAATTGACCCTTAGTGTTAGGGGGATTAAATACGTGGGGTTACGGGGATAGGGTGGGATATGTGTTGGTGTAGGGGTTACGGGGTTCGGGTGGGATATGTGTCGGTGCAGGCTCGATGGGCCGAAATGGCCTCTATCTGCACTGTGGGGTTTCTGTGATTCTGTGACTTCGAAGGCTGTAAAAGAAAGACTCTGATTTCGACAGCGCCTTTCACCTGAGGACGTCTCAAAGCGCTTTACAGGCAATGTAGTTGTCGTCACTGTTGTAATGTAGGAAAAAGAGCAGCAGCCAATTTGTGCACAGCAAGCTCCCACAATGTGATAATCGAGGATAACCTGTTTTAGTGATGGTGATTTGAGGATAAATATTGGCGACAGGACACCGGGGTAAACCTCACCACCCCCTGCTCTTCTTACAATTGTGCCATGAGATCTGTTATGTCCACCCGAGAGGGCAGAGGGGGCCTCAGTTTTGGAATTGTATTCCACCACAATCTGTAACCTGATGGACCGGTGTATTCCTCACACTACCATTTGCATCAAGACAGGGGACCAGCCCTGGTTCAATGAGGAGTGTAGAAGAGCATTTCAGGAGCAGCACCAGGCGTACCTAAAATGAGGTGCCAACCTCATGAAGCTACAACTCAGGACTACACACATGCTAAGCTATGGAAACCGCATGTGTAGACAGAGATAAGCGATACAACAACCAACGGATCAGATCAAAGCTCTGCAATCCTTCCACATCCAGTCGTGACAGTTTTAATTTAATTTAATTTGTTCCTAGGACTTGGGCATCGCTGGCAAGGCCAGCATTAATTGCCCATCCCTAATTGCCCTTGAGAAGGTGGTAGTGAGAAGCCCTCTTGGCCCGCTGCAGTCAATGAGGTGAAGGTACTCCAATAGTACTGTTAGGGAGGGATTTCCAGGATTTTGACTTAGCGACGATGAAGTTATGTTGATATATTTTCACGTCGGGATGGTGTGTAACTTGGAAGGGAACTTGGAGGTGATCGTGTTCCCATGCACCTGCTGCCCTTATAAGAACATTAGAACATAAGAAATAGGAGCAGCAGTAGGCCATTCAGCCCCTCGCACCTGCTCCACCATTCAATAAGGTCATGGCTGATCTGATCTTGGCCTTAACTCCACTTTTCTGCCTGTTCCCCCTTAACCCTTGATGCTCCGATATTTCAACAATCTGTCTAACTCAGCCATGAATATAATCAATGATTCAGGCTCCACAGCTCTCTGGGGTAGATAATTCCAAAGATTCACAAGCCTCTGAGAGAAGAAATTCCTCCTCATCTGCGTCTTAAATGAACAAACCCTTATTCTGAAACTGTGCCACCTGATTCTAGATTCCCTCATGAGGGAAAACACCCTCTCAGCATCTACCCTGTCAAGACCCCTGGGGATTTATCCATTCCATTCTATTCCATTCTCCCAGTTTCTCTGTCTCCGTTGCATCTGTTCTGATGATGCCACCTTCCATACCAGTGCTTCCGGTATGTCTTCCATTATCCTCAACTGAGGATCCCCCTCTACCATGGTCGACATGACACTCGACCGTGTCTGTTCCATTTCCCGCACTACTGCTCTCATCCCTTCCGCTCATCCCAGAAACATGATAGGATTCCCCCCTTGTCCTCACCTTTCACCCCACCCGCCTCCACATTCAACGGATCATCCTGCGCCATTTCCACCACCTCCAGCATCAAACACATCTTCCCCTCCTCCCTTTCAGCATTTCGAAGGGACCGCTCTCTCCATGGCAGCCTGGTCCACTCCTCTATCACCCCAACACCCCTTTTCCTTCGCCCGGCACCATCCCATGCAAGTGCAGGAGATGCAACACCTGCCCTTTTAACTCCTTCCTTCCCATCGCCCAGGGCACCAAACACTCCTTCCAGGTGAATCAGCGATTACCTGTACTTCTTACAATTTAATTACTGTATTCGCTGAATCTACATTGTGACACCAAATTCTGATTGGGTGCCCGCTTTGCAGAACAGTTGGCAAGTGTGACTCCGAGCTTCCGGTCAACTGTCACTCTAATTATCTGCTCCACTCCCTCTCTGATCTCTCCTTCCTTGGCCTGTTGCACTGTTCCAATGAAGCTCTACGTAATCTCGAGGAACAGCACCTCATCTTTCTATTATGCACTTTACAGCCTTCTGGACTTAACACCGAGTTCAAAAATTTCAGGCTATAAATTGGCCCCTGTATTTCTTTTATTTTTTTAATTTGTTCCCATGTTTCCTCACATGACATTTGTTAATGTTTCTGCCATAATCATTCGCACCTCATCTTGAGCCATCTTTTGATCGTTAACTTGTCCTATTACCTCTCCTTTTGCCTTGCACCATCATCCCTTTTGTAAGTCAATCTCTCCTGCCTTCCATTCTATCACAGACATTCCGTTTATTCTTACCTCGCCTCCACCCACACCTGCTTAAAAATCCCTCTTCCCTAACCTTTTCCTGTTCTGACGAAGGGTTCGACCTGAAAAGTTAACTCTGTTTCCCCCTCACTCGATGCTGCCTGACCTGTTGAGTGTTTCCAGCATTCTCTGTTGTTATTGAAATGAACACAGTGACGGAGTTTCATCACTCATTATTAGGATTTGTTTAATATTCCTTTGTGTGGCCGCTTGGCCTAATGGATAAGGCGTCTGACTTCGGTATAAATTCTGATGCCATCAGAAGATTGCAGGTTCGAGTCCTGCCGTGGTCGTTTTACACTTTATAATTCATGTTCAACTTCAGAAAACCAAACCGTGTTTCCACTCTTCTCCTTCCAAACATTGCAGGGTTCTTTATTAAATGGAATTTTTACGTGCTGTCTTATGTGTAAATTTCTCACTGATCTTTGCCAACAGTTTCAAACAAATCCACAATTTCTAATTGATGACAAATTAGTGTTTCCAATTGGAACAACAGCTTTGGGTTAATCAGTGTAATAACGTGCAGTGGAGAGAATTCTGATCAGTTTCGGGGCCAGTGATCTCCACAGTGAACCGATGAAATAAAGTAAAGAAATTGCAGTAGAATCGCTGCGAGCAGGGTTCAAACCTGCGCAGGGATTGAGTTTTAAGTCCAACGCCTTAACCACTCGGCCATCGCAGTTGCGCAAATGCAACCTTTCAACAGTGAAATGACCTGTGCAAACTATTAGACAACTGCCCTGCACAATGTAAATGGAAGGAAGTTGTGTGACAGCTGTACATAGGCCTGGTTAGGCCACTGTGTACAGTTCTGCGCACTGCACCTTAGAAAGGATATATTGACCTTGGAGGGAGTGCGGTGCAGATTCACGAGTGTGTTACCAGGGCTCCAAGGGTTAGGCTATGAGCAGAGATCACATAATCTAGGCTTGTATTCCCTGGAATATTGAAGATTAAGGGCAGAGATCATAGAAATACAGAAATTTACGCCAGAGAAGGAGGCCATTCGGCCCATCGTGTCTTTGCCGGACGAAAAAGAGATATTTTGCCTAATCCCACTTTCCAGCTCTGGGTCTGTAGCCCTGTTGGTTGCAGCACTTCAAGTACATATCCATAGTGCTTTCTATTAATGTGATCGGTAGTGACTTCCAGATTCCCTCCACTCTCTGTGTGAAAATGGTTGTTGTCAACTCCTCTTTCACCATTTTACCAGTTACTTTAAATCTACGCCCCTGATCATTGACATTTCTGCTAAGGGAAATAGGTCCTTCCTATCCACTGTATCTTGGCCCCTCAGAATTTTATGCACCTCAATTATGTCTCCCCTCCACCTCCTCTGCTCCAAAGATAACAACCCAACCCTATCCAATCTTTACTTATAGCTAATATTTTCCAGTCCTGTCAACATCCTAGTAAATCTCCTCTGTACCCTCTCTAGTGCAATCACATCTTTCCTGTACTGTGGTGACCAAAACTGTCTTCAGTACACTAGCTGCGGCCTAACTAGTGATTTATACTGTTCAAGCATAACCTCCCTGTTCTTGAATTCTATGCCTTGGCTAATAGAAACATAGAAACATAGAAGATAGGAGCAGGAGTAGGCCGTTCGGCCCCACGACACTGCTCCACCATTCAATGCGATCATGGCTGATCATCCAAATTCAGTATCCGGTTCCTGATTTCTCCCCATAACCGTTGATCCCTTTAGCCTTAAGAAATATATCCAACTCCTTCTTGAATATATTTAATGTATTGGCCCCTGCTGCCTTCTGTGTTAGAGAATTCCACAGGTTCACCACTCGCTGGATGAAGAAATTCGTCCTCATCTCTGTCCTAAATGGCTTACCCCTTATCCTTAGTCTGTGACCCCTGGTTCTGGATTCACCGACCATCGGGAACATCGATCCTGCATCTAGTCAGTCCAGTCTTGTCAGAATTTTATACGTTTCAATTAGATCCCCTCTCATTCTTCTAAACTCCAGTGAGTATAAGCCCAATCGACACAATCTCCCCTCATACATTATTCCTGCCATCCCAGCTATCTGCCTGGTGAGTCTTTGCAGAGGTCCTTCCATGGCAAAACATCCTTCCTCAGAAAAGGCGACCAAAACTGCACATAATACTCAAGATGTGGTCTCACCAAGGCCCTGTACAACTGCAGCAAGGCATCCCTGTTCCTGTGCTCAAACCCTCTCGCTATGAAGGCCAAGATACCATTTGCCTTCTTAACCACCTGCCGCCTAAT